>NC_136991.1:5915000-5922500 GCF_032717465.1 Coenobita brevimanus | reverse complement strand
CAGCATCTCAAAGTGGATAATATAGGATTGGTTATTACAGTTTAGCGTTAATATTACAGACATAACTAACAAAACCTGATAAGTCTAATGCAACCATGAAAACCAACTAAACTGCTTAACATAACTGGATAACCTCGAGTTAAAACATCAACTTCTTTTAGTGATCATTAACCCTTTCACTACGCTGACGTGGTTTATAATACCGATACCACAAGCTGATCTGATTCACCTTTAGTAAAAAATTTTCGATCTAGATGAGTTATATACAGCCTCCAGTAAGGAAATATTTACACAACGAGGTCTGTCTAAGCTGGATAAAATCTTGTGGTGGTATTAGGTAAAAAAAAAAATAATAAGTACGTACCTGGATTAAAGGGGTTATTCCATTTGACAGGCTATTTCTCTCCGCTACATAAATCGTCTGTTGCTTGCCTAAATTTAATACTCAGACGAATTTACAGCAACTAAAGGACCAATAATGGAAGCTTCTAAGTCCTTTATTACTGGGGAGTTTCTCAGGTGAGGGAAAATGTCTGGCGCTATGCTGATTTAAATATCTGGGTAAAAGTTGTACAGGTGTTGGGTAAATTAAATGACCAACGGATTTACCTGGCCAGAGTGGATGATGGTACACACACACATACATACATACATGAACACACACACACACACACACACACACACACACACACACACACATACATACGTTCATAAATACATGAACACACACACACACACACACGCACACACACACACACGAGAGAGAGAGAGAGAGAGAGAGAGAGAGAGAGAGAGAGAGAGAGAGAGGAAGGTAGGGAGGAGTAATGAAAGAAAGAAGGGAGGGAGAGATATGAAGAGAAAGAGTGAGACGGGGAGAGGGAGGGACGAAGGAAGGGGGTGAAGGAAGGGGAGGGAGGGAGGGCGGGGGGGTGGGAGTGGGGAAGAGGGGGAAAGGTGTAACGGAAGAATGATACTTTAGAGTGAGAGGATGAGGGAGGCAGGGGAGGGAGGAGACGGGAGGGGGTGGGAGGGAGGAGACGGGAAGTGGGGGAAGGAGGAAGGATGTAACGGTAGATGAGACAGTGAAAGAAGGCTTCAGAGATACACAGATCACACAGACTTTAATACTGATAAATATAATTCTTACCAGTATATAAATAGGACAGGTAATGAGAGAGATAAATACGTAGTTACATGGATTATTGACCATGAAGACCTTACGGTTCTCATTTCTGTAGGTCATCTAGCCTTATTATTATAGGAATTTTATCTGTTTATTAGAGAGAGAGAGAGAGAGAGAGAGAGAGAGAGAGAGAGAGAATCAAAATGGAAATCAAGAAGCAAATTGAAAATGCAGGAGAAATAAAATACACACAGATCACACTTCCTGCTCACCACCAGGTGTGTATGTGCGTGCGTGTGTGCGCGTGAGCTTCCGGTCGTTAACGCATGCGCACATCTCACCTGGACGCGTGCACACCTGCCTCACGCACACGCTTACCTGTGGATGAAGAGTACGCTTCATTAGTCACTTGTGAAAATACGTGTGTGTGTGTGTGTGTGTGTGTGTGTGTGTGTGTGTGTGTGTGAGAGAGAGAGAGAGAGAGAGAGAGAGAGAAATAAAACAAACACCCATACTCCAGCATCAGTTACTCCTCTGCATGTACAAAATTTCTCCAGCATTGTACACAACTAAAATAAACATTACATTAAAACTCCCAAACAAGAGAGGGACAGTACATAAAAGTGTACAATGGTTGACAAATGCTGACCAACTCTTTACAGCACACAATGGGGGAAAGGAATTAATTGATGTGTACCAGAAGTGCACACGAAATTAGCCGTACATGGAGGTGCACATGCTGATATTTTCGTGTGGGTGGGATGTGTGTGTGGGGGGGATGTGTGTGTGTGGGGGATGTGTGTATGTGTGTGTGTGGGGGATGTGTGTCGGGGGGATGTGTGTGTGTGTGTGTGTGTGTGTGTGTGTGTGTGTGTGTGTGTGTGTGTGTGTGTGTGTGTGTGTGTGTGTGTGTGTGTGTGTGTGTGTGTGTGTGTGAGAGAGAGAGAGAGAGTAGGTTTTCTGTTACATGTTATGGTTGTGGATAAGTGTCTGGGTGTACACATACGCACATATAATCACTGTATACATGCATGAATATATACATGCATGTTTTTAGTTACACACTGCCAACATGTGAAAGCCAAAACACACACACACACACACACACACACACACACACACACACACACACACACACACACACACACGTACGAATTTCCACAGATGACTATCGAAATCTCTCTCTCTCTCTCTCTCTCTCTCTCTCTCTCTCTCTGATCTATTTGCGTATCTAGGTATAAGGGCACTTTTTTCCTACTCCATACAGGTGTACCTCTCCATCCCTTTTCCCATCTCTTTTTACTCTTTCACTCTTCATTCTTTATCATTCTATCTATTTATCTACCTATCAGTTCACCAATCTATCAATCCACTCAACCCTCCATCCACCTGTCCATCCATCTATCTACCTATCCACTCAAACATTAATCCATCCATCCGTCCATCCACCACCTAGCCATCCACCCAATCAACTCATTATCCACTTATCCATCTTTCCACCTACGTATCCACTCCAATCATCCATACAGCTATCTATCCACCAATCCACCCCATCCTTTTAACTATCTGTATTGCCTCTCATGCGTCCATTCTATCCACTTTTCCATTCATTCATCTTTCATCTACTCATCTGCTGACTCATGCATCAATCTACCTGTCCATCACCCTGCATACCAGTCCCCCATTCACCTATCCATCATCCACTTTCTTAATACCCCATTCATACCTCCATCCACCTTCCTAGTATCCAACCATCCATTCATTTATCCCTCCACCTCTCCACTTCTCTACCCACTCTTCTATCAATCCTACCACTCCATCCACTCATCTACCCACCTACCAATCTATCATGCTATTCACCCTTCTATCTATTTAACAGTCTATATTTAAGCACATAAAACACCCTACATATAACATTTTGCTTTAAAACTGTGGGTATTTTGATGAATTAAAGAGCAGTATTATGTTTAAATGGGGGAGGGGAAGGGGAGGGGAGGCGTTAGTGGAGGGGGAGGAGGAGGGGGAGGGGGAGGGAGGAGTTAGTGCAGGGGTGGGTGGGAAAGGGAGGAAGTTAGTGGAAGGGGAGGGTGGGAAAGATAGAGGCAATGGAAGAAGAGGGGGAGGATAGAAGGGGAAGAGAGGGGGAGGAGAGAAGGGGAAGAGAGGGGGAGGAGAGAAGGGGAAGAGAGGCGCAGGGGAAGGGGGTGAGGGGAAAAAGAAGAGGGAGGGAAGAGGAAGATGGAAAGGAAGATGGAAGGAGGAAGAGGGAAGGGGAAGAGAAGAGGGGGTCGTGAGGGAGGAAGGGTTGGAAGGGGGGAGGGGGAACACGAAGAGGTATTAGATGAGAGTGGGGAAAAGAAATGAAGGGAGAAGAAGTGGGTGAGTGAGGGGAAGATAGGGTGTGGGAGGGAAATGAGAGAAAGATAAGGGACGGCGAGAGAGAGAGAGAGAGAGAGAGAGAGAGAACAGGGGGAAGGGGAGGAAGGAGATGAAGTGGAAGGGGAAAGGGATGAGGGTGGAATTGAATGGGGAAGAAGGAAGAGATGATAAGAGTGAGAGGTAGGGGATGGGGGGGAAGGGGAAGTCAGAGTAAGATGAGGGGGGGGGAGAGGAAGGAGGAAGAAAAGAAGAGGGGGAGGCGGAGACAGGAGGGAGGCTGGAGGACGAGGGAGAGAGGAAGAGGTCAGGGGAGGAGAAGCGGATGAGGAAAGAAGAGAATCACAGGAAATGGGATGGAATGAGAATGGGGAAAAGTAAAGAGGAACAGGGAGATAGGCTGGCGAGATGAGGAAGGGGAGAGAGGTCAGGGAGGGGAAATAAAGAAGGGGGAAAAAGATGAGGGAGGGAGAGGGTAAGGGGAGGTAAGGGGAAGAGAGAGGGAGAAAAGGACGGGGGAAGGGGCCGGAGTGGGGAATAATCACACCTTTCCATTACTCCATAGAAGAAAAAAAAATCACAGCAGGTACTAAAAATGAAAATAATGAAAGGTCAACAAGTGTAACAGGGGGGTAAACTGGGGACAAAAAATCAAGTAAATGTCACACTAAGCCATTAATAACCAAATCAGAGTAAAATAAAGGCAAAATAACGTACTGAACATTATCATCATCAGATAAGCAAGACATTACTCCCTTCACACACACACACACACACACACACACACACACACACACACACACACACACACACACACACACCATCATTATCAGATATGCATGAAACTCCTCGCTTCACACACACACACACACACACACACACACACACACACACACACACACACACACACACACACACACGTGTCGCGGAAGCCACGTAACCGCAAACAGGGGGCGTTGAGGACAATTATCACTTAAAACAACAACAGGCAAACAGGGGGATGAAAAAAAGAAGGGCAACGTGCAAAACATCCTTTCTCGTATTACCCATTATAAATTGTAAGGACTTGACTGAAGGTTACCACAGTCTAGACCAGGATATTGATGTAAAGTTAAGGGCACAGCTCTGACACTAAACTCTATTCACTTCAATTACGCATAAACGTGTCATCTCTCCATTTTGACTGCTGTGCTATACAAGAAGTTAACCCTAAAATATGGCGCCAGTCGTGAAGAAGTGTTATGGAAAAGATGCACAGCCGAAGTATTGCCTTATTCTGGCACTCAACTAAGGGAAATAGGCTGTACAGAGGACGAATATCTGCGCCAAGATAACATGAAAGAACTGTAGCCTAGTCAATCAATTCTCTTAATCATCTACAGTGGATTCAGAGCTAGGCCTTCGCAGACAAGGAAAGAACCAGATGTAAAGGACACATATGATACCGTGCCATGTGTCGTATGTCCTCGGTGTCATTTAACTGGCTTAATGTGTCAAATGCTGTGTCATCATGGAGCGAGAGGGAGGGAGGAAGATGGTGATGGTTAGACTCATTGTTGCTGCTACTGCTGTGATGGTCTGGGCCTCTGTTGTTTTGGTGGAAGTTATTGTGGTGGTGATTATTGGTTGTTGTTTGCTGTTGCTGGTGGTAATTGCTGTCTTAATTGTTGTTGTTGTTGTTGTTGTTGTTGTTGTTGGTGGTGGTGGTGGTGGTGGTGGTGGTGATTGTGGTTCTGGTTATGGTTGTTATTTGTTTCGTAGCAGGTATTGTGAAAGGGAGATGGTAAATATAGCTTCTGGGGTGGTGGTGATGGTAGTTACACTGGTGGTGGTGGTGGTGGAAAACATAGTTGCAGTGGGGATGGTGTTACCGTAATGGTGGTAGCTGTAGCATTGGTGGTGGTCGTGGTGGTGATGACAGTCATCGTAAATATAGTAGTAGTGAGGATGGTGGTAGCATGGTAGTGGTAGCTGTTGCAGAGGTAGTCGTGGTGGTGGTGACGGCAGTGGTAATTATAGACGTGTTACTGTGGTGATGGTAGCGGATGTTGGAATTTCTATTATTATTACTACTACCACTATTATTATTATTATTACTATTATTATTATTATTATTATTATTATTATTATTATTATTATTGCTGTTGTTGATATTATTATTATTATTATTATTACCATTATTATTATTATTATTATTATTATTATTATTATTATTATCATTATTATTATTACTATGTGGCATGTGGGGGCGCACAATCTACTCGCTTGATGCAGTGCTACCTTCAGATGTTCTACACTGAGTGACATGCCAAATGGTTCCAATTAACACTGGAAGCCATTTACTACGCTGGGTGGTAATCATATAACGAAATGACGCCTGGTGCTCTAGTAGGACAAGGCGCTTTAGCTTGACAGAGATTAAATTTATGGTTGAGATTAATCGCCCCGGGCCTCTACGCTCCTCATGAGACTAATAAAAAGAAAAAGACTGGATGATAGAACTACAACTGCTTCTGCTACTACTACTACTACTACTGCTGCTGCTGCTGCTACTACAACTACTACTACTACTATTGGTGTCAAGATCAAAGAGGGGCAAAAGTCGAAAAGCCTACCGTGCAAAATCTAAAGCCGTTTTTGAGCTAACTTAATTGGTCGGCTTAACTATTTCGCCACTCGTCACAACATCCACGCTCCCTCCACAACAACTACCACCGTCCAACCACAATTCTACCACAACTACCACCAACCAACCACGATACTACCACAACTATCACCATTCAAACCACAGCTACCACCCTCCAACCACAATTCTACCACAACTACCACCATCCAACCACATTCTACCACAACGACCATCAACCAACCACAATTCTACCACAACTACCACCATCCAACAACAATTCTACCACAACTACCACCATCCAACAACAATTCTACAACTACCACCATCCAACCACAATTCTACCACAACTACCACTATGCAACCACAATTCTACACCTACTACCATTCAACCAAAATTCTACCACATCTAACACCATCCAACCACAATTCTACCACAACTACCACCATCCAATCACAATTCTACCACAACTACCACCATCCAACCACAATTCTACCACAACTATCACCATCCCAACCACAATTACCACCCTCTAACCACAATTCTACCACAATTACCACCATCCAACCACGATACTACCACAACTATCACCATTCAAACCACAGCTACCACCCTCCAACCACAATTCTACCACAACTACCACTATCCAACCACAATTCTACCACAACAACCACCATCCAACCACAATTCTACCACAACAATCACCATCCAACCACAATTCTGTCACAACTAGCACCAACCAACCACAATTCCACAACTACCACCATCCAACCACAATTCTACCACAACTATCACCATCCAACCACAATTCAACCACAACTACCACCATCTAATCACAGTTCCACAACTACCACCATCAAACTACAATTCTATCACAACAACCACCATCTAACTACAATTCTACCACAACTACCACCATCCAACCACAATTCTACCACAACTACTACCATCCAACCACAGTTCTACCACAACTACTACCATCCAACCACAGTTCTACCACAACTACCACCATCCAACCACAATTCTACCACAATTATCACCATCCAACCACAATTCTGCCACAACTACCACCAACCAACCACAATTCCACAACTACCACCATCCAATTACAATTCTACCACAACTACCACCATCCAACCACAATTCTACCACAACTATCACCATCCAACCACAATTCTACCACAACTACCACTATGCATCCACCACAATCAGACAAGACACTGAGATCACCCACTACCACCACTACCGCACTCCCTATAGCAACCACAATTCACCACAGCTACCACAATCTAACCTAAAACTACCACCATCACAACCCATGAAAACTACCACCATCTTCGCTATGACAACTACGATTCTACCACACCTACCACAACT
>NC_136991.1:5785000-5910000 GCF_032717465.1 Coenobita brevimanus | reverse complement strand
TGAGGGCTCCCTTGCGTCTCTTCCTTGGCGATTCATTTTGCATATTACACCTATATATATTTATCACCAGCGCATCTTTTATTTAATTCTGGATAACACCTAATGATTATATTCAGCTAATTATGTTTCCATCTTTGAAGACTATTAACAGCCTTCATTAACTCCTTCAGTACGATGAGGTTTTATCTTTATTCCTGCCAGATACGGGAATGGGTTATTTAACAGGAGTATGTGGAGTGTGATGGAGGAACAGACTGACAAATAATGAAGTGAATGAGCCTTGTGGTGCTGATGTGGATGTACTGGAAGGCATTGGGAGTAGGACGTTCACATGATTTATCCATGTGGAGAGAATGGGGAATGAGACTGGCTAGGAGTGTATACGAGTAAGGTGGAGGGGAGGGGAAAGGAAGGGGAGGTAGACGGAGATGAAATGAAAATTGGGATGGAGAGGTATGTGAGTTAGGGGAGTGGCAGATGGAGAATGGGCAGCCTAATGGTGGAAAACAGAATGAAATGGAGGCGACTTGTATGAAGCCATCACCTTCAATATTAATGCGTCTGGTTACAGACAGACAGACAAAGAGAGAGACAGACATGTAATTCCCGGACATATATCAATTTTTAGACTAATACAGTTTGCACAAAAATCTAACAGGAGAATAACAGAAACTCTTTCACTATGACGTCCATCTATAACTGAATAAAACAGGCCTTTATTTATATATATATATATATATATATATATACCGTCATTCTTGTGAAGGGGTTAATGACTTCTCTTTTCCGAGTACTCGTATAGCGTCAGTCACAGCTCCTTCAGATAAAGTCGCATGGAGACAGACAGAATGTACAGTACAATCACTGTCACCGTACTGAAGGGGTGACTAGCTATACTCAGACAAAAAATAATATAGGGAAGAGGTGCTATAATCCTTTTATCTTAACCTGTCCAGAGCTTTATCCCTTTGAGGCTTAATTCGTGTAGCTCAAGGAAAGAAGGAAACATTACTGCGGCAGAACATCCTTTTCAAAGCACCTCTTCTGAACTAGCACCGTATCTAGCTTTATTCTGTTGTTTCAATTCAGCATTCAAGATGGAGAAAGGGAAAATTTAGGCCAAGTCAGAGTTAAAAGGGTACAAGGAGTCTCCCAAGTCCACGAGAAAGTAGCTTCAGTGTGTTTATAAGCGGGTGATGAGGGGCTTGAAGGGTCACCATTAACCACTGCACACAGTTTTAGTTATCTATACTGTCATCTATCTGTCTGTTTACCGGTATCTGTCTATAACTATCTGCACGTCTTATCCGTTTCTATCTACCTATCTGCAACTACTCTCTATTTATCTTTCGATCTATCTGCATCTGTCAGCAATCTATCTGTCCATTTGTATGTACAGTATATATCTAAATTATCTATCCGCTTGAATTCATACCTTACCTTCGTATCTATCAATCAATATAATTATCTATCTATCGACATGTTTGTCTATCTATCCGTTTCTCTGCATCTCTATCTACCTACCGATCTATCTATCTATCTATGTGTCAGTCTGTCTATCGACATGTTTGTCTACATGTGTCCGTTCCTCTGCATCTAGCTATCTATCTATTATCTGTTTATATATCTATTGTATCTACGTCTGTCTGTCTGTTTACCCATAGCTCTATATTTATCTATTAATCAATCAAAATATCCTTCTGTTTTTCTGTTTGTGTCTCTACTGCCAAACGCGGCATCCAGCGAGGAGTGCCTATGTACATAAAAAACCCTACTCAGCAACGACCCCGTCTCCTACCACGACACACCATCCTCCCTCATATACTTCATCATATTCTCCATCCAAGTCTAACTCCTCATGAAAATCTGTGGATAAGTTTTAGTAGACCATAAAATTCAAGATAAAGAAGCAAACAGAAAGGTAGACAAAGATGAGAGAGAGAGAGAGAGAGAGAGAGAGAGAGAGAGAGAGAGAGAGAGAGAGAGAGAGAGAGAATGCAAGCTGTGAACACGATATTGTAGGAAAAAGTAGGTTGGGAGGAGGAAAAGAAATCTGAGAGAGAGAGAGAGAGAGAGAGAGAGAGAGAGAGACAGACAGACAGACAGACAGACAGACAGAGAATGATTACCACAATTTAACCTCTCCATGTATCTTTTCACACTAATGCTTCTCACCTAACCACCCTACTAACCCAGTTCCTAAAATGTACCTAAAATTAACCCTAAAGTGGCACTAAGTAAAGCCCACGAGACAAAGCAAAAAATAAAAAATAAAAAAATAAAAAAATAAAAACTAAAATAAACAAGGCCCCCTCCCAACCCCGTCACGTAGGAGGTAAAGAAAACGTGGGGACGGGGCAACAGAAAACGACGAACCTGATGGCGAGTAATCTAGGAAAATTAAGGGCAGTTTTAAGCTCATTTCTCTAGTCTTCTGCCTTGTCTGCTAACTTGTACTTCTCTCATTATCGTCTGCCACCTCTAATCTACCCTTCCACCTACTCTTACACCTTCCTTTTCCTCCTCTTTACCACGTATCTACTTGAAATGTTCTTTTAAGGTTACCATATCTAATCTACTTATCTCCCGTCTCACTCTTCATCTTCCACAAACTTATTACTCTCATTAAATTCCATCACTTCTAATCTACCCTTCCGTCTACTCTTTCACTTCCTTCCGCCAACCTACACTTAATTTGGTCCTTAATTCTACTACTCTTCACACTACCACTTATCGTCATATCTATCCTTCTGCAAAGTTTTAATTCTTTCATCCAATTCTGTCACACTTTATCTACTCTTCCATTAATTTTCTCAACTTCCCCCGCTTTCTCTCTCTCTCTCTCTCTCTCTCTCTCTCTCTCTCTCTCTCAGCAAACTTTTAATACATTCGATTCTACCACACTATTTAATCTTTCACAAATTCTTTCAACTCTCTCTCTCTCTCTCTCTCTCTCTCTCTCTCTTCCTCTCTCTCTCTGAAAACTTTTAATTCTTTCATCCGATTCTACTACACTAATCTTTCATATATTCTTTCAACTCTCTCTCTCTCTCTCTCTCTCTCTCTCTCTCTCTCTCTCTCTCTCTCATCTACTAATTCTGTTGCTTAGAGATACCACTTTCAAAACACCTTTTCATCTACTCCGTCACCTCCCAGCTCCCTCCCATCTATCTATTTATCATATTCTTTCAACTTTATCATTGTTCGTATCTTATATCTACAACACTCATTACCTTCCTTTAATGATCTCCTGTGTATCTTCTTTAACTTAGATTTTCCTTATTAATTATGTAAACTAATCTATCCTTTCATTTACTATTTTTCATATCTTTTGTACATAAGCTACGAAGTCCGTTCCCCTGGCCCAGAAATCCACCTATGATAACTATTCTATCCATTTATCTATCGCCAGACGCCTCAATCTCGTTAGGAGTGGCCACAAACAAATCGCCTCCACGTCGCCCTGTCCAATGCCACTTCATTGCCTTGCACTCCCAGCTCACACCCTCCTCTCTCCACTAACTGATGGCTAATCCTCTGAAGCCCTTACACATTCGGAACTGTTGTTATAGTAATTATGGGAGTGTTGTTATGCCACCCCTCCATTAACTCGACCCACCATTACTCTTCACATCCACCCTCTCTTCAATTTCCATCCATTTAACTCCACCATCCCTCTTCATCCTTCCACATTTCACCTATAAACCCTTCAATACGAGAGGCTTCCCCTAAGTAGGTCTGCTGTATTTCGTGTGCCTTTATACCACCTTACTCCTCTCTCTCTCTCTCTCACACACACACTACCTCTACATTCCTCTCCCTCTCCTTCTTACCATAATCTCACTTCCCTTTCATCCACACTCCACCTCCCATCCTTCACTCACCTCTCCTTCTACACTCCACTTCCCTCTCTCCCCATCATACTCTCCCCTCCCTTCATCTATCCAACCATTCCTTAATTATACTCCCCCTCTACACTTCATCCCCGATCCTAATCTATCCTCCCCTTCCCTCTCCCCTCCCTCTCCCCCACCTAACCGTATCGTCTTTCATGGATCTCATTAAGTTATTACATGGGGTGGGTGTCTGGTGATGGCAGGGGGGGGGGGTGTTGTTGTCTTACACCACACTGCACTGCACCAGAAACAAGTTACGTTCAGTGGTTCCTGTGCACCAGCAACAAGTTACGGTCAATGGTTCTTGTGCACCGGAAATAAGTTACGTTCAATGGTTCCTGTGCACCGGAAGTAAGTTACATTCAATAGTTCCTGTGCACAAGAAATAAGTTACATTCAATGGTTCCCGTGCACAAGGAACAAGTTACGTTCAGTGGTTCCCTTACGTGCACCAAGTTACGTTCAGTGGTTCCCTTACATCCACCAAGTTACGTTCAGTATTTCCCTTACATGTAATAAGTTACGTTCAGTGGTTCCCTTACATCCACCAAGTTACGTTCAGTGGTTTCCTTACATCCACCAAGTTACGTTCAGTGGCTTCTTTATGTCCCCCCAAACACTGAGAATGTCTACTGAGATGTTGCTAATTTAATAAGGAATAATCAGTTACCGAAATCTGACTTTCCTTTAATGTGCCAAGGATGCTGACCCCTTTACTACCATGACATCATTCTCGTTTATTCCTGTTAACTTCAGATGGTTTTATTCAACTTACGAATGACCAATCGTACTGAAGAGGTATTAGAAAGCATGTCTAACCTCTCCAGTTTGAAAAGCCTCTCCTAAACTGAAGAAAGTTGTCTGGAAGAGGTACGAATCAACCAACAAAATGCGAAACACGATAATAATAATAATAATAACAATAATAATAATAATAATAATAATAATAACTAATACTAATAACAATAATAATAATAGTAAAATTTGAATCTACCTTCGGAATTTCGAGTGTAAAGAATGTTAAAAGTAATGAGCTCTTGCTAAACTAATAAAAATCAAGTACAAAGGCTAACGTATAGATAATGAGTCAGTAATGCATAACGATGAAACTGAGGGGTATTCAAGAGAATAAAATATTACACGTTAAAAATAGTCACTGAAATGCAGGACGACAAATTAGGCAAAAATACGATACGTTTACAAACAGAAATCTACACTTTGCAAAATGCAGCTCTTGAAACACCTGTGAAATTAGAGACTGAAAAAAAATAGAATTCCACATAAAACGTTCTAACTGTACGCCTTGCGATAAAGGTAGAATCAAAGGTAATAATATCAAAGAAAACTGACAAATACACAGAATAAAAAAGGTTACAAGTGGTAGGTGGCGGTGCCCATCATCACTCATTCGATGTAGTGCTGCCTCCAGATGACTGCGCCGAGTGACACGCCAAATGATTTCTTGCAAACTAGGAAACATTTATTACGCTGGGTGCTATTCATATATTCAGCTGGTGGTTTAGTAGGTTAAGGCACTCCAATCTGACTGACTCGGTATTTACATATGAGGGATGGCAGGGTTTATTGCTCCCATAATGGAACTCAGAGGCGAGTGAGACTGTTCATCCTTCCCTAAGTAGCCAAGCACCGGTCTTTTATGCTCTTGATGAAAAAAAAGAAAAGATGGATGGATGGATGGATGGACGGATAGATGTATTGTACCTTTGGAATCATAAGGCGATAAACAAAATGAAAATGAAAGTATCCTCATCATTACAGTGGTTTCATTTACGCCAAACCAAACAACCTGTGTTAGAAAGAATAATTTAAAAATGCACTGAGTAGGTTAATGAAAACTTCCTAACTCCTTCAGTACTAATGGTCTCCAAACTAAATGGTGAAAGACGTCATCGTACTGAATGTGCCGTGGTAATGAAACAAATACGTATTGCTCAAGGACAAACCTACTTCACCATGCCCATGTCTTTCCCATCTGCGTCTCTCACCCTCTACAGTTCTGTGACGTTTTTCTTCATTTCTCTTCCTTCTCCTCCATTTCTCTTTCTTCTTCTTTTGTTCATCTTCATCTCTTCTTCTTCACAATCATCAACAATACTGTCGTCATCTTCTTCGTCTTCTATTTTTTCTTCTTCTTCATCATCATCTTCATCTTCATCTTCTTTTACTACCATCAGACGACCATTTGGGAATTAAAAAAAAAAAAAAAAACTATGTTCGAATAAATACGCACTGCTCAAGGCCGGACCAACTCTATCAATCAATTTCGAAATACTACCGTCTGTCTTTCTCATCCCATCTGCCCGCTCACATCTTTATTGTTTTATTAGTACTATCTCCCGACGATTAAATTTTGCTTCGGCTATATTTCTCGGACTGGGGAATTTGGACAGACTTCATTATCCCATTTACTACTCCTGGAGGCTCTCCTAAGCTGAATAACGTTGTCAGGTGAGAGCAAGAATGATAAACCCATCCACTGATTCACGGCGTACAGTACAAACATTCCCTTGACTCCCCCAAACTCATTACCCAACGTCAAATGTACTTCCATCACGCTGTCCTAGATTACAGTACCACCATCTGTCTCTCTCACTCTGTCTCACTCTGAACCTGGGTACTTAACAGCGTGGATGAGCGAGCGTGTAAGTGTAGGAAGGGGAGCATCTTGATCATACCCACTTGTGCCTTATTAACGTGGGAATAAGCAGCAGGAAGAGAACGTGTTGAAACTCTCACTCTTGCAATGGAACTCTCACTCCTGCAATGGAACACTCACTCCTGCAATGGAACTCTCACTCCTGCAATGGAACTCTCACTCCTGCAATGGAACACTCACTCCTGCAATGGAACTCTCACTCCTGCAATGGAACACTCACTCCTGCAATGGAACTCTCACTCCTGCAATGGAACTCTCACTCCTGCAATACTGGTCCCTTCACTACAGACATCTTTTTCGTTTATTTCTTGCATCAGATAATTTCCTTCAATTTAAGAAAGATAGATGTCTTGGGCTGAATAAATAAACAACAACCCCCATTAAACTCATCATTTATTTGTCATTTTGTTTTACTGTTTGTTTCAATTTACGATTTCATTTATTTTTGCTTCAATTTGTTCATTCATTTATTAATTTTTGTGTTATTTATTATCATCTATTTCATTTTCCACTTTATAAATGCTGCGGTAAGGGCGATTTTATTTAACGTAGGACAGACCTCTCCTACAGAAGGGGTTAATGGTAGGGGAGGGAGAGTGAGAAGAGGGGAGGGGGAGGCTTCCTGAACCCACCCACACACTGTGATACCGACGTGGGAAAGTGGGGCAAGGGGAGATATAAATGAAACACTCACTTGCAATATATTAAGACTTTTAGCAGGAGGAAGCCATTTTTTTTCTCTCACTCATTACTGTCGGGACGATTTAATTTGGGAGCCCTCTCGTGGTGAAGGTATTAGAACTATCTCTAATAATGTGAGAAAGTGAAATAAAGATAAGAGAGAGATCTTGTTAAACACTCACTTAAGCAGTCATGACGTGGGAAAGTATGCATAAAATGTGGAAAAGACTCATGAGCCCTCCCCTCGTATGTACAGACTGACACAAAAATCTTCCCAAAGTCTGACGAATACATAGCGGAAAAATCGAATAATCTGAAACACGCACTAGTAGAGAATAGGGGTTTCCTTAGTTCTTCGCTCTTTGCAAATTCTCTTCAGACAAAACTGGGAAGATAGTTGTTTCTTTGACTGTACAGCAATGAGCTAAACTTGACTCACATTTCCCTGCCTGCTGTGGCGATGAGACGTGTTGTATGATTTTCTTTCTTTCTTTTTCTCGTTAACAGTGTGTGTGTGTGTGTGTGTGTGTGTGTGTGTGTGTGTGTGTGTGTGTGTGTGTGTGTGTGTGTGTGTGTGTGTGTGTGTGTGTGTGTGTGTGTGTGTGTGTGTGTGTGTGTGTGTGTGTGTGTGTGTGTGTGTGTGTGTGTGTGTGTGTGTGTGTGTGTGTGTGTGTGAGAGAGAGAGAGAGAGAGAGAGAGACTTACACCATGTTGACCTTCCCTCCCTTGTGCAATGTTGACATGGGGTCGCCTATTACCCTTGCAACATCATCACCATCATCATCATCATCATCATCATCGTCATCCTGTGAAACCCGAGACCAGCCCTAATGAGAGTAATAGCACCACCCGTTCATTTTTCTTCCCTTGCTGTTGTTGCTGTTGGGGTTGGGGATGAGTTGAGAGGGTCTGAGGAAGGGAGGAGTGATTAGATGATGATGATGTTTGATAAGTTCACCTCTGTTGTAAGAGGGATTAAATGATGATGATGATGATGATGATGATTCCTATGTTTCACCTGTCTGCTGTGGGAAGTGATGATGATGATGATGATGTTTCCTACTTTTCACCTGTCTGTTATGGGAAGTGATGATGATGATGATGATGATGATGATGATGTTCATATGTTTCACCTCTCTGTTGCAGGAGTGATCAGATGATTATATTGTTGCTATTTTTAATGTTTCACCACTGTTGTGGAAGGGGTGATTAGAATATCATATAAGTTTCCTCACTGTCTCTTATTTAGAACATTATGATGTGTGGGATGGCAGTATGTCCATTCATAAGCTCTTGGCCCACTTTTGCGTCGTTCTGGAGCTTATTTCACATTGCTCAGTGGCAGAAGAAGGTAACAGTATACAGTAGTTCTACCACCTTCGCACACCATTTCATTGTGATCAGCATCATATTATAGCGTTAATTTTGTGTTACAACTCAGCTTTCAAGATGCAGAGATGGTAATTTTAGGCCAAGCTGAAGTAAAAAGACTATATCTTGTGCAGCAGCCTGTCGGTTCATAACAATGGCAAGTCTGACGCACCAACGTATCCATTTATCCAATACAACACTTCGACTTTCACAACCACTGACCTCATTACAGCCTTCCCTACCTGAATCGTACCTGGCCAGCATGAGGAACGGCTACTTTTGGCTACCACTTTTCCTCGGGGAGATGGTCAGGTCATACAGTGTACCTGAGACATTGACGGAGAGACACAGGTACCAAGCTAAGAGTAAATAAGGCATTATAAACTACACTACTGAGTACGATTCTTGCTGGGGTTTTAAGGTTCTGTGGTCTATGTGATTGTTCCTTTTGCATCTGTTCTTACAGAGAGAAGTACATGTGAGAAATACTGCGACAGATATGTGTATGGGAACAAAATAAATTAAAGAAAGAAGGAAGGAAGGAAGGGGAAGCAGAGTAAATGTGCGAGAGAAATGAGAATGAACTCGTAAATGAGAAGGCAATATGGGAGGATGAAATGTGAAAAAAAGTAAATATGAAAGACAGAAGTAAATGTGAAAAAAAAAGAAAATGTCAGAAAGAGAAGCATAAGAGAAAATAATGTAAGAAGAGTAGTATGATTTACGTCAAATAATAGGTTACAGAGTGAGAATGATATGTTAAAGTAGGTGTGAGTGAGACGTAAATGTGTGAAAATTAAATGTAAGATGAAAAGTTATGTAAGGGAATTAAATGTGTGTGTGTGTGTGTGTGTGTGTGTGTGTGTGTGTGTGTGTGTGTGTGTGTGTGTGTGTGTGTGTGTGTGTGTGTGTGTGTGTGTGTGTGTGTGTGTGTGTGTGTGTGTGTGTGTGTGTGTGTGTGTGTGTGTGTGTGTGTGTGTGAGAGAGAGAGAGAGAGAGAGAGAGGTAAATACGCGAGGATGAAATTAATGTAAGAGGAAACTAAATATGAATGAGTAAAATGACAGACTGAAATTAATGTGTGATGGTTTACACAACGAAGTGAGGGGAGATTAGCAATGATAAGCAGAAAAATAAAGCAAGAGTGGAGGGTGAGAGAATTAAAGAGAATTAGGTGAGAAAAGCGACTCTGTAATGCAAGAGTGAATGAGGAAGAGGGAAGGAAGAGAGATAGAAATGAAAGGCGACGAAGAAAGGAGTGAATAATGAAAGAAATGCATAAGGAAAGCTGGTTGTGAAAATGTGGGGCAAAAATAACATAGAGTTCATGACATATCTTGAACTCCATATTAACACGTCACTTTTATTTACGCATTAAGTACCAACCAATCATAGACACTTTTAATCAACACTGGATATTTTACTGACTTCACATATTTACTGGAATTAAAGAGGGTGTTCTATTTTTATTTTTTTAATTTCTGGTGCTAATCTATTTTCTGTTTCATACTTTTTACATTCTACCACCACTTTCAAACACTCTAATCTCTACCCACACACTGCACCTTTCTCACACTATCACTCCACACGATCACACACCACCACCACCACTATCACACTAAATCACCATCACACTTAAGTTTTATTTTAACCATAACCACCAATCATCGCCTTCACATATCACCAACACCACCACTGCACTGCACCATCCACACACTAAATCATCCTCACACTCCATCACTGCCATCTCCATCATCACCTCTACACCCCAATCACCACTACCAACACCAGCACCACCATCATCCACACCTCTGCTACCACCACCATCACCATCACAACACAGCACCACAACCACCACCACACCTTACTCACTCACTCTCTCCCTCTCTCTCTCTCTCTCTCTCTCCACCAAACACAAGTAACTCATCTCCATTCTCCATATTCTTTCTTTTCTATTTTTTCCCATTTTTTCCACCTTCCAAAAATCACTTCCTGTAACATTATTTTCCACTTCTCCTGCCTTTTCCATTTCGGACGCATCCTCATTTTTTTTCGTTTTCTTTATTTTTTGTCTTTTTTTTTTTAGCTCCATTGGAAGGCGTGAAGAGGATTGAATAGATCTGGGCCCGGTCTCTCTCTCTCTCTCTCTCTCTCTCTCTCTCTCTCTCTCTCTCTCTCTCTCTCTCTCTCTCTCTCCGCTTTTACATCTTCAACCCTTCCTCTCCAACTCCATTTCTCTCGCACTGACCCTCTCTTCCCCACGTCTGTCTGTCTATCTGTCTATCTAAAAAAATAACAATCTGGGATATAAAAGGGGGAAAAATAACAGCGATAGCAACAGCCAGAACAAGAGCAGCAGAACTAGGGGAAAAAAGTCAGTCACAGGGGAAAGAATAGGGAGATAGGGTGAAAACGAAAACAAGATAGGGAGAAAAAGGGACGACTAGGGAAAAATCTGGAGGCCTGACACTGACATTAATTTTGGTGGGAAACGAGACAGGAGGGAAAATTTTGGATATAGGGGAAATATATTAAAAGTGAGTGAGTGAGAGAGAGAGAGAGAGAGAGAGAGAGAGAGAGAGAGAGAGAGAGAGAGAGAGAGAGAGAGAGAGAGGAGGGAATATTTTTGGATTTAGGGGAAATATATTAAGAGAGAGAGAGAGAGAGAGAGAGAGAGAGAGAATATCAATACATGACCCACTACCTAACCTACCCATAGCAAAAAAAGGTCCACCGAAAATGAAATAAATCCATAAACAAAAGCCACAAATCGAAAATAAAAGCCTGTAAAAATAGCGAGGCTTTGAAAAGAGTGGGTCGGGAAAAAATTGGAGGGCTGCGGGTGTGAGGGGGAGATAGAGAAGAGCAAATAAAGGAAAATAAATGGTGGGTGAGAGAGAGAGAGAGAGAGAGAGAGAGAGAGAGTTAATTCTTGCAATATAATGTAAAGGTGATTTATTCTGGTTAAAGTCCATTATCTTACATGCATTAATCAAGGGTTAAAAATGCTAAATGGACGAGAGAGAGAGAGAGAGAGAGAGAGAGGTGCCCACTTAGCTCTCATACTTGTCGTCAAGGTCACAGGCCATCAACAGAAAACGGAGAGGTGGTGACGCAAGGGGATGTGATGGAGCCTTTTATTTATATATTTATTTACTTTTCTTCGCTAATACAGTAAAGAGAGGGAGGGGATACAGAGGGACCTTGGGAGTGATGGAAGGGGGAAACTTTGGGATTAATGGAAGGGGGAAAGGGATGAAGCAAGGGAGGGAGAGGTGCAGAGAAGAAAGAGAAAATTGAAGGAAGAAGATGCGTAGAAAACGGAGAATGGTCCCGCTACGTGATGTTCTGGGACCCATTTTTTTCACGGCCTCGCTAACACAACAATGAAGGAGAAGAGAGGAAGGGGACAACTTGGGAAGGGGAAGTGGGTGAATAAAGGAGAGGGCAGAGAGTGGGTTTTAAACAGGGGTAAGAGGGAAGGATTGAGGAAAAGAGAGTCAGGGTTAAAGAAAGGAGAAGGAGGGGGGGGAAATATAAAAAGATATGGAGGGAAATATTAAAGAATATATAAACTGGATTAATAATGTTAACAAGCCTACAACTAGGGTCAAGATCAAACAAATCTACTCCCCTGGTAACGAGTTCTGATGAAAAAGTCCGAGTGTTCGCAGTATAAACGAAAAATAGTAAGCACTGTGCAACAGCAGATGCAAGGTTCTTAGAATCCTTTAGTCAGTGTAGGGTGGTGGGAACGTTCGTCAGAGTCTGTCAAGATTCACAACCTGTGAGGCACATCTTGGGTTGTAGGATATTTTTTACACGGTAAATTGTGTGCTGTTGGTCACGACAGAGCGAATTCGTACGTGAAGGCGTGAGAAAGCGAGGTGCAAACGACTGTTGCTGACGCAAAGTAAATAGTAATGGACAGAACTGGACTGATACAGTATAAATGGAGCTGCAAATATCAAAGCTTCCATCCATTTTTAACTTGGCACGTACGAGTTGCTGCCTATGCAACTTCACAAAATAAGGCATACGTGTGTCGATATATTCGCCTGTGAGAAGCACCAGAACATTCCGAAAGCTCCAGTGATGAGCTAAGATATACGTCGCACAGTTTCTCTTCCAACTTTGGTCATAACCTCTGCTTGTGTTTTCTTTATCATACTTCTGAATCTTAAGCAACCTTCTGCATTTGTGGGAAAGTGGTCTGGGATGATGATGTGGTATGACATTTCAGTGGGTCTTATGGGAAACCGGTCAAAACTGATTTAAGGCAGCTAATAGAATTCCGCAGTTCTATGCAACAACCGGGAGATAATCTTCTAACCTCGAGCTAATCAAAAACTCCATTACGTATTCGGTTAATTGAATTATGTACCATGGTTCGAATCATGGGCTGACCACTACACATAAGGGCAAGGCTTCCTTACTTCAGTTTCTTCTCACGCGGGACCTATGTAAGGAAATGGATGTGTAAATGAGAAGGTTGTAGATCGCAGTCCGTGGGAAATATCTGTTGGGTCTCTCCCAGTTACAATACCCAGACCACGCAAATCATACATACGACAAAACAAACTACAAACACCAGCACAAACTCACTCCCCAACTCAGGCACAAACCACGGACCAGAGGCAA
Organism: Coenobita brevimanus; assembly: GCF_032717465.1. NCBI lineage: Eukaryota > Metazoa > Arthropoda > Malacostraca > Decapoda > Coenobitidae > Coenobita > Coenobita brevimanus. The sequence continues at coordinate 5,896,734 of NC_136991.1, read as the reverse complement.
GCCAGGAGAGGTCGTAAAGAGGAGGAAACAAGAGAGGGAAGGGAACTATTCACTCCGGTAGTCACTTGAATCACCACTTAAAACGCTTAGAAAAACAGGAAAGCGACAACGAGGAGAGGTTTAGTGTTTTAAGAAGGAGTTACGTGGGCAGGAATATGAAGAAAGGAATGAAGGAAAGATAGATAGACAAATCGATAGGTAAATAGATACACAGACAAAAAGACATATATACGCAGACACACAGATACAGACAGATATAAATAACAGATAGACACAAATAGATAAAGAAACAGATAGACAGTCAGCTAGCCAGACAGACGGACTGACAGACAGGTAAATAGATAGACGGATGGTGTGTGTGTGTGTGTGTGTGTGTGTGTGTGTGTGTGTGTGTGTGTGTGTGTGTGTGTGTGTGTGTGTGTGTGTGTGTGTGTGTGTGTGTGTGTGTGTGTGTGTGTGTGTGTGTGTGCAGCAAACTCCGCTAACAACTAAACTTCCGCAACAAAATCACAGCTAAAGGGAACGAGTTTATGCTAAAAAAGAGGACTTGGTGGACAGAGAATAGAAAATATCAGGCGAACCCATGATGATGATGATGATGATGATGATGATGATGATGACATGGAAAAGCAAAGAGCAACAGATCTATTGGTTCTTTCGTGGCTGTTGTTTTAAGGTAGGTTATAAACGCAGGTATTCTATACGTCAAAGAAAAGGAGAGGAAAGAAGAAGGCTCTCCCCCACTCATTACACTCTCATGCTGAAGCCGGCAGGAAATCGTGAGAAGGACCATCATGTAGCATTGAAAGGCTATCATAGAAATCTCCTCCTCCTCCTCCTCATCATCATCATCATATTTTGTTGATGTAGTGTAATCTTCAGGTGACTTGAGTAACAAAAAATATGATTATGAAACCCAGGACGCCATTAATTACGTTGGGTGGTAACCATGAAACATAAAGGACGCCTGGTGGTCTAGCAGGGTAAGGTGCTTCAGCCGGATCGAACCCACACGGCTGAAAAATGGTCGGGGTTTACTGCTCACATAATGCCACTCAGGGATAAGCGAGGCTGGTCACCCTTTCCATAGCCTCGTCACGGGCCCCAACGCTCCTAAGGGGGCAAAAAAGAAAGAAAGAAAAAAAAAAGGACTCGAAGACAGATATAGTTGGCTAGATCGTCGTCGTCGTCGTCGTCGTTGTCCTTAATATTACGAATAAAAAATAAAAACAGTAAAGCAAGATTAATATATAGGCAAGAACAACGAATTCAGGATGCAAAACTAAAAAAAAAAAAAAAAAAAAGGAATAACAAAAGGAGAAAAAATGTGAGAGGATGGGAATGGATGAGATTAATAATAATAATAAAAAAAGAGAGCAAGATTGGAGGAAGAGGAGAGAGGAGAGGGGGGGAGGGGGGAATGAAGGAACGAGGAGGGGTAGGGGAGAGGAAGGGTAGGATTATGGAGAAGAATATAGAGAGCTGAAGAAAAGAGGGGAGGAGAGGTATGGGAAGGAGAAATGCAGAGGGAGGAGAGAGAAGGGGACAAGGGGGTAGGAGAGAAGGGGTGGGGAAGAGGAAATGGGATTTGAGTGGAATACGGTTAAGGGATGAAGTGGGGAAATGCCAAGGAAGTGGGAGGAAGGGAGGGGGAAAAAACAGAGAAGAGGGGATGGAAAGTAAAGCAGGGAAGAACAGAGGAACGCAATGAGAGAGAGGGGAGAATTAGAGTGAGGAGAGTGGATTGGAGAACGTGGGAGTAGGAAAGGGGGAAAAATGGAGACAGGGAGAAAAGAGGAAAGGAAAGTTTACTGCGTCTGTGAGGAGGACGAAAAATAAGAAGAGGAGAGAGGGGGGTGAGAAGAGGCAGCAAGTGGAGCAGAGAAGAGAAGGGAAGGGAGTAAGAAAGAGGAAAGGACTGGGGAAGATATATGAGAAAAAAATAAGAGAGAGTTTGTGCTTCCGGGAGGGTGGGAAGACGAAAAAGAGAGAACTAAGATGAAAAACGATGAGGAGAAGAATGGAGATAAAAAGGGAAGAATAAAGAAAAGAGGAGACAAGGAAGATATGAGGAGAGAAGGGAGGCAGGTTTACCAGGATGGAGGGGAGTGGAGAAATAACAAACAACGGAGCTCATGATCCTCTCTCTCTCTCTCTCTCTCTCGTGTGTGTGTGTGTGTGTGTGTGTGTGTGTGTGTGTGTGTGTGTGTGTGTGTGTGTGTGTGTGTGTGTGTGTGTGTGTGTGTGTGTGTGTGTGTGTGTGTGTGTGTGTGTGTGTGTGTGTGTGTGTGTGTGTGTGTGTGTGTGTGTGTGTGTGTGTGTGTGTGTGTGTGTGTGTGTGTGTGTGTGTGTGTGTGTGTGTGTGTGTGTGTTCTCCAAACAGTTCAATGAAGTAGAAAAGAAAGCACACAGTAGAGGCTTCTAAGTTGTATAAAAGGGGGTTTAGGTACAGAAACAAATAGTTCTCTCTCCATCTGCACAAGTCTCTTGGACGGCCACATCTGGAATACGCAGTGCAGTTCTGTACGCCGACAATGAAGAAGGATATTGCCAGTCTTGAGGGAGTCCAAGCGGGGGCTACTAAGCTAATCCTAACCATCACGGACATGGGATATCAGATAAAGCAGCAGGCACTGGGACTCTTTTTCGTTAGAGACTAGGCGTTTGCGTTCACAGCTAACTGAGGTTTTTCAAATCCACGAAGGATTTGAAAAAACAACTACCACATACTGTATCAAATCTAGTTTAAGCACCTACTCGACGAGGAATAAATATTGGAAGCTTGACTTAAGCGCTACCACCATGATACAATATGCAATTTCTTCTCATTTAAGATCTGAACTACCTGGAGTCGGCTCCCAGCAAAAGTTGTTGACATTTTCTCAGTAAAGCAGTGAAGACTACATTGGGCAAAGTTCTATTAGGCCTGTCTTAGTAGCAGACTCAATGTTTCCTCGTTTCCTGAAAAATTCCCAGCCCGACCTTTTACTTCCTCCAGGTTAGGTGAACTAAATTCCGCATCCATTCTGTTGTTTGGAGAGGTGGGTGGAGAGAACCTCTGTCTTTACTATATTGTCCTTTTCTCTTCCTACTTCAGCAAGAATGTTCATGGTTCCTCTTTGGAATGGCTCGCAGGACCTTTAAATGTACACATCTCTTTGTTACTCCTTGTAACTAAATCAATCAATTAATCATCTTATTCTTAATTCCAATTTTTCACTTTCTGCATATTGATTTTATCCAAGAACTGTATATATTCTCTCTCTCTCTCTCTCTCTCTCTCTCTCTCTCTCTCTCTCTCTCTCTCTCTCTCTCTCTCTCTCCTCTCTTTGTTCTTGTAATCCCTCGCTTATGCAAGCACTTAGGGTAAGAAGGTGATATGGGGGGACGAGAGGGGAATGGAGGGTGGGGAAAAAGCTGAGAGAGAGAGAGAGAGAGAGAGAGAGAGAGAGAGAATGTGCACCAGTCCTCCTGATAAAATGACACTAGCTCTGCCTATTTATGAAGCTGTCTCCTTGTATTCAGTCATCTATGTAACTGTCTTTGCCTTTTTAACAATGTTTCTGTTTATGTTTCTGTCTAAGCCTTAATTCATGTTTCTTGCTAAAGACAATGAGCATGTGTGTACGAGTGTGTGCATGTATGTTTGTGCAAGTATACTAACACACACGCCCACACGCCACCCCTCTACACACACAAGACAGACAGACAGACAGACACACACACACACACACACACACACACACACACACACACACACACACACAATGTCTATAAATGACCTCTTCTCTCCCACACACGTCCATTACGAAGGTGAATGGTTCTTGAATGTGCGCTTAAGAATCTCATAATTATGACTATGTGTGGGAGTGTGGCATCTTCATACGCAGCCGTGTGTAAGTGAAGGATGCGTGCGTGTGCATGAGTGAGTGTGGGAGGCATGAAGCAAAATATCCCGCAACAGCACAGAACAAATGAACATGTACGAGGTATGACTGACAGCGACACCCACACAAAGCAACGCAAATTACACCTCAAGTTTCAATACACCCCCTCCATGTCCGAAGCTAACGATACCTTGCCTAGCTAACTAATAATAATCTTTACATTCTTAGGGATATTTACTCACATCTGGTTCTGAGAGATGGACAACGGGAGTACAACCTTTCCCTGTCTCTCGTTCTATCGTTAGTGGCAAGATCTTGGTTACGTGAAGAAAACTGCCTTAGCTGGTATTTGTTTTGGTTATAAGGACAAACATGGAAAGGAGTAGAAACTTTTCATGTCTTCTGTTCTTCCTGCAAAAACAAATTAATGTTACGATACGGAATTCATCGTAAGACTTTTCGAGAATGCAACCCCAGAATCGGAGAATCCACCCGTGATATTGTAACCCTTCAAACTGTACAGAAACTATTGACCAGAAGTGTACAGTTGGAGAAAATAACGCTCCACATTCCGATCGAACAAATATGAATAATAAATACATTCCTGAAAAGTCTACTAGCTTCAAAAGATCGCATCCATGGTTGTTTGAAGACACCGATTACTGAGCTGTTATTAATCTGACGGGTGTATCGATACTTTTGTCCGCAACTGTACGTACGAGCAGACAGGAAGTAGATAATCAGGTGTGGTTTACTGGCCTATAATAAAGGTTAGCTGCTGGGGTAAACCTTCACACTAAAGCCCTGTCTAAATTGTGTACGAAAGGGAAGGGGGGAAAAACGCTTTCCAATGTCCATAATCAGCAGTAAATAAATAAAATATATAAAAAATAATAAAACCTGCATCACTAGAAAGGACAACACCAAAAATATTAGAAGAAGAGAAAACTGTATGATTCTCTCTCTCTCTCTCTCTCTCTCTCTCTCTCTCTCTCTCTCACACACACACACACACACACACACACACACACACACACACACACACACACACACACACACATTGCAGCCGTAATTAATCTCTCGTCTCCTAGTCGCTTACGTACGTGTCGAGCACAAACAATGTCAAGGTGATGAAAATGCCCTTTAAAAATAGCAATGTCCTTATTTTTAGGGATTCGATATTTTCTAGATTATTTAGCTTATCCTGATTCTCTTTTTTCACTTTATTATTATTAACTTTTATAACATTATTCGAGGAAGGATATGATAATGTAAACTAATGTGGTTATTAAACATGATTTCTAAAAAAATAATAATAATTAATATACCGGTACTTTAAATAATACATTCTTATAAATTAAAGCTAGTTGTCGTACTCGTAATGAAGACTGATTAAACATGTCAATATTAAGAAATATCCTGGTACAAACAGAACGCTGAAGATCTTTATCACTATATCTATGTATATTCCGCACTCAGTCTATCCAACCCCGCCTTTATTTTACCGTTGGCTACACTGCCTTCCTTCCTCTTCCCTTCTTATTTTTCCTACCTTACCTTATCCTATTCCACCCAACTTTACCTTAGACTACTTTCACCACTCACACATCCTCTCATCCTTACTACGCTTCTACTGTCACTTCACTACTTCTTTTCCCTACCATACTAAACCCTTTTCTATTCAAGTTCATCCTAAACTCCCTTTCCCTTAACTTCAATTACTCTTCTTACCCTTTCCTCCCTTCCTCTATGTTGCTCCTCCCTCTTGCCCCTCTGTATCATCATCATCATCATCATCATCATCATTATCATCATCATCATCACTCTCCCCTACTTCTCTTCTTTTCCCCTCCCATTCCTTCCGTTCTTTTCCCCGCTATTCTTTCCTCCTCGTTTAGTCTTCCCTACCATCCCCTTTCCTCCCGTACCCTGCGTTATCCTCTCTTCTCTAGCTCTTCCCTCTCCTTACCTCTCCTCCCCCTCCTCCTCCCGTCTCTGTATCTCTTTTCCTTTATCTTTACCCTCTCCCCACCTCTTCTCCTCCCCCTCCCGTCTCTGTTTCTCCTCTCAACTCCTTTATCTCTTCCTCTCCTCCTCCTTCCGACTCTGTATCTTCTCCCCTCTATCTTTTCCCTCTCCCCACCTATCCTCCTCCCGTCTCTGATAACACAGGACCCCAGTGCTTGATCCTGCCGCTAGACACGAGAGGAATGTGAAGCCTATGCCTCTTCTCCTTAGGTTACATCATCGCGTTCTCAGCCTTCTCTCTCTGTCATCTTCATCACCCTCTTGCCTCTCTTTCCTTCCCCTTCCCCTTTCATGTCTGTTCCTTTTTTCTTTCTCTGCCCACTCTTTCTCTCGAGGCTCCCCCTCCTCCTCCTCCTCCTCCTCCTTCTCTTTCTTCATCATCATCATCATCATCTTCTTCTTCTTCCTCTCGTCTACTTTCCCTCCTCCACCCCATCGTCTCCTTGTTCTCCTTCCTCTTTCGTCGATTCTCCTGCTCCAGCTCCTCCTCCTCCTCCAGTAGATACAAAAACATACAACACTCAAGCCCTCATAAGACAAATACACAATTCTCTCTCTCTCTCTCTCTCTCTCTCTCTCTCTCTCTCTCTCTCTCTCTCTCTCTCTCTCTCTCTTTCAGTTTATTTCCGCCCTTCCTGGATCATTCTCCTATTGATTCACAGCCAGGAGCCACTAATGACCCTCGTTGCCCTAGGAGACTCCATAATACCTCTTCCTCTCCCCAGTACCTCTTCCTCACTATAAATAACCTCTTGGATGCCAGGACCAGTTTTTCTATTTTATTTTTCTATTTCATTTTTGTTACCACGATTGCATGTTAATTTATTACCACGATTCATCTTAAGAAGGACCATTAACAGTGAACAGATTAAAAACTATCTCCATAACAAGGAAGCAGAATGACATCGCTCAGTAGTTATATTCATTTTCCCACCACACGGTTTTATTCAACACAGGAAATGTCTTGTGGTGAACGGATTAATGTGGCCCGGATTTTCGTCCTTTTGCGGCTTATTTCACGGGACTAAACGGTCGAATAAGATAATGCTAAGGCTCTTCACTTTCCATTGCACTTTTTCATGAGTTGCATCGTATACTAGTGTTAATCTCTTGATACAACTCAGCATTCAAGACAGAGAGATCGTAATTTTAGGCCAAGTCTGAGTATAGTTTATTTCTGCATACAGTACACTTGTGGACATAAATACTGATCCACTTCCTGCCAATAAACAACAAGACGGTGATACGATATTTGGAACCCAGCACACTTTATCGCACAATTTAGTACAATTTTTATGACTGTTCAAATATACCGCGGAACAATAGTACTACCAGCAACCGCATGTTAATCCTTGCAATACGGTCAAGCCCTGTTTAGCTTTTTCTCGTACACATCATGCAATTTTACGTGGTTTAAGGGAGACCTCTTATGGCGAGATACTAATAAACCATCTCCTTTAACTCCATCAGTAATTCGACTTCATATTTGCAATTTTTCGCTACTATCAGATCGCTTTAATCAGCTTTAGAAGGGATCTCTTGGATATGAAGAGCTAATATTCCCATTTACGATCCACTCCCTCACGATATCAAAACAAGTCAGTCTCAAATATCAAAACTGTAATAAGCAAATAAAAATAGGAAGCAACAGGCGCTATACAAGTATTAAAACACATATAAATAACACAAATATCGAGGTATGAAAAAGAAATTAAATCGCTAAGGAACAGGTGCCACAGAGCTTCCCAAGGTCACGTGAGTAAAGCAGCCTCTGGACACTGATATTCACTAACAAAATTTACGGCTATAATTTCCTGTCCTACATAAGACTGGTTTTTGTGGCGATGAAAAAGAGACTCTTCCTGTCAAATGCTTCCTGAAACACACACACACACACACACACACACACACACACACACAGAATTACGACAGAACGTGAGAGCTGAAAATCTTTCCATGTCTTGTTCTTTCATCAAAATCAATATCTGTAATGACAGGGAAATGATTCTCTCTCTCTCTCTCTCTCTCTCTCTCTCTCTGCGGTATGGCGGTATGTCTGACTTCCTTTTACAGATGTCACTTATTTTAACGTTCCTCGATCCTAACCATAATCTCTCTCTCTCTCTCTCTCTCAGTGACCCTCCTGACCTCCTTCATTACCGTGGCCAAGAGGGTCATTAGGCCACGCAAGGACCCACCAATTACCTTAATAAATTGGAGGTGGTTGGCGATTCCCTACCTGCAGGGCTGATTACCTTTAGCTACCTGAGTTAATGGAATGTTTGGTGAGAGGATTCGGGTGGGGGTGAGGGCTGGGGATGAGGGGTGGGAGTGAGAAGTGTGGTGGGGGGTGAGGGATGAGGAGCAGGTGTGGGGGGTAGGAGTGAGGAGTAGGGGTGGTGGTGAGGGATGGAAGTAGAGGGTTGGGGTGAGGGGTAGGGGTGGTGAGGGATGAGGGGCAGGGGTTTGGGTGATTTGAGAGGTAGGGGTTGGGGAGAGAGGTTGGGGTGGGGGTGAGGGATGGGGATGAGGGGTAGGAATGGGGGTGAGGGGTGGGGGTGAGGAGTAGGATTGGGGGTGAGGGGTGGGGGGTGGAGGGCGAGTGGAGAATCGCGGATGGTTCTGCTACTGTCTGCCATCCATTTTGAGGGGAATATAGGAAGTGGGAATTTTCGTAACACTTCTTCCTGAGCAGTTTACTCTGCACATTAAATTTCAATATCTTTTTGTGTCATTAAAGGGTTCATTCATCCTCTTGTGTGTCACTGGCAAAAATAATGTCGATATATACACCATTAAAACAGCATACACGAAAATTATTACGTATAACAAGCAAAACCAGTCGCTAGAGAGGTGTTGTGAACCTCCCGTCAGAATACCGTCACCAGTTTAATTAGAAGAACTGTACCTGGAAATGTTTGCTGTGAGAAGCCAACACTTTCAGCCCGACTTGGACCCCCTTCAGGTACAGCCAAAGCTAATGTATTGTCGAAAATAAATCTGTGAGCATAATCCATATATCTAAATCACTTATGGCACGGTGAAATCCAGACGCGTAGTTCACACATGTATTTCATTTTGGTTAAACTAGAAAACCACTACATACCTGAGACATCCAACAGGGTAAGCAGAATTTTGTAGATAATGGCGTCAATATTACTGACTTATTAGGCATTAATTATCGACTACTAGATAATGTATATTGTTCTTATTAGCTATCCTATAACTTACCTAGTACTAATATGCATAATACTGCCATGTAGAAGCATAAGAACGTTAAAAGGAGTAGTACTTCCAGAAATTAATAAAGATGCTCAACAGGTAATACTGGTACAGATATTAGCATACTCCTCAGTGTCAACTCGATCAGACTTAAACAAACCTATAAATATCATAGGCAAGAAAAACAATACGTGAGTGCTTTAAGTAAACGTCATCTCTGCAGGCGAAATAAGTATTAGAATTATATATCCTTCCATCACAAGGTAGGTATATTTTCAATTTTTTTACACACTATAATGTTTCGACCACCATTCACTGTACGCATCCATCTTCTGCCTACTACAAGAATACTATTACAATGATTAGTTTAAAAATACAGGTTAATTTTTCTATGCACACAATTACCTTTGACCGAATAAACAATGACTATTTTGGGCAAAGCTAATCACAGAGCTTTGAGGTTCGGTTACTGGTCAATTATTTGCCTCCGTGGGTTCTAAGGTTCTCTGTACAGGAGAGGAATATAAAATAATTCTCTCTCTCTCTCTCTCTCTCTCTCTCTCTCTCTCTCTCTCACACACACACACACACACACACACACACACACACACACACACACACAGACTCCATATTTACTCCTATACCAGTACTGAGACTGTTAAAATCAATATGACAATGAACCACGACACACTATGAAAACAACAGTGTAACTTTAAGGACAAAAAAAAAAAAGTTAACAGCATCTACACTTTACCCCCTTCACCCCAACGATGTATTTTGTGTGCTGTTGTTACTACATAGCGATTTTATTCAGTTTTGGAGGGACTTTACTAAATGAGAGAGTTAGATATTCCGTAGTCTTCATTAACATTTTCACTACTAAAAGTCTGTCCTAAACTAAGTAAAATCGTCTGGAAGCAGCATGCCAAACTGCTAAATACGTCTCGAGGGAGTTAAATCTGCAAATACAAAGTGTTTCAGTTTTAAACCAATGAGTACTATACCCTTTTTACTCTACAATTCCCATATTTCCACCTTGAATGCAGAGATGTAAGGACAGACTGACAGTAAATTATGGTGCTAGTCAGTCAGTCACAAAGTAGTGCTATGGCAAGAGAGTAGAGTGGCAGCATTGTCTCTCTACCACAGAGCTACGTGAAATAAGCTGCAAATGGACGAAGATGTGGGCCAAGTTAGAGTAAAACCAGTATAGGACGTCCTTATGTGTAATTACTACTACCAGATTATATTCAACTAAGTACAGACCCACTGTAGTCGAGGGGTTGACCTGCATTCTTTTACGCGTTTACTTTAGAGTCGTCTTTAAGTGAAGAGTTTACAAAGTCTCCTGTAACCCGTTCATTATCGTGGCGTCCAACAAATATTTTCTCCTGTCACCACCAAATGACTGCACTGAGCTTAGTCAAGACTCCTCGTAGTGATCGTGTTAATGGGTTAAATGTGGAGATGAGGGAAGAGAGACTGAAGAGTGGCTGTTTAGCACCCAAAATATTTCCCCGGATTCGTCCAAGCAAAATTACTTTGCAGTTCAGGTCCTTACTTCGAAACTAAGTGCAAACAGGCTATGGTAAGAAGCAGTGTTGCTACTCCTTGGGATTCTTTACAAAATCTTGGGAATTTGAACTCACACGATATTTTAAGATTTTTCTTTTTAAAATTAGCTGTCTTGGGAACTGTTAGTCTTCCCATTTTCAAAATAAATTTATGAAACTGATATAACTTAGGCTTCAATATTTCAAGACAGCGATAAATAACCATCACCATTCACACGTCCTCAGCGGCCCGACTGAGAAATTTTCCTGTCTAGTTCCTGCCTATACACCATTTTCGTCTGGCTGTAATTAATACTGGGACACTGCCTTACGTGCAGCGTTGCATGATGCAAGAAAAATATAGATTTCTCAGGAATAATAGCGGTCCTCTTTTCTCCGCTGGCCAACGAAGAAGACTTGGACAAAATACACTATCAATGGAGGATTTAATATATGCAAATCATCCTATAAAAATACAGTCAGACTTAACAAGCAATCACTTTGTGGTGCGATCTGTAACAAGTATAGTAACAGTGTGGGTAAGTGTAACCCCTTCTCACAACTAATGCGCAGTGTCCTTGTCTACCCCATTCACCTGTCTGTATAGAGATAGTGTTTTCCCATGTTGATTAAAACCTACCAAACAAACCTACAACACGTTTCCACTGTAGCTAACTACAATCTTGCAAAACAAGATCTGCAAGACAAGAAGGATCCTGTTATAAATGGCAGCCATCAAAATCATTTCCAGACGCAGTGAAAAGCGTTCAGTCTCACCAACAGCATGTAAGTCGAGAAAAAGAAGAGTATGTGAGTCGGTAAAAAAAATCAGCAGGAGGAGGATCTGTCAACACCAGGGTGGATGATGGTGATCCCTTGTATGTTTCTCGGCACAAAACCCTGGATATTTTCTTCTGATCGCAGGGACAAAACAATGTATTATTAGGGATTTTCCAAAATCTTGGGAGGTAATTAGTAAGAAGACCTCGCTTCGGTATAATTACACACCTTGTTACTAAGGCCCCTAAGCTCGTCGGTTATGGAAACTACTTAACACTCGTCCTAATCGATTTATCTTTATTACAAATTGTTATAACCTGTGCCAATTAAATTAATCCAATATCACCAAACTCTGCATAAATAACGTAAAATATTATATTAACCAACTGTGTGAAAAACTAAATCGTTAAGGAAGGGGTGCTAGGGAGCCTCCTTAAGCAACGAGAATGAGGGCCTTAGTATATTATACTTAGCTAGAAGAGAGAAGAAAAACTAATAAGTGATAATCTAAATAGCACCCTAACTTAGATGCAATATAAACTCAGTGGCTCAAGACACCCAGTTACTCAGAATATCTCTGATAGTTGGCACCGATACATTACGAGGGTGTGTTGATGTGTGGGGGTGTGGATGTGTGGGGGCGTGAGTGGGGGCAGGACAGGTGCACCACTAACACTGCAGTTGTTGAAGTTGATGCAGTTGGGTTGTAAATATCAGGCATAAAAAATAAAATAAAATAAAATAAAATAAAATGCCCTCATTCGTCCACCTACATACAGACACAAATAAAGAAAATGCACTACCACGCACACTGATAACAAGATGAACCAGAGTAAATGTTCATGCATGCAGGTGAAAGAATTTGTTTGCATTAGTGCACCTATAGGCAGCCACATGTAAAATACTGTCATATGCACATAGATAACCAGACAGACCAATGAATTATAAACATGGAGATGGATAAAATAAAAGGTAGATAGATACGTTAACCGATTTCAATGTCACATCTACATCAGAAGTATAAAGTACATCAGCTATTGTGGGAGGGATGTCTCCTTCTGCCGAATAATATAATCTAGCGGTATCCATAATTATAGCGTCCGGCATTAGCACGATTATAATAATGAACTGTCACTCCAGTTGTTTGGGGGGCTAACTGAAATTAGTCTGAGTGTATTCAAAGTGTTTCTTGAGGTTTCGTCGCACCACATCCTTAGCGATTCATTCTGCATATTACATCCCAACAGTCTTGTATATTATTCTTACCGCTATATTATCGACATAGTTTCCATCAATATCATACAAGAGGATACTAAGGTATGATGGACAGAATAAATCGCTACCTATGAGGTGTTGCGAAATCTCCAAAACAAGTTAGTGACGGCTCGTTAATGTACAAGTTCAGAAACAAGTGTACCTGTGCGGACCTAACCACAGACACGTGCAAGGTCAACACACCCACACAGAAAGTTATACAAACAGACCGACAGACACAAACAGAACAACCGAAAGACAGGCAAATTCCAAAAATAAATACAGATCAAATTTAAACCTAATTGGGTGGGGTTTATCTCTCAGCTTAATAATATGATTTTGATGTAGTAAAAATATTATCGACTGGGAGTATCAAGAATATATTACCTGTACCCGTCATCACCTGGGGGTTACCCGAAATACCTTTAAGCATTTCATCCCTTCACCATTGCCAAGACTGTAATTTATAGCAGTAACTTCACCGAAAAAAAACTGTGAGAAACCTTAATGAGAGTTTTATTTTGTATGATCGTATTTTCAATAACATAAAGTACATAGTGCTGGAGAGGGACGCCTTCAGGTGGTGACATAGATATAACACAATGGCTCCTCTTCCCGGTTATGCAAACGTCTCTCAACTACCGCCGTAACTCTGAAGGGAGGATGGTGAACTGCAGAAGAGGGACAGCTTCAACTTGCAATGTACCTGGTTTACGCTTCAGATGACCCTGTGGCTGCAACTACTATTATTATTACTACTACTACTACTACTACTACTACGACTATACAGTTACAGTTCATTTACTTTTATATGTTTATCTTTTGATTCAGATAATGATGATGGCAAAACAGTATGTCCAAAGTTCTGTAATTTTAGATGCTGTTCATTACGACGTTGATGTTTCTGTTTTTCTGTTAAATAATTCTTAAAGGAAATTCATTTATAGATTCACACCTCTATAGATATTTTTTTCTCCACACAATACTATAAACCAGCTACATTAATACACTGGTATAAAAAAAAGTTACCACAATATAGAGTAAAATCATCCACCATCAGGCCAATCCTAAGCCACGTCGTTTAGTGATAAAAAATAAGAAAAGATCCCACTTGAGGGGTAATTAATCGATATAAATAAAAACCACAACAAATAATAACAAATGAAAAACAAAAAAGCGTGTCTTATGCCCACTACATATTAAAAAAGGTATACTGAAGAAAAAACTACTCATATAACCAGAGCAAAGAGAGAGGAGTAAAAAAAATGAAAGCAAAATATACAGGTGCAATAAGAACACATAAAAAAGTAAAAAAAAAAAATCTACTCTACCCCAACAGTAGAAAAAAAAAATCTGTTCATCACCCCAGCAGTAAAAACAAAATCTACTCATCACCCCAGCACTAAAAATATAATCTACTCATCACCCCAGCAGTAAAAACAAAATCTACTCATCACCCCAGCACTAAAAATATAATCTACTCATCACCCCAGCACTAAAAATATAATCTACTCATCACCCCAGCAGTACAAACAAAATCTACTCATCACCCCAGCACTAAAAATATAATCTACTCATCACCCCAGCAGTAAAAATATACTCTACTCATCACCCCAGCAGTAAAAATATAATCTACTCATCACCCCAGCAGTAAAAATATAATCTACTCATCACCCCAGCACTAAAAATATAATCTACTCATCACCTCAGCACTAAAAATAAAACCTACTCATCACCCCAGCAGTAGGAAAAAAAATCTAATCACCCCAGCAGCAAAAATAAAATCTATTCATCACCCCAGCAGTATAAAAAAAAAAATCTATTCATCACCCCAGCAGTAGAAAAAAAATATACTCATCACCCTAGCAGAAAAAAAAATTCTCCCCTTCACCTCCCCCCCCCCCCCAGCACGGAGATGTGTGACGGGTGTTCAAAATTTGCGTTATTCATGAAGGGGGGGGGAGGCTTGGTGGCGGATCCAGGACTTCTTATTCTTTACTTTTCTTCACGCGACGCGGAGACATCATTTGCATAGCCGCAGGTGAGAGAGAGAGAGAGAGAGAGAGAGAGAGAGAGAGAGAGAGAGAGAGAGAGAGAGAGAGAGAGAGAGAGAGAGAGAGAGACAGACAGACAGACAGACAGACAGACAGACAGAGATTATGCTTAGGATCAAAGAACATCAAAATAAGGGACATAAGTAAGAGGGAGACATATGAGAGAGAGAGAGAGAGAGAGAGAGAGACAGACAGACAGACAGACAGAGACAGAGAGAGAGAGATTATGCTTAGGATCAACGAACATCAAAATAAGGGACATCAATGAGAGAGAGAGAGAGAGAGAGAGAGAGAGAGAGAGAGAGAGACTCGGTTAAAGTTGGAGGAAGGAAAGTAGGAGGGTAAAAGACTGGAAAGAGGAAGTGAAGGAGGGAAGGAGGAAGGAAGGGAAGCAGAGGCAAGTTCGGAGAGAAAAAAGAAGGTGCAAGGAGGTGGAAGGGTGGTGTTCCAATAGCTCTCTCTCTCTCTCTCTCTCTCTCTCTCTCTCTCTCGTTAACCCCATATATGAAGAAGTGTTCGGGGTTAAGAGGTCAAACACACACTCCAATAATCCTCTCAGCCTTTCGATATTTATACACATGTACGTACGTATATCAACACACTTCAATCTGGATTTCAGTTTCATTTTCAGCCAACTTCAGACGATTTAGTTTAACTCGATCCCTTCAACCCGATGACTCATTTCCTGTTCTTGCTGCCCCCAGACGGTCATATTTACTGAAGGGCGAGTATCAGGCTGTCATGAGGTTAATGAAACGTGCATCTGTTCCTTTTCCTTAACCTGGCCCAAACTTTCGTCCTTTTGCAGCTTGTTTCACTTAGCTCAATGGCAGAAAAGGACATACTGCGGCTCTACACCCTTTCCTTTGCACTGCTTCGTGACTACTATCATATTTTAGTGTTAATCTATTGATACAAGTCAATATGCAAGATGGTGAGATGGCAATTTTAAGCGAAGTTAGAGTATAAATAGTTTAGCCCCTCAGTTAGAAAAGTCTCTCCTAAGCTGCATAAAATCGTCTGTAGGCAGCAAGAACCTAATTATCCATCATTGTACTGAAGGGGTTGAAAAATATTCCTAGGCTGAAAGGATTGAAGAACTATACCTTTGTTCACTAATACATTTCCCCAAAATTATTCACGTAATTATGGGGTTGCTAATTCAAAAGATCATCAGGATTTCGCAGTAGATTTTTTTTAAATCAAGTGCCAAATTCACAGACAGGCAGACAGACGGACAACCAAACGGGCAAGGCTGGTAATAAGACAGGGGGTATATAGAGAGACACAGAGACAAAGGGCAAATAGATATAGAATGACCAACAGACACAAAAAAGACAGGCAGGCAGAGAGGCAGGCAACCAGACTAACATGGTGAAACAAACCTCCATCCATATCCTGTAACGGAGGAAATAAATAAGACAACGCAAATTTGTGGCAACATGAGTAATAAGTTTCATGTTTTTTTCCCAACCAAGAATTTCTGTTATATGAATACTACTTCAGACGTAAACCCAGAAGGCGGCACATTCCTCCCGCCCGCCCCAACATTCCACCCGCTGTAACCCAACCCGGACCCGGCAGAATCCAAAACGTCAACTTCACTGGTTCACGAATAATGGGTAAATATAGTCGCTTGTAAAAATAAACATCGGTGGAATTAGAGTAACCCATATATATATATATATATATATATATATATATATATATATATATAGATATATATATATATATATATATATATATATATATATATATATATATATATATATATAAGGCAATAGCAAATCCATTTCACATAATTGTCTTTTATCTGAAATTAACATCTAAAATTAAGTTTCCGCCATCAGCGATCCTTAATAGGCCATTTAAAGTACCGCTAATTACCCGAGGCGGCCTCGCCTAATACTCTACCGCCATTACTGTCTAAGAAGCAGAGTCTAAAAGTCCGGGAGAGTCCAAAGACAGTGTGGATGGAAGTTGGGGCAAGTTCGGTGTGGTTGAGGTTCGCCAAGGGTGTGAGAGAAGATGGGAAGTGAATTTCCTGTGCTTTACGGCTCTCTCTCTCTCTCTCTCTCTCTCTCTCTCTCCTAGAATGCGCATCAAATAACGGAAAGGACAGAGAGCAACGACGCTCCAAGAATAACATACGGTACGCGTGCATACACTCGTTTTGATCAATCCCTCCCAATTTCCGAACAGGACAAGAAATACCCCAGTAAAAGTGACCATGGTGCTCTATGGCTGTATGTGTGTGGGAGGATAAGCACAAACGAGCTGAACCCTTTGAACCCCTCTAGTCTGTAGTTTTCTTCTGAAGTGAATGAAATCCTCTGGTGGGAGAATTATGTAATCAATAAACTATATATATATATATATATATATATATATATATATATATATATATATATATATAAACAAACATCCAAATATAGACTTACCATACATCTCTCCCTCTATAAAACGAAGAGAAATTTTGCTTCAAACCACACACTACATACTATCGCTACAGCTCCCCGTCATTCCTTCCCCCCAAATGCAACAGATTACGCACAACATATGCTATTTTGACAAATAATTAAAAAATGAAAAGGCGGCATCAACATACACACGCGAACAACATCCTATATCTGACTCCTTCACCCTTGGCGTAATTATGGCAACTCCAGGCTCATCTCATTCCTTCTACTGTACTGTATATACCGATATGAAGAGTTACCTTACACTGATTTTTTTTGCTCTGTTTCTAATTCACACACACACACACACACACACACACACACACACACACACACACTGATCTACGAAGCGGTCAGAACGCAGGCTGTCCTAACTGATGGTCTGGCTGATGGTTAGTGGTGGGATTGGAGGTATGTTAATGGGGGTAATGGCGGACAGGTAGCCCACCATGGGGACATTGTGGTCATTGGTCAACCCGGCCGCCATTTTGGTACCTGATCAGTCTGAGTTGGCCCGTACTCCAAGTGGCATGGGAGGCTTCGTGGAACCTCATCCTTAGCGATTTATTCAGCATATAGCACGGCAATATCCTGCTTAATGTTATTGATGCGAACATGCCGATTTAACACAACATTAACAGCATGGAAGAAGATTATTGTGGTGAAATACTAAACAAATCGCTCAGGAAGATGTTTTACGAAGAGACATATACCACTCACATCAACTTAACTCTGTTCACTTTAACTAGGTGTAAAATTGCCATCTCTCAATCTTCAATATCGAGCTCTTACAACAGATTAGCATTACAGTAAGAGAGTCATAATGAAATTCTCTGGATGGGATGTTGAGGCGACGCACTTCCTTACTCTGCCACTGAGATAAGGGAAATAAGCTGCATAAAGACGAAAAGGACGAAAATATCACCCTACTAAAACGAATGAATCATATAAATACCTTAAACCATATATATATTAAACCTTAAAATCTGGGAAGAAGGGTGGAACGGGGATTCACTGTATTGCATGCTAGGAAGAAGGGCGTTAAGCTCTTCACCATCATCATCATCATCATTATCATCATCATCATCATATCATCACCACCAATCTGACCATTTTTCTCAGCTTAATATCATCATCATCATCATCACCATCGCCTATTACATCATCATCAATACTATGGCCTTTTTCCTGTCTTAATACAGGGTAAATTCAAGTCTTAAATATGTAGGTCCAATGAACTAGAACCAAAATGGCGTAGGTGTCCCACATTTACATGAGCTTGGAACATGCCAGCACAAACCTCTCCCCTCATCCCCCTATCTCCGTTCCCCCTACTTCCCCATCTCGCCCTACTCCCCATCCCTTCTCCCTTCCCCCTCTTCTCCCCCTCCCTCTTATCACGGCAACCATCTTGTAAATAGTGGACTGTAGGTCAATAGGGGAGGGGGCTTGTCGTGTGTCTGAATAGGCCTGGGGGGAGGTGTGTGTGTGTGTGTGTGTGTGTGTGTGTGTGTGTGTGTGTGTGTGTGTGTGTGTGTGTGTGTGTGTGTGTGTGTGTGTGTGTGTGTGTTATATGAGGCTATGTAGTGGCAAGAACACTAAGGCATAACGTTCTGTATCTTTATCAGTCCACACGAGGCTCGCTGCAGGAATAGGCCTTGTATCCAGAGAGAGACTAACAAATGATGCTTGCTTATGCTGGTGAAGTACGAATCGAGACTAGATGCATATAGAAAACAATGGATAAAAGGAGTTAAGTGTCGCAATGGATGTTTGTTCGTGCCCGTATAAACAACCTGTATGAACGAATTGCACCTGAACACTACGAAAGCATATGACATAACACACTACCAGCACTCACTTTAAATCTCCGTCGCGGCTTGGAACCTCGACCCCCGAATCAATGTGGACGCAGGTCAGTAGACGAACACGCTAACCACTGAATCACTATATACACGTCACCTTGGATACATCGTTCATTTACGGCAGGGTGCTGGAGAGGGACGCCTTCATGTGGTGACAGCGAGTTAGCTGAGCAATTCCTCTGCCCGGTCAAACAAACGTCCCATACCTCCCTCCCTATCACCCGAAGGAAGGATGGTGAACTGCTGGATGAGGGCAACTTCAGCCTACAACCAGCCGAGTTCACGTTTCAGATGAGCCTGGCGTTGCTACTACTACTACTATTACTACTACTACTACTACTATTTCAAATACTACTACTACTTATAACTGAGACGTACTTTTACTTGGAATATGATGCTCCCATTCCTCTCTCAGCTCCTCCATTTTTCACCCATTCTTCCCCATCATCTTTTTCAAAATTTCTCTGTAGTTTTCCTTTCCTTTTATAACTTGCCCAATTCCCACTTCCTCAACATATCCCCATTTTCTTCCTGTTCAGATTTCCTCCTTATCCCCATTCCCTCAACACTTCCTGCCCATGTTTCCTCCTCCCCTTTCTTCCCTTTTCCTCCTCATCTCCCCTCCCGTCACTTCTCCCTCCATCGTCCAACACGGCCATAATTTAATCATTTCGCCCCCATGGGATCACTAAGTCCTCCATCAAAAATCGGGGGAAAAAGTGATTTCTTTTACACATTTTTTACACACATGTACACGCACAAGCGCATTGAGGAACTAGAGTCTCTCTCTCTCTCTCTCTCTCTCTCTCTCTCTCTCTCTCTCACACACACACACACACACACACACTCAAAAATTGCCAAATACCTCCAGGTGACATATTGGCTTGAAATCTAATCAAATGGTCGCATTCCTATTTCATTCCTGCTCCTGTCGTCCAACTTTATATCACTCCATTTCGGAATCTCAGCTGCAATTTGGCGGGGGGAGAGGGGGAGAAATTGTGTGGGAGGAGAGGGGGGAAGAGACAGCGTGGGGGGAGGGGACGAGATAGCTTGGGGGGAGGGGAGGCGAAGCGGAGAGGGTAGGGAAAGATGGCAGAAAGAAGAAAAGGGATGCTGGATAAATATGAGAACAGAGGCGAAGGAAATTACAGGAAAGGGTAGAGGAAGGATGGGGAATGAGAAGGGACGTGAAGGGAGAGAAGGTGGGAGAGGAATGAAGGGAAATGAGAGGAAAAGTGAAGAGAGGGAAGGTGGGAGGGCAAGAAAGTGGAGGTGAGAGAGGAAGGAAATCGGCGAAGAGAGGTGGATGAGGGAGAGTGGATGGAAACAAGGGAGAGACATGGAGGGAAAGAAGGGACAGGCATGGAAGGAAAGGAGGGTGACGGAAGGATGGGAGGAAGATGGAAGCGAATGAGGGTTGGTAGATTGTTAAACCCTTCAGTATAGTGAAGTACTTTATTCGTCTTACTATCATACAACCTTAAATTAATCTAGGAAGAACCTTAACTAGCCAAGGAGACAGCAAAAATAAACTTAGATTGACCTCTTCATGCTAAAATGATTCCGAAAGAGTGAGAGGAAGATGCGAGAGGAAAGGAGGGAATGGGTTAGGAAGTGTGCCGCCTGTATGTATGCTCTGCTGATGTGTATGTTGGCTAGTGTGGGCGTGATGACAGGGAGACAAAGCCATGTGCATATGTATGTGAGTGAGACTGGAGACAGTGTGTGTGTGTACATCTGCAAACATATATGTATACCAGGAGAAAGCATTGTGTCTTGGAGTTTGCATGTGTATCTGTGTATGAATGTGTGTGTGTGTGTGTGTGTGTGTGTGTGTGTGTGTGTGTGTGTGTGTGTGTGTGTGTGTGTGTGTGTGTGTGTGTGTGTGTGTGTGTGTGTGTGTGTGTGTGTGTGTGTGTGTGTGTAACCCCACACTAATATCATCTTCAAACCCAACCTACGAGCAAAAGATGTCAAAAAAATATACTTGTGTAGATTCATTACCTCAGACAGTAGCATTGCCATCAAGGTCCTTCATTACCATCATCATCATCATCACCGCATTAGCACCACCGTCATCAATAATAACAACTCAGATTTTCACAACTTAAAAAAAGTCGCCACAATCACTACGAACACAACCACCACCACCACGAAAAACATCAGGAACAACAAAAACACATCACCTCCCAGATATGATAAACTAACTACCTGAGGAATCCCAACAGGCCTACACACTCCCACCCTCACCCTCACATTCCTCCCTCCCACCCCCTCTCCCACCTCTCTCCCCTAGACACCACCCTTCTCCCCTCCCTAGCCTTCAATACGCTCTTCACCTTCCCTAACTTCATCCCATCCCTTACCTCATCTTTTCCCTAGACCTGCCTCTGACCCCCCTCCATTTTCCTTTTTCTTCACCCCCTTCCGCCCCTTCCCTAGACATCTCTCTTTCTCCCCTCATCCTACCCTCCTCCCTCCCCTTCCCCCCTTTCTTTCCTTCCCCTCCCTATACCTACATCCCCTCCCCACCGTTCCCCGTACCATCAACCTCCCTACCCCTTCCCCCTTTCTTGCCTATCCTCCACCCTTCATTCCTTGCCTAACCTTGTCCCTTCCCTTTATCCCCTCCCTACCACGTTCCCTTCCATACCTCCAAACCCATCCACACCGTTCCCCTTACCACTGACTTCTCTACCCTTCCCCCTTTCCATCCTCTCCTTCACCCTTACCCTTACCCTCTCTCTACCCACCCCATCACCCTCACTCTCCCTACCCATTCCTTCACCTTCCCTCTTTTCCTGCCACCCTTACCCTCCCCCTTCTCGAAAAAATTCTGGGGTAAACCACCAAAAAATTCCAATAAATTGCAGTCTACCGTAGGCCTATAGGGAAACCAAAAATTCCAAACAAGTTACCCCTCAAGAGAGAATTATAGATTTTCTAGGGGATGGATTCAAGTTTTATCGGGGGAACTATTATATAACTTTGTAACTCTCTGCACGTGAAGGGAGGAAGTTTGGTTTAAGCGGTGTGACTTCTTTTACTGATATATTTATTCTTTTTTTAGTCGATAGGGACAAGGAGGAGCTTTAAGGATGGGATATTGAGTGAGGCTTGGGTAGCGGTGTGTGTGTGTGTGTGTGTGTGTGTGTGTGTGTGTGTGTGTGTGTGTGTGTGTGTGTGTGTGTGTGTGTGTGTGTGTGTGTGTGTGTGTGTGTGTGTGTGTGTGTGTGTGTGTGTGTGTGTGTGTGTGTGTGTGTGTGTGTGTGTGTGTGTGTGTGTGTGTGTGTGTGTGTGTGTGAGAGAGAGAGAGAGAGAGAGAGAGAGAGAGAGAGAGAGAGAGTCATGAACCGAAACATGAAGGCACTGGAAGAGAAATGTGGTGAGACAAACAGAAAGCTATTTAGGAAAGTCTGTTTAGGTTTCCATATCCCTTACAGTCTTTTTGTTTTAAAATTTTTACTAATTTTATTCCTCATAATCTTTTCTCTCTCTCTCTCTCTCTCTCTCTCTCTCTCACACACACACACACACACACACACACACACACACACACACACACATTTTAATCATGTTTATATAACTCGTAAACATTATGATCCCAAGAAAAAAACATAGGCAACGCCACGTTGTTGCAACTCTACACCTGACGACGCTCATACACCCCCACCTTCCAGCACACCTAACCAGCTCACGCAATCATTGAGGTCCAATACCCGACCCTCAAAGTTAGGTGCGGACTGATGTACTCTGAGGAGGTGCTTTGACCGCAACCAGCATTTTCGAAGCTGTAGCCACGCTCCCGTCTTTGCAAGTGCGAGCGAGCGTAGCGTGCAAAGGAAATCGTTCATGCTGTTTTTTGGCTCACTCTGCTATAACTATGTTTATTCACCATTGTTTCTTTAGGCATCTGAAGATGGTCTTTGCTTGTAAGTTGGACGTAAGACATCGATGACTCGAATCTGTGTGAATGACTGCGTGGCCGTTCCACTTACCACTGCTGATAGCTCTCCTTCGTTTCCTTCCTGCTTCTAATCCTTATCTTCTACTCATAGAATTAGATACAATCATTCTTATTCACACTGTTAAAGCATTGGCAGTTGGTTTTTGCTTGTGAGGTGGAGCTAAGACATCGATGTCTTGAAAGAGTGTGTAAATGACTGTGTCCGTTCCACTTGGCACTCTTGACAGCCCTCCATTTCCTTCTTCCTTATCAATCCTTATCTTCTACTCACAGAAACTGATAGTCATAGAGTTCTCTTTAACAAACTGAATGTTGCTGTTTTCTTTCCTTTGTATGCTTTTGTACTTAGTCCTTCCGCGTTCTCGTTCTTGTTTCTGGATTCTGTATTTTATTTATTTTTTTATCTACTGTATTTATTTACTGATACGCATTATGACGATGACGGTGACGATGACGGTGATACGGTGACTTTTGTTCTAACGCCAGATATCTTCGAGAATTATATCTACATTTGTTTATAAACCCATTTTCTTAACTTTCTTCCTTTACCTCTGAGAATCTCTATCTCCCCTCAGCGTCTCGTTTAGTTTAATTTATTTTCCCCTCACATTTTCATTTTTCCCCTCCCTCTCCTTCCCACAAATACTCCTCCTTCTCTCATGCTATTTTCCTACATTCTCCCTTCGCACTTTCCTAGCCTCACACACTTATCCTCCCTCTCCCTCTCACACACTCTCCCCCACACATACAGACACACCCTCACATTCACTCTCCCTCTCACACACTCTCCCTCATACAATCAAACACACCCTCACATTCGCTCTCCTTCACACACATACACACACACCCTCACAGTCACTCCCTCACACACACACACACACACACACACACACACACGCCTCCTCGTACATCCTCTCCCTCACATTCACTCTACCTCAAACACCCTCCCTCTCAGCCACTCTCCTTCATGTTCCTTTCCTATTCGCAACCTCTCTCCCTCCACCGACCCTCGCTCTCCTTGAAACCCAGCATCCTATACACTTCCAAATGGTCCAAAGATCGGTAAATGGAATATAACGTGGAAAAATGTAAAGTACTTAACGTGGGCAAGAGTTTCGTAGATATTATACACAACTTACAGTAGATAATAAAGAAATTAAATACTCGGAATGCGAGAGAGATCTAGGCGTCACGGTTTGTAAAGATCGTAAACCAAGGCAGCAGTGTATTATTGCGAAAAATAAAGCAAATCGGGTACTAAATTAAACAATAGGACATCTAAAGTAATGTTGCAATTGTATCTAGCATTAGTATGGCCACAAATAGACCATACCACGCCATTATGGTGTCCGTACTATAGAATAGATATAAAGTCGTTAGAAAATGTACAGAGAAGAATGACAAAAATATTACATGATGTTTGGAACCTTTCATGTGAAGACAGACTGAATAGATACAATTTGCACTCACCAGAAAAGCGTGAAGGGGGACTTGCTTGAGCTGTTTACGTGGATGACGGGATTAAATAAGGGAGATATGAGCAAGGTACTTAAAGTGAGCACACAAGATAGAACTAGAAACAATGGTTTCAAACTAGATCAATTCCGTTTTAGTAATGAGATAAGCAGAAATTGGTTTGGCAACAGAATAGTGGATGAATAGAAAAAGGTACCAAGTGAAGCACTTGCTGCCCCATCCATTTAGAGTTTCAAGCACAGACAAAATAAACATATGACGAGTAATGGTTGGATATATATATATATAAAATCTAATAACCGGTACTAACTCATTCTCTCTTTTTAGGGTTCACTCTGATAGTCTCGCTTCTCCTTTCGCACTTTCCTATAAAACGTCCACGCCAGTTTTTCTATACTGATTGGTGTTCTTTCTCACTTTTCCTGCCAATTTCTGTTGGACGATTTGGTGGCTGGGGGAAAGCCTTCTTCTTTAATATACTTACATTATTCTAGCAGTTTAATCACTCTTATAAGAGCTGCCTAACACGGGTAACCTGGCCTCCTGCAGTATTCCTCTCATATTCTTATGCTCTCCTCTACTCACATCCACTCCCCCCATAGAAAGTCTCTCACTCCCATTCGTTCTCCCTCACACTCACACTCACTTTCATACACTCCCTTGTCTACACTCTCAGCTTTCGTACCAATGTTCATTATTCCTCATACATTCTCCCCATAATGTTCAGTTTCCCTCATCACTCCTACTCATATATACCTCGCATCCTTCTAATTCTACCTGCCCCATACCTTTTCTCTCTCCCACTCACTTTCCATCCCTCTTAACTCTACCTGCCTCATGCATTCTCTCTCTCGCATTCACTCTCTCCCTCACGCTGCAATCTTGCTCACAAAACTCTATTTTCTTTCTCTTGCCCCATTTTTTGTTTTTCTATCTTTTTCCTGTCTGCCATTTATCATATTTCTTTTTCAACCAACACTTTTGCTCACACTACCTTCCTTACACTGTCAGTTTCTGTAACACACACACACACACACACACAGACTCCCTCACTTTCCTTCACACATTCTCTTTCACACTCCTCTCTCTCTCTCTCTCTCTGACCTCCTTTTCGCTCCGTTTCCTAACTTTCGCCCTTTTCCGCTCCACTTCACTCCTCTCGCCCCCATTCTTACCTCCACTTCTCCTAATTTCTTCCCTCCTTCCTTCTGTCCTCTTTATTTTTGTCTCCCTCCATTTCCTTTTTTGTTTTATATTCCTCTTTCAGATACACTAATCTTTCTTTTTAACTCTCTCTCTCTCTCTCTCTCTCTCTCTCTCTCTCTCATTCCTCTCTTCCCCTCCTTCCATTCCTCTCTCGCTCACTCTCTTCCTCCTCTTCTCTCTTTCTCTTCTCAATAAGGTATAAAGGCGATGACACACGAATGAGTTTTCTCCTCTCTCTTACTTTCTCTCATCACTCCCTCTCTTCCTCTCCCTCCATTCCTCTCTCCCTCTCTCTCCTCCTCTTCTCTCCTCTTCCACCTCCCTCAGTTAGGTATTAGGGGATGAGTGAATCTTTTTTCTTTCTCTTTCATTACCTCCTACTCTTTTCCTCAATCTCTCTCTTTTCCTCCTCCTCTTCCGCCCTCTCAGTAAGGTGGAAGGAGATAGCCCAAAATTTCTCCTCTCTGTCTCTCTCTGTCTGTCTGTCTGTCTGTCTGTCTGTCTGTCTCTCTCTCTCTCTCTCTCTCTCTCTCTCATTCTTCTTCCTCTTCTTCCGCCCCCTCGGATGGTCCACATTTGAGTCTCCCCTTCTTGTTATTCTTTCTCTCTCTCTCTCTCTCTCTCATTCTTCTTCCTCTTCTTCCGCCCCCTCGGATGGTCCACATTTGAGTCTCCCCTTCTTGTTATTCTCTCTCTCTCTCTCTCTCTCTCTCTCATTCTTCTTCCTCTTCTTCCGCCCCCTCGGATGGTCCACATTTGAGTCTCCCCTTCTTGTTATTCTCTCTCTCTCTCTCTCTCTCTCTCTCTCTCTCTCTCTCTTCTTCCGCACCCTCGGATGGTCCACATTTGAGTCTCCCCTTCCTGTTATTCTCTCTCTCTCTCTCTCTCTCTCTCTCTCTCTCTCTCTCTCTCTCTTTCTTCCTCTTCTTCCGCCTCCTCAGTATGGTGTGAAAAGACTGCCCCGGGAATGAGTTTTCTCCTCTCTCTTTCTTTCATCAAATCTCTCTCTTCTCCTCTCCCTCCTCTCTCTCTCTCTCTCTCTTCCTCCTCCTTCTCTCCTTCCTCCTCCTTCTCTCCTTCTTCTTCTTCCTCCTCCTCCTCCTCTTCTTCCGCCCCCTCAGTAAGGTGTAAGGAGATGGCCACGGATGAGTGCGATTGCTGGCCAACTTGGACCAAACTTGCCTCCACGGGAACTTAGATGTCGGCGCTACCTTGGTTCCTCAGCAGACTCAGGTGCTTGGGAGTTGTGGTGGTTGTGGGAGTTGTGGTGGTTGTGGTAGTTGTGGTGGTTGTGGTAGTTGTGGTGGCTGTGGTAGTAGCGGTAATTGTGGTGGTTTGGGTGGTTGTGGTGGCTGTGGTAGTTGTGGTGGTTGTGATATTGGGAGTTTGTTATGATTATATGTGGTAGTTGTGGCTTGGTGGTGTAGAAGATTGGGAGCTGTGGTAATGGTTGTGATTGTAGTACGTGCAGTGATGATTGTGGTTGTGGGTGCGACTGTGGTGGTGGCTGTGGTAGGCGGTGGTGATGGTGCTGGTGGTTGATGTGGTAATTAGTAGTGATTACTGTAGTTATGGTGAATATGAGTGTGGTGGCAGATGTGGTAGTGAATGGTGGGAGTAGTGATGGTGAATGGTGGAATTAGTAATGGGGTATGGTGGGAGTAATGATGGTGGATGGTGGTAGTTGTGGTGGTGGATGGTGGAAGTAGTGATGGTGGATGGTGGTAGTTGTGGTGGTGGATGGTAGTAGTGGTAACGATATAGTAGTAGATGTTGGTGGTAACTGCAGGTTTTTTTTTATCATGCCCAGGATTACAATTGATTTTGCTTGCGAGTGGTGATAGTTCAGTGGATTGCAGACTTAAGCTAACATCCTGCAGTTGAATATCCTCCTTTCGGGGTATAGGGATGTAGCTGAGGGACGCTTGAATAACCAGGCAGTGAGCCGTCTGGTAATGTCGGTGCCACCACATGAAGGCATCTCTCTCAAACCACAAGTAAAACAGTGGCTTGTGATTACTGATATGGTTGCAAGATGTCTATGTGATGCAATGTGGTGGTTCAGCGGTGTGGTGAAATAACTGTGGTGTGTGGTGGTAAGTTTAGTAATCGTGGTGGAAGCTGTGGTTACTATGACTGTTGATTTGTGTCTGTATGGGGTGGTAATTTGTGGTGGTTGGGTCATAATGTTTGGTGGAGTTGGAGGCAAAATTGTGGCAGTGGATCTGTGGTTTCAAAGGTATAAGTAATGTTGTGAGGTAATGTGGTTTGATGTGGTGGTGTGGTATGTAGTGAAACTGGCGTGTAGTGGGAGTTTATCACTGTGAACGTGTTAGGGTTGTACCTAGTCTGATGTGAGGTGTGGAAATGACGAAAAGTGATGCGGTAGTGTTGTGTATGTGGTGAAATGAGATGGCTGTGATGTGGCAGTGTGGTATAAGGTGGTGGAATGAGATGGCCGTGAGGTACGGTGGGGTGTAACGGTAAAAAATATGGTTGAGGTTGTGAGTAAATGGTTAGGTGTGATAATGACAAAAAGTGATGTCCGTGGTCTTGTCGGTGTGTGGTATGGTAGTGTAGGTAAATGGTACTGTTGTGGTTTGGTGGTGTGGTGAGATGACCGTGAAGTGTGGTGGCACGTTTAGTAATCCTGGTGAAAGCTGCGGTTAGGGGGCGTCATGGTGATACTTTAGAGAGGAGGGAAGAGTGGCTGTTGTGATAGAAGATGATGGTTGACGAGCCAGTGCAGTGTGCTGGTACTATGAGGGCGTGGGTGTTGCGAGAAGATGAGGACGTGGATGCAGCAAGAGGAGAATGTGAAGGTAGCAAAACGAAAAAGTGGATTTAAGAAGCTTAACACGTACTTAAGTATAGGCTAGGACGTGGATGTAGGAAGATTAAGGTGTAAATACAAGCTCAGACATGGCTGTAGGAAGATCAAGACGTAAATATAGGCTAGGAAATGGATGTAGGAAGAGCAAAACGTAAATTTAGGCTTGGATAGGGATGTGGGAAGATTAAGACGTCAGTATAGGCTTGGACATGGATGTTGGAGGGCGGCTATGTTAATGAAAATGTAAATGGAACAAAATGAGGACGCGGGTGTATCAAGGGGTCGTGGTTGTAATAATAAGAGGTCGTTATTGAGGTAATACAAGTGCGGATGGGGTCGTAATAATTGGACTGGTCGTAAGAAAAAATGTCTGCATCTACTTGGGCTTTCGATAACTATACTTTGTGTCCCCATCACTACTGGTATGAATTTCAGATATTATGGAAAATGGTTACTTAGAAAATGGCTATTCTACGGAACTCATTAGGAAAACGCTTTCTCCTGCCTCTTGTTACGCAGTTAAGGCTCTATTAATCACTTCAGTACGACATGCCTACCAACATCACCCAACATTAGGGAACTTAAAAGACACATAAGCACATGGTCTTTCATCAAAATCTTTATCAAACAGTACCATTCTTGAACCCCTTCCAGATACAATATATCCCACAGAAAGTCTCTCCATAGAGACGTTAGTTCAGTCTTGCCAAACTACAAGTCTCTTTAATGCAGACAAAAAGGCTAAAAGCTTTTAAAAAGATGTTCTTTCCAAATAAAACTGAACAAAGGAGAGCTAAAACAAGATCCGGTTATTTCAGTGTGCTTTGATACATTTCGTTTAACAAACTGAAGGTCACAGTCAGAGGGAAATACAGACCGAGGAAGACAGCTTCAGAGCTGACTAGAGGCAGATATGAAGAACTGACAGCATCAGTTTTATCTTGCATAAGAGAGATGGACAGAAAAGGGATGTGTTGCTTAATGAGTACTGCATGTCCGCTGTAATGGGAGAGGGATGAAGACAGACAATTCGGGGGGGCAGTGACCAGCGACAGCAATAGCAAAGGGAGACAGATATAGACATTTATCCCACACAAGCTGCCCTTCCCACAGGGACACAAGCTCAACCTTGCCATGACACTGCCCCACACAAACCACAAGTATAAAAAGGAACTCAAATGTGTTCTTAAAATAATGCTATCCCTCGCAAGACGAAAACGTGACAAAACGAGGAGGTAAATGGAACAATAACGAGAAGACAAAAATAGGCAAGGATGTGAAGACAGCAAATGAAACTAGTAACAATAAACAGGCGTGCAAAAATAGGATTAATGAAAATGGTGACAAGCGATGTAAGATGAGGACGTGAAAGCTGCAAAATCCGACTGTAAAACTATGCCAGAGGCCAGATGATAACTTGAAAAGCAACATCATGACGAAGACGTCAAGGAGGCAAAATTATTACGTGAATTTAGGGAAGGAAGTAGATGAGAACGTGAAAACAAGCAAGAAGGCAGACAAAACCAGATGAAAACGTCAAGTATCAGCATGATAAGCATGAAAACAGGCAAAAAGGCAAAGCCAGATGAGAATGTCAAAGCAGCAGAAAGATGGAGGATGTGAAGGCAGATGAGAAGGCAGACACAGTCAGATGAGAACGTCAAAGTAGCAGCAAGATGAGGACGCGACGCTGGCAACAAAATAAGGACATGAAGGAACAGCAAGATGAGGATGTGATGGTTGCAACAGCATCTCAAGCGAAGATGTAAAAATATAACAAGAAAACCCACACCCAAGAACAGCTTACTTGCTTATTGCCGAACCCTTGGGCTCCTGGCCTTAAAGGAACTAGGAAGGCCTGAGACCACCTTAAAACGTTTATGATTATGATTTTGTATTCACAGAGAATCTTATGGCACTTATCCTTGGGAAACATCGCCAAGCATCTAGTTAGACAAGGAAGACTGATAGAGCTGCCCTGAGGACTCCAGCTTGGCCCAGTTCTCTACCGGTTACAACGAGGAATTCTGAGACTAATGGGTTAGTGAGCTGGCCTCTGCCGCTAGCAGGGGTCGGCAAATAGGTGAAGAAGGCAATTTGGAGAGAAGAGACTATGAAAATTGGCGATGACGTGGCGGCACCAGCACAAGATAACAATGTCAAAGTAGTAATATTTGAACATGAAAATCTGCTTCTGCTTCTGCTTCTTCGTCATAGATCGTGCCCCTAATGCTTAGTTGTACCCAGGCCTTTTGCCTTGGACGGGCCCAGTAGTGTTCAGTAGTGTTCCTGTTTTAGTTGTCCTTTTTTTCTATCTCTTTGATGTTTCTTCGGCTGTTCGAATATCTGCATATTTTCTTTTTCGTGGATTTCCAGTATTTGACTGGAGGCTTCTTGGTTCCATTTTTTTTTTGTTTTTTTTCTGCTTCATTCGACTTGTGTCTTCTTGTTTCTTCATTTTCTTCTTTTTTGGATTTCTAGTTTTCTGTTTCTTCTTCTCCGTCTGTAACATTTTCAAAGAGGGTGGTTTCTTGTTTTGGAGGTTGGAGTTCTTCAGGCACTCCAGGCCGACTGATGTTGCTGCTAGGTACTCAGTGTGGCATCTTCGGAGAACATGGAGACCTCTCCGAGTCAGTGGAATACTCTTCAGTGCTTATGTCTCAATGGTCGTTTTTCATATCGCTGGCTGTCTTTTTGGGTTTTGGTTCTTAGTGTAGGTGGCTTTGTTGGTGGGCTTATCATCAGTTTTGGTGTCGAGCCCATATTGGGTCCAAAGGGTTGGGTAGGAAGAGATGAGATCTAACGCAGGCTGTTGTCTTCAAAAAGCTGATTGTGATGTTGTGGGACAATAGTTTTCTTTCACCATCAGCAACCGTATCAGCGTCAAGCTGTCATCGCTGTTCGTTAATGCTGTCTTCTGGGGTGAGTTTCTTGCAGTGACAGCAGATAATATGTCGTATTAGGCTGGTGGCAGCCATGGATGGTTCTGTGGGGGTGCTGGTGGCTTCAGAAATGGACTAGATGGTGCTGAGCTTTCTCTGCCTTTGATGCATTCCAACTGACCTGGCACAGCCCGCTGGTGGCAAGAATGCTACCTCCGAATAATGCACATCTGAGATGTGCAGACCGACAGTGAGTGTGGATGTGACCCAGTTCGGCAAGGTGGAAGCAGATCGAATCGTGATGTTTTTCTTGAAATTTTGAGTGGCCATACTTGCAGCATTTCCTACAATGGGGCAGATGATACTATTCTTCTTGTGTAATGTCATCACGAGGGAAATAGAGGTAGTGAAGCTTTACCCCAGTTCTTCTTAAGATGGTGACGTCGTCAGGGGCCGACTGGCTTTCAATGGTGTGACTCGAGGATTGCACTGCAGAAGGTCTTCTGTCGGGTTTTAGGGGGATTTTTGAAGAGCTCTTAAGTCAATGAACGATGCTGTAGTCTCTCGTCCTCTCGTCACTCCAGCTCTTTCCAGTTCCTTGGTGTTTGTAGCAGCAATCTCCGGGTGGCCTCACATCAATATAGGGTTGCTTGTCGCACTGTTCCCATCTGAACTAATCGCAAAGGAGCAAGAATGAAGGCCTACTATCCTGGCGACAAGACTGGGCTCAACTGTCTCTTCCTGGGTCTCCAGCACCAGCGATAAAGGAGCCATATTGCTTGAAAAGCACTGAGAAATATATAAAGGACTGTGTTTGCTGCAGGAATGGAGGAATCTCAGCTTAACTGCACAGAGTGCACTGATAAAGTAATACTGAATCATGAAAATTTGTGAGAAAGTAAAGGTACATGCTAAAAGCAACACGACAACGTCAGAGTAGCAGCAAAATGAGAACATGATGATATTAGTATGAAACCACTGCTCAACAACCCAAGGTTGCTAAGCGTTAAAGACCGCCGGAAGGTGCTTTGGGTACTACCCTTCGCCTATTAACTCATAGGTACAAAGCTCATAGGTCCCAACTTTGAGGTTCCTCTCTTAACTATCCTTTGAAAACGCGCAATTCTGTCCTCTTTTTAGGTCCATGCACACAAAGAGGTCAAAAAGCTGTAATAGGCAAAAAGGCAGATGGCAACATGGAAATTGAGGAGAAGGTGACGGTAGAAGCAGGAAGATGAGAACGTGAAGGTAGCAGCAGGAGGATGAGGACGTGAAGGTAGCGAGGGAAGGTAATGAGGGTCGTGTCTGGCAACGTAGCGACGCGTGTGGTCATCAACGCCAGCCACAAATAACGCCAACGTCACCCCCCTCTTGTTAACGCGAGTAATTTGCTCAGAGTGGAGGCAGGCCAGGGAGAAATTTCCATTATATTTACGCGTACGGCACAGTTTTCATCACCTGCCCCAAAACACATACTTTGAAAAATGCAAATATGTATGTGAAAACTTTCTTCTCACCGTATGTATATTTTTACCGCATATATATAAGGTAAATTCTGCTGTTTCAAGTATGCATAATGTGAAAGTGGCTATAAATATTTCAGTCATAAACATACGAATATGTATACTGTAGTTAAATAAACTGAACTGCAAACATTTTCCCAAACAGTTAAAAACAGTGCATATACATACATAATATATATATATATATATATATATGGAAAGTTTTGACGCTCCAGCAGGGAATCGAACCCATGATCTCTACTCAGAAGTCAGGCACGGTTACCAATACACCATGGCGTGATAAAAGCAAAGCCCCCTGAATTCTCTGAGGAACTAGGTAAAATCGTTAAGGAGGAATATTTTTCACCCCAACCCACATGATGACACATACTTCAGACACATCAGGATTTTTACTTAACCCATCGCTACTCGGCAAGTGACACAGCAGTTTTAATCTATCCCAGCCAGTACAAAAGCGTTTTCCTGTATGTGGAATGTTTCGACGCTCCAGCCAGGAATCGAACCTGGGACCACTAGTTAGAAATCAGGCACCGCTGCCACTACATCATAGCTCCGCTTTCATCACGCCATGGTGTAGTGGTAACGGTGCCTGGCTTCTGATTAGCAGTCTAGCGGTCTCGGGTTCGATTCCCGGTTAGCAAGTCAAAACTTTCCACATACGTACGCACGTGTAATGTGTGTTTCCCTAATATCTATATCTATCTATCTATATATATATATATACAGTATATATATAAATGAGCTGTACATAATATTATATAGACAGATAGATACACAGTACATAAATTGTACATTATATATATATATATATATATATATATATATATAAATTGTACATAATATTTATATAGACAGATAGATATACAGTACGGTACATAAATTGTACATTATATATATATATATATATATATATATATATATATATATATATATATATATATATATATATATATGGAAACTCCTCCAGTGTATGAGGCATTCTATAAACATAGGCTATGTGTTTTGGAGGGACTTTTTGAGATGAAACGGGTGGGAAAAATAAAAACTCTGAAAATGTAAATACGTATAGGAATTCCCGCTGCATGTATTTTCTAGCACATATATTGTAGGGGTGATTGCTGAGTTGCAATGAACGCACGGCCAGAGTACAGTGCGGCTTCATTAAAAACGGGTCTTTGTTGTGGGTCAGAAATAGAACCATGAACGAGAGTGGAATTATGGGTAACATGGATGTAAATACGTCAACATTTACCAGCCTCCACCCCCTCTCGTACCCTGCAACCCTCCTTCTCTCTCTCTCTGTCTGTCTGTCTCTCTCTCTCTCTCTGTCTCTCTCTCTCCCTCTCTCTCTCTCTCTACTATATGGGAAAGGGTAGCCTTTGACATATGACAGCAACTGTAGACATGTGGCATTTACTGAGTAGTTTTGTTACACATATCAGTACTCCTGTTGTGTGTGTGTGTGTGTGTGTGTGTGTGTGTGTGTGTGTGTGTGTGTGTGTGTGTGTGTGTGTGTGTGTGTGTGTGTGTGTGTGTGTGTGTGTGTGTGTGTGTGTTATTTACTTATTTTGATTAGATGATTATTTTTATTAGTTATGTGACAAGTCAAGCTGTCGCACATGTACAGTAGTTTTGTGAGACATGGGTAACAATTTTGTGACATACAGAGGAGGGTTTACGCCACAGAACTGCTTTGTGACACTGTTTTTACCCCCTCCATCAGCGGCCGTCGTTTTTCATTCATTCTAGCCAATGCCAGACAATGTGTTCTAGTAATAATTTCTCTTTGAATGAAGTAGTAAATGATAAAGCTACCCATACAAAATGTCAAAAGATATAAATGCCAATTGAAATATAAGAAACATTACGAGGCATATGACACAAACGACTCATTACTAGATCACACACACACACACACACACACACACACACACACAATTACGAAACAAATGACATGCACACGATTCACGACATGGCAAGATCCACTACCAACCTACCTACCTATCCACACACACACACACACACACACACACACACACACACACACAATTACGAAACAAATGACATGCACACGATTCACGACATGGCAAGATCCACTACCAACCTACCTACCTATCCACACACACACACACACACACACACACACACACACACACACACACACACACACACACACACACACACACACACACACACACACACACACACAGAGGATACATATAATAGGGGATACATATGACACTCGTGGACAATATTGGTAGTGGTGGTGGCAGAAGCAGATGACACATGCCAAGGGTGTGACACATGACACGAGCGGCCCAGTGTGTGCGGGAGATAAGCCCAGAGTGAGGGGAGAGGCAGGAAAGGAGGAGGAGTAGGGGGGAGGGAAGAGAGAGAGAGTGAAGAGCTTTGGGTGGGTGAGAGGGGACGGGAGGGTAAGTGGAGGGAAAGCAAAATGAGGGGAAGGGGAGACTGAGTGACGGGGAGCGGTGAGAGAGAGGGGGGAGGGGAAGGGTAACAGGAAAGGGAGGGTGAGGGGAGGGTGTGAGGGGAAAGGTTAGATTAGAGGAGATTGAAGTGAGAGTAAGCTGAAGGGTGAGAGTGTGTGTGGGTGAGAGGGGAGGATAACCAGAGACTGAGGGAGAATGAGGGAAGAGAGAGGGAGAGGGCGAGGGGAACAGGGATGGTTAGGAGGCGGGGGGAGTGAGGGGGGGGTAGAGGGAAGTGAGGGGGGGTAGAGGGAAGTGAGGGGGGGTACAGTTCACGTCGTGTTGGTGGATGTGTC
Source organism: Coenobita brevimanus (assembly GCF_032717465.1). Lineage (NCBI taxonomy): Eukaryota > Metazoa > Arthropoda > Malacostraca > Decapoda > Coenobitidae > Coenobita > Coenobita brevimanus. The sequence continues at coordinate 5,860,957 of NC_136991.1, read as the reverse complement.
GTGTTAGTGGTTCAGACAGACAGGCAGGCAACAGACAAGCAGACATACAGAGAGGATGACAGGCACAGAACAGGCAGGCAAGCAGGCAGGTAAGCAATGGACAAGAAGAAATACAGAAAAGTAATGCAGGCAATGGGTAGGTAGGCAGCCAGGCAACGGACAAACAAAAGTAAAGAAAACATGCAAGCAAGGGGTAGGCAGGCAGGGAGGCACGCACGCAGAGAGGCACGCAGGCAAGCAGGCATGCAGGCAATGGATAAGCAGAAATACAGAAAAAATGCAGACAATGGTTAGGCAGGAAGACAGACAGGCAGGAAGGCAATGGATAGGCAGAAACATAGTAAAAATGCAGACAAAGGTTAGGCAGGAAGGGAGGAAGATGGTGGACAGGCAGACATACAAAAAGTTTGATAGGCAATAAGGCAAACAGTGGACACACAGATATATACAAAAAAATGATGGAAGAAGGACAGGCGGGCAAACATAAATGAAAACAAGCAATTGAGATGTACCAGAAATGTACTCTCCATCACATCAACACGCTCCTTCATCAACGCACTTCATCCACCCCATCACGCTTCTCCTAACCCATCCTTCCCATCATCCCAATCCTACCTGATCATCAACGCACCCTACATAAACCGCCACCTCGTATACTCACTTATTCCTCGCACCCTCTCAAGACGCACTTCACCCTTCCCATCAACGTACTTCCCTACCCATCAATGCACCTTCCACATACCGTCATCTCCCATCCTCACCCTTTCCTCATATCTTCGTCTCTTATAACGCTCTCCCTCTCCCGATCAACACCTTCTTCCCTTCTCATCAACGCAATCCTTCCTACTCATTAACGCACTCTTCCACCAATATACGCACTCTTCCCCACTCATCAACGCACTTTTCCACTAATCAACGGACTCTTCCCCACTCATCGACGCACTTCCTTACTCATCAACACACACTTCCCTACTCATTAACGCTCTCTTCCCTACTCATAAACGCACTCTTCCCCACTCGTCAACGCACTCTTCCCTACTCATCAACGCACTGTATCCATGCCATCAGCTGGGGACCTCACACATCCATCCTGTTTACCTTCACGTCAGTACCAGTATTTTCATACCCTCACCTCTCTCTCTCTCTCTCTCTCTCTCTCTGGCTTCTTTTTTTTTTTCACCACTCTGTTTTTGGAACCTTTATTTTTTTCCACAACCTAACCCTTAACAAAACTTCGCTCACTACACACCCTCTTTACTACAATAATTTTTGCCCCTTTTTGTCCTTTACTTCGTTTTTGTTTTATTTTTCATCAAGTATTCTTTATTTTCCGATTTACATTGATTTTGCCACCAATTCTTTCGCTTTTTCATTCTTTGGTATCAGTCACTCTTTACTATCGTCTTCAGGCATTCTTCTACACCTTTTTGGGTCGTTGTTACTCTACTCATCTTTCTTCCCCTTCCTTCATCCTTCTTCCCTTTTCTTCACTCTTTCTTTTCTCCCTAATTTTTCCATCATCTAGTTTCTCCTGTCAATACTCTCTCTCTCTCTCTCTCTCTCTCTCTCTCTCTCTCTCTCTCTCTCTCTCTCTCTCTCCTTAGGGCGCCGCCACACCAAGACCGGAACTAGACTTCTTCTGACGCGACTTGTCCGACTATGTACACACGGTAAAAAATAAGTATCGCGCGGGAAGGGTACGATGATATCTGAAATGATCAATACAGCATGCGTAGTACTTGGAAAATTAATTAACATATGAATATGCCTCCAGTAACACTATCAACCATAAAATGTCATATGAAACCTATCCATGACATACATTTGACAACAAGGGGGGAAAAATCATCAAACATTTCTAGAGTCCATCGTCCGTGGAGTAAAACTGTTTCGGGCCAAATGTGCACCGATATACTGTATATATATTTTTCAATCATGTATGCTTTAGAAGTAATGTTGGAATAAGAACACTTCGTTTCACTGGGTCACATTTTTACCATAATGCTTCTCACTGTTACCTGCATTAAGTCCAACAGTGAGAAACAGATTGACCAGAACGTGGCTAAATGAAGTGCTCGTAATCCAACTTTAATTCTGACTTTAACGAAACGACAATTTGCGTCAGATTATATCCAATTCCGACAACGGTGTGGCGAGACCCTTATTCTTTATTTCTCTCACCCTTCACTGGATTCCTCGTCCCCTCTTCTTACCACTTTCCTTTACCCTTTATCATCAACAACCTCTTCCCCTCTTCAGTTTTTCCCTTATTTTACTCTCTAATCGATAGTTTGTACACGCCTCTTTCCAATATCATTACTTTTCTCTCTTCTTCCTCCTTTTCTGTCCCCCTCTCTTCTCCATTAGAGCCATTACTCTCTCTCTCTCTCTCTCTCTCTCTCTTACCCCTTTCATCAGCAGGGCTGCGTTCGATTTTCTATCCTCTACGCCTCATTCTCTTCCTCTGTACATTTCCCCTTATTCATTATTTTTATATATATATTGGTTCTTCTTTCTTTCCCTGGCTTTATATCATATTGTCTCTGTATAATTCATTTTTCTAATTCCTTTTCTTCCTTTATATTTCTTTCTAAATTTCCTTCCCTCTTTGTTCTTATTCTGTAATTCTTTCATTTTCTTCCTTTCATTTTATCTTGCTTTACTTACTTTCCTACTCTTTTTTTTTATCTCCTTTCCTTTTCCCTCCATTTTCTCCCTCAACTCTCCACAACAAAACCATCTCCTGGCCAAGAAAAAACATCAACTAATTTTTCCTTATTTTCTTTTCTTTTTACCTATTCACTTCTTAGTATAATAGGAAAAGTGTATGGTAGGATACTTATTGACAGAGTTAGAGGAAGAACAGAGGAATTAGTTGGAGAAGAACAGGGAGGCTTTAGGAAGGGAAGAGGCTGTGTAGATCAGATATTCACTTAGATCTTTAGTGGAAAAGTTTCTAGAGAAGGGAAAGAAGTAGTATGCGGCTTCCATGGATTTGGAGAAAGCATATGACCGGGTGGATAGACAAGGATTGTGGAAAGTATTAAGAATATATGGAGTAGATGGGAAGTTGTTGAATGCTGTGAAGAGTATGTATGATGGTGCGAAGGCTGCAGTGCGTGTGGATGGTGAACTAAGTGAATTTTTCTCTTTGAAGGTTCGGTTGAAACAGGGATGTGTCATGTCTCCATGGTTGTTCAATCTGTACATGGATGGGGTAATAAAAGAGGTACAAGGCAGGGTAGTAGATGTTGGAGTGGCCCTGGTGAGAGAGGATAATGTTTGGAAAATCCCTGTACTGTTGTTTGCAGATGATACTGTGTTGTTGAGTGAAGACGAAGGGGAGCTGCAAGGCTTGGTGGATGAGTTTGGGAGAGTGTGTAAGAAACGGAATCTAAAGGTGAATGTAGGGAAGAGTAAAGTGATGGTCTTTGAGAGAGGTGAAGTCCGTGAATGGACAGCGAGGTTGGATGGTGAGGAATTGGAAAATGTGAGTACGTTTAAGTACTTGGGTAGTGTGATGAGTAAGGATGGAGGTTTGGAGGGTGAAGCGCTTGAAAGGGTACAGCAGGGTAGAAAGGTTGCTGGTTCTTTGAAAGCAGTGATAAGAAACAGGGAAGTGAGCATGGAAGTGAAAAAGTTACTACATGACAATATTGTGATACCAACTCTAACGTATGGAAGTGAAGCTTGGACGTTGTTGGAAGGACACAAGTCAAGAGTGAGAGCAGTGGAAATGAGTTATTTAAGAGGAGCCTGTGGAGTCACATGGAGAGACAGGCTGACGAATGAGGATATAAAGAAGAGTTGTGGTGTGGATGTGGATGTGATAGGAAACGTTATGAGGAACACACTGAGGTGGTTTGGCCATGTGGAGAGGATGGAGGGTGAGAGACTGACGAAGAGAGTGTATGTGAGTGAGGTGGAGGGGGGAAGAGGGAGGGGGAGGCCGAGGATGAGATGGAGGGATGGGGTGGAGAGGTATATGAGAGAGGAGGGTGTGAGTTGGGAGCAGGGCAGTGATATGGCGGGGGACAGGGCGACGTGACGGCGATTTGTTTGTGGCCACCCCAAACGGGATTGAGGCGTCTGGCAATAGATAGATAGATAGACTTTGTTTATTTATTTCTCTCAGCTAAATAAAATTACCCTAAGTTAGCCTGAATAAAAAATCAATAGTTCATCCACCTTATCTTGACTGAAATTTTCTTCCTTTGGCAGTCTATTTTCCGCTCCTCAAAGCCAAAATAACACAATACTATGGCCTTGCATTCTTTCCACTTCTTCGTGACTAGCATCATCTTTTAAGTTTATTCCTCACTTACAGCTCAACATTTCAAGATAGAGAGATGACAATTTTGAGCCCAGGTAAATTGTGGAGAGTAAAGGTGTGTATTAATTATGAAAAGGTTACTCTCTTTTCCTCTCTCTTCTCTTTTCTCTATTTAGTGCTGCCCTTTCTCTTTTATCTTTTCACTCTTCAGTTTACGATTTTTTCTCATGTCTTTCTGTTAAATTTACTGTGCTTTAAGCTGTATTTGTCATTTTTGCATCACTTTCATAAGCACACTTCTCTCTCTCTCTCTCTCTCTCTCTCTCTCTCTCTCTCTCTCACAGTGTATCCCGCCGTCTCTATCGCTTCACTTATTTCCCCTCAACTCAAAGGCTTGGTGACAGGAAGGCGAAATGGTAATGTGAGGGGGGAGAGAGAGAGAGAGAGAGAGAGAGAGAGAGAGAGAGAGAGAGAGAGAGAGAGAGAGAGAAATTAGCGAGGAAGAGAATAAGAGGGGGGAGGGAGAAAGGAGAGAAAGAAGAGAATCCAGATTATAACAGAAAGAAAATTAGTATATATAAGCGAAGAGAAAACAGAATGGAAAATACGTTATGAGGAAAAGGTTCAAGCAAGAGGAGGAAAATGGAAGGAAAAGAAAGAAGACAAGAACAGGGAAAAAAAAATAAAACAAGAAGTAAGGGTAGATGAAGGAAAATTGTATGAGATGGAGAGAAAAGAAAACGAAAGTAGAGGTAGAGGTAGAGGTAGAGAGAGAGAGAGAGAGAGAGAGAGAGAGAGAGAGAGAGAGAGAGAGAGACTAAACGAGGATTAGGAGGAAAAAAAATCGAGTGAAAGGGAGAGAAATGGAGAATAGGGAAAGAAAGGGAGAATAGGGAGGACAGGGATAATTACATGAAAGGGGAGGGAGATCAGAGGGAGAGAACTGTGCGTGCGTGAGGGTGAAGAGGGGTAAGGGAGGAGAGAAGGGGAAGAGAGGGAGGAAAGATGGGAGAGAGGGGTAAGATATAGAGAAGGGAGGGAGGGGAGGAAGGAGGGAAGGGAGGGAGGAGGAGGGAGGAGAGAAGGAAGGGAGAGGGAGGAGAGAGGCGAATGAACTACAAAAGGAGAAAAGCAAACAGCATCAGATATATTGAATCTTACGAGGCTATTATTACGTAGACGACAATAATATCTACTCTGGTTTTAAGGATAAGAAAATGGAGTAAAACAAAAGCTACCCTTCCCTAGTACCACATCCTACAGCCTGATCAGTCTTGAAAAAAAAAAGAAAAAGCACAGCATAAAAAAATTCCGTCAAACTGTGGGTACAATATTGGAAAAATAAACAGGAAATTTTTGTGAATCGTAATCAGTAAAGGATATACAGGTGGTCCATAAATAACGCTGCTCTTGAACTCTACTGTGGGATTTTTTTATGTTACGGGGACGGCTCAATCGGCGTTAGCAATGTCTATCCTGCATCATTCATTCATTTCCTACCCCCACTTCCACACTCACGCCCGCACCAGCAGCCTGTGCCACCCTCATAACACCCAGGATACCTTCTGGTGAATTTCTAGTGAACCGCTATTTACGAGAAATCCTGTACACTTACCAATTGAGATTTATAATGAAAAGAAAAAACTTCGAAAATTTAGCGACGATTTTGTTACTATTTCATGGGAAGATAAGACAATAAACTGATTACACTGTCATGAACATACTTAGCTGGGGAATCAAAGCTACTCATTTCTCAAAACGTTTTCTTAACCCATTTAGTGAGGTGAATTTCATCATCGCTACTGCCGGACGATTTTATCCAGACTGGAGCGACATCTCAAGGTAATGAAGCAAAAAAAAAAAAAAAAGAAAAAGAAAGAAAAAAAATGAATAAAAAGTGCTGGTACGTACAAGTTCAGAAGGCAGTTTGTTGTATAATCATTCAATTCGTCCAAAGAAGGAATATTATGGTTTTCGAGAGACCACAGTCATTTATCTTAAAGGGTCGTTTTCTCATAGGCCTACGAACCTACGTAATACCTCTTCCTCGCCAATATGTTTTAGTATATGACTAGGCAAAGCATTTTTTTGTATTACTCACTGAAACTATGTCCATACAAAAATGATGCAATTAGAGTAAAGATTATTAAGATGTAATATACAAAATAAACCACTGAGGAGGACACATTAGTAAGCCTCTCAAACTGTGGAAAACACGATCCATCACCAATATCTTTACTAAAATTAAACTGGTTAACAGCGAAATACCTGTAATCGAATATCCTGATGATTAAAAACTTCCAACAGCATGATCCGACTCCTTTTCAAAGTAAATTTTATCATAGGCTAGAATACATTTTTCCTAAAGAGTTTTCTATGCTTATATGCTCACCCTTTTCTCTGAGTATATATATATATATATATATATATATACTTTAGTGCTAGTCTCCTCCGCTTTCCTCCAATTTTTCTCATTTTCTTTATTTCTACTCAACTTTTTTTTTTTTTCAATACGGTACTCAGAATTCAAGGCGGTTCAAAGGAAGAAGAAGCGAAAAGAGAGATAAGGTAGTGCAAAAAGAGAGAGGGGGGGGGGAGGGCAAGAGTCTAGATAGGACAGGATGGGAGTTGAGGGAATGAGAAGAGAACGGAGAGTGGAGAGGGAGAAGGGAGACACAGGATCAGACAGAGCAAAGACGTGAAGAGGATAGGAGTGAAGGAAGAGGAGGAAAAAGGAAGAGGCAGGGAAAGACAGATGGGTTAGAGGGAAGACGCAAGAAGAGGAGGAGAAGAAAAGGAATGGGTATAGGTGTATTGCAAATGGGAGAAAAGAAGTAAGGGGAAGGAAGAGGGGGGTGGAAGGGAACGGAGAAGAAAGGGGAGGTGGGGAGAGAGGGGAACGAAAGGTGGTAGGTTGAAGAGAGGGAAGAGGAGATAAAGGGGAGATGATGTGAGAGGGGGAAGAAACGGAGGATGATCCATGAGAGAGAGAGAGAGAGAGAGAGAGAGAGAGAGAGAGGGGGGATAGATGAGCTATTGAGTTGTGCGTGCGTGAGGAAAAAGACAGAGTTGGAAAACAAGGGAAGGAAAAAAAGGTAGGGAGAGGAAATAGGGAGGACATATTAGGCAGGATGCGACGGGGGTGAGAGAGAGAGAGAGAGAGAGAGAGAGAGAGAGAGAGAGATGGCTGATGAGAGAAAGAGGGGAAAATGAACACTGAAATGGTAACAGCAAGAGGGTCATGAGGGGAAATATATGGAAACAGTGCAATGGAATAAAATGGGAAATCAGTGAGAGAAGAGAGAACAGAGTGAGAGGGGACAGACAGGCGACAGAGAGGGGACAGCGAGGCGACAGAGAGGGGAAAGAGGGGTGTAATATGTAAAATGTCACCCCTCTCCCCCCTCCCCCACTCCCCTCACTTTAATCTTCCACCGCATTGTTGCTAAAATTGATGCATGGGTGATGAGGTGGTTTTAGCGGGGAGCGGGGAGGGGAGTAGGGGCGGGGAGTGGGGTGGAGAAGGAGAGGGAGGAAGGGGAGGGAGTGGGCAAAATAGGACGGACTGATAGGACTGGACAGGGAGTGGGAGAGAGACGGAACGAGGGGGAGGGGAGCGAGTGGAGTAAAAAGGGAAGGGGGAGGGGGTAAGTGGGAATGAGTAGGAGGGGGATGGAGTGAGGGGAAGAGAAGGGAGTGAAGGGGAGCAGGAGGGAGAGGTTGGAGAGGAAATGACGAACAGTAGAGAGTGGGATTTGCAGGGGGCTGGGGGTGTGCAAGGAGGGGTGAGTAGGATGGGAAGGAGTGGAAGGGAAAGGAAGGGGGGTGAGGTGGACAGGGAGGGGATGGAGGAAGGAGGAGGCAGGGGAAAAATGAGGGGGAAGGGGGATTGCAGGGAGAAATAAGTGGGGTGGGAGAGAGTGAGGGGGGAATAAATGAAAGTGTGGGGAATGTAAGGGAAGAAGGAGATAAGAGAATGGAGAGGGGCTAGATGGAAAGGAAAATATTGTAATGGAAGTTCGAAAGGGGACGGAGAGAGGAAACGGGAGAGATTGGGAAGGGAAGGGACTTTTTATAGTAAGAGTAGTGAAGGAAATGAGAGGGGGTGAGAAGGGAAGCTATGTGTGATGGGAGACTGGTGAGAGAAGGTGAGTGGGAGGAAGTGGAAGGGTATGGAGGGTGAGGGGTATCTGTGGGGAGTGGGGAGTATACAGAATGGAAGTGAGGTGCAGTGGGAGGAAGTGGGCTGGGGAGGAAAATTTACAAAGGGAGTAGATGGAGTGATAAAAAAAAAAATGACAGAGGAGACTGGGAAGGGGAGAGAGGATCGGTATGGAGTGAAAGGGAGGTGGAAGGAAGATGGGAGAAAGAGGGAGGGAGTTTGCAGAGAGGGGAAAACTGAACAGGAGAGGTGAAAGCAAAATGGAGGGGAGTCGGGTGGGACGGGGAGAAGAGTTTACAGACTGGAGGGAAGTAGATGAAGTGGAATATAATTGGAAATTGGATGGCGAACTGGGAGGGGCCGAGGGGGGAATTCTAGAGGTATAGGGGAAGTGAGAGAAGGGGGTGGGGAGTGTGAGGGGCAGTTTGGAAAAAGTGAGTCAGAGAGAACTGGGAGAACAGGGAGGGGCGGGGAAAATGGAAAGGAAAAGAGAGAGTAGGAAGAAACTGGAAGAGAAGGAGGGAAATGGAGACTGGGAGGGAGACGGGAGGTATGTGCAGCTCGTAAAACCAAGGAAAAAACAAAAGAAAACAGCTGTCTCCTGTCTCTTCCCCTCCTCTCCCCTCCCCTTTCCATCTCTCAGCTATCTCCTGTCTCCTCTTCTCCTCTCCCCTCCCCTCTCCATCTCTCAGCTATCTCCTGTCTTCTCCCAATCTTTTCTCTCATGCTGTCTACCCTCCCCCTCCCTAATCATCCTCCCTAATCATCTCTTAACGAACTCCTGTCACCTTTCAACTATCTCTCTCAAACTATCTCCCCTCCCCTCCCCTTCCCTTCCCTTCCCTCCCCTCCCCTCCCCTTCCCTTCCTTTCCCCTCCCTCCCCTTCCCTCCCCTCCCCTCCCCTTCCCTTCCCTTTCCATCTCTCAACTATTTTTTATCTCCTCCCAACTTTCTCTCTCAAGCTTTCTCCCCTCCCCTCCCCTCTCCCGTCCCTTCCTTAACATCTCACAGCTATCTCCTGTCTCCTCCCAACCATCTCTCTCAAACTATCTCCCCTCCCCTTCCCTCCCCTTTCCATCCCTCACTATCTTCTATCTCCTCCCAACCTTCTCTCTCAAGCTATCTTCCCTCCCCTCCTCTCCCCTTCCCTCCCCTCTCCATCAATCAGCTATCTCCTGTCTCCTCCCTTCCATCTCTGTCATGCTATCTCCTTTTCCCTCCCATCCTTTCCCTTTCCATCTCTCGGCTATTTCCTGTCACCTCCCCTCCCCTCCCTTCCCTTTTCCATCTCCCAGCTATCTCCTGTGTCCACCCGTCCATCTCTCTCAAGCTATCTCCCCTCCCCTCCCCTTCTTTCTCCTCCCCTCCCCTCCCCTCCCCTCCCTTCTCCTCCCCTCCCCTCCCCTCCCTCTGATTAAACCACTCCTCACTGCAATGAGGCCGCTAACTGTCGCCATTACCGATATTGGAGGACAATAAAACCACTTTTTTATTCGGCCACACACGTAATATCCGAACAGTTTTTCCCTCACCCCCCCCCCCCCCGCCGGACAACACACCGCAATCCGAGGCTCGTCAGGGTGGACGCTGCTACTCCCCTCATTTTTCCCCTTCCCTCTGTTCTTTATCCCCTTCCCTCTGTTCTTTTCCCCTTCCCTCTGTTCTTTTCCCCCTCCCTCTGTTCTTTTCCCATTCTCTCTGTTCTTTTTCCCCTTCCCTCTGTTCTTTTCCCCTTCCCTCTGTTCTTCTCCCCCTCCCTCTGTTCTTTTTCCCCTTCCCTCTGTTCTTTTCCCCTTCCCTCTGTTCTTTTCCCCTTCCCTCTGTTCTTTTTCCCCCTCCCTCTGTTCTTCTCCCCTTCCCTCTGTTCTTTTTCCCCTCCCTCTGTTCTTTTCCCCTTCCCTCTGTTCTTTTCCCCTTCCCTCTGTTCTTTTCCCCTTCCCTCTGTTCTTTTCCCCTTCCCTCTGTTCTTCTCCCCTCCTCCCGCACTTCTTTTCCTTGTAGAGCCAACACTTCCTCTTCCCCTTTAGATCCTATGCTTCTCTTGTCCCTTAGACTCTTGCTTTTTTCCCCTTTCGGTTCCCCTTCCTCTGTACACTTCCCCTCCTTCTGCACTTCTTTTTCCCCTTAGATTCTGCCCTCAATTCCCCTTGAGACTCTGCACATCTATTCCCTGCAGTTCCCCTTCCTCACTTCTTTCCCTTTCACTTCTAGCAGCCTTTCCTCCCTTTGATTATGCACTCTTTCTTCCCCTCAGATTCTGCGCTTCTTTCCCCCCCACGACTATGCACATCTCCCCTCAGATTCTTTTCACTTCCCATTTCAGTTCCCTATAGATTCCCCTCCCCCTACATTTTCCCCTTCCCCTCCCCCAGGACTCCCTCATTCTTTCCCCACTCTGTCTATTTCCTTTCCCCCAAACGTCCTCTTTACTTCTTATATGATTCTCCCAATTCTTTCCCCTCACTCCTTATCCCAAACAACACAGTGCATTCTCGGGATCGGTGAGGGCGGACACTTTCTCCCCTCTTTTACCTCTCTGTTTTTTCCCCTCAGATTTTTCAGCTCTTTCCCTTACATTCCCCACTCCTTTCCCCTCAGATTCTTTTTCCACTCAGGTTCCCTCTTCTTTTCCCTCAGATTCCATTGCCCCCACATTCCTCCTTCTTTCCCCTCAGATTCCCCCTTTCTTTCCGCTCAGGTTACATTTTCCCCTCAGATTCCCCTTTCCTTTCCCCTCAGATTTCGTTTTCTTCTCAGATTTCCTTACTTTCCCCTCAGATTTCATTTTCCCTTAACATTCTCTTTTCTTTCCCCTCAGATTCCCTTTCCTCTCACCTCATCCCTTTTCTTTCCCCTCAGATTCCTTTTGCTTTCCCCTCAAAGTCCCCTTTCTTTCCCCTCAAAGTCCTTTTCCCCTCAGATTCTCTTTTCTTTCTACTCGGATTCCTTTTACTTTCCTCTTATAATTATTCCTTTTTCTTTCCCTCAGATTCCGCCGAGATTCCCCTTCGTTTCTCCTTGTAATCCCTTTCCTTTCCCCTCAGATTCCCTTTTCTTTCCCCTCAGATTCCCTTTCCATCCCCTCAGATTCCCTTTCCTTTCCCCCTCACATTCCTTTTCCTTTTCCCTCATATTACCTTTTCTTTCACCCAGATTCCCCTCTTTCAGTTCCCCCTTTTTTCCCCTCAGATTTTCTAGTCTTTAGCTAGAAGTCCAGTATTCCCTTCCCTCATTCTTCAGTCCTCTCCCCTCACCGTCTCCATTTCTTTCCCTTCAGTTCGCTCCCTTTCCTCTCAAAGTCCCCTTCCTTCCCCCTATAATTCCCCCCTAACTTCCTTTCAAAATATCCCTTTCTATCTCTTCATATTCTCCCTCATTTCCCCTCAGATATCCCTCACTTTCCATTCACCCTCATCTTCCTCCCGACCTTCTCAACTCAAGGACCCCTCACCTCCCTTGCTTACCCTCACATTCCTCCTTCGGTCTCCCCTCATCACCTGACTCTGATTTCCCCTCTTAATACATCAGATTCCACCCTCTTTTCCCCTCAGATTCCTCTCCCTCTACCAATTTTCTCCTCAAATTTCTCACCCTGGCTGCTCTCATCTCCCTTTCGTCCTCTTCCATCCTATTTTTTCTCTCTTCTCTCCTCCATCCTATTTTTTCTCTCCTCTCCTCCATCCTATTATTTTCCTCTCTCCTCTCTTCTCTCCTCCATCCTATTTATTCCTCTTTCCTCTCTTCTCTCATCCATCTTATTTTTTCCTTCCCCCCTCTCGTCTCTCCTCCATCCTATTTTTTCCCTCCTCTCTTATCTTCATCCTGTTTTTTCCTCTCTCCTCTCTTCCATCCTATTTTTTCCTCTCTCCTCTCTTCTCCCTTCCTACCTTGTAATCCGTGGCTTGTACTCTCGTTGGTTAAGGAAGCTCGCTAACACCTCTTCCTAATCGATTTATTTTGCATATTACACCTCGCTGTACTCTTCTCTGTTAATTAAATCATTCTAATATCACCATACTCCTCATAAATACCGTAGAAAATTATGTTCACCAGCCGTATCCAAAAATAAATCACTAATGAAGAAGTGCTAAGGAGAGTACGAACTCTTAAGTCTCACAAAACAGCCAATTCTTTCCCACAAAAAAAGACCTCGAATGAACGAATACATCATTTTTTTTCCTTTTTTTTTTTTCCGCCATACTTAAATTCCATTCACTTAAACCTGGCGAAATTTACGTCCTTTAGCACCCTATTTCCCGTAGCTCAATGGCAGAATATAGAAGTACTAAGGCCCTGCATCCTTCTCACAGCACTTCTTCGTGACTAGTACCATAATCTAGAGTAAATCTCTGGTTATTACTCAGCACTGAAGCTAGAGAGATGGCAATTTTACACCAAGTTAATGTGAACAGAACATACTACTTTCTTATTTTCCATGTCTTACCATTTATAGTCCCCTTCGTCTCATACGCTCCTTTCTCAGTTCCTATTGCACCCATCCCCCCTACCTTCACCATCATTTTCCCCCTCAGATCCTCTTTCCCCTCGTTTCCCCACTCTCTCCTCTCTTCTCACTTCTATAAACTTCCCCTCAAATCTTCCTCTCCCAAGCTTTCCCCTCACCGTTCACATTCCCCCTCCCCCTCTCCTCCCAAATCCTGTTCTATCTTATATCCCACTCCCCCCACTCTCCTCTCCCATTACACCCATTTTCCCTTGTATCCCCTTTCCCCTCGTTTTACCACTCTTTCCCCTTTCCTCTCACTCCCCATTCCTCCCTTCAGGGTCTCCTCTCCCTATCTTCCCCATCTCCCTTCTCCCCTCTATTCCCTTCACATCCCTCCCCAGTTCCTGTCATGATCCCTTTCCCCTGTCTTATTCCTTCCTCATTTTCCCTCAAATTTCCTCCCTTTCATCACTCTCTCTCTCTCTCTCTCTCTCTAATTTTGCAACTCATTCCTCGGACTTTATCAGCATCATCATTTACATCTCCCCAACATATTCGCTCTCTCTCTCTCTCTCTCTCTCTCTCTCTCTCTCTCTCTCTCTCTCTCTCTCTCTAAGCAACAAAGTCGACCTGACCCTCGCAGTAATCACGTTCAGAGTTCACCTTTGATGTTCTCTGTTCCTCTTTGGCAATGACTCTCTCTCTCTCTCTCTCTCTCTCTCTCTCCCTCTCTCTCTCTCTCTCTCTCTCTCTCTCTCTCTCTCTCTCATCGTCATGAAGTTTGTCTGTCTGTCTCTATTACTTGCAATTCCCTTACGTTATTTTCTCTTCACTCTCAATGAAGTTTATTCAATATTTTCCATCCTACTTAGAACAAATTTTCCTTTCCCTGGTTATCATTCTTTTAATTTGTCATTTTCTCTCCTCAGCTCGCTTTTATTTTCTCACTGGCCACTTTTAAATCCAATTTTTATTCGCCTTGTTACTCTAATTTTAGACATTTTTTTTTCTCCCTATCCAATTTTTAACGTAAAAATTGGGTTATATGTTTTTTAGGATGATCATGAATTATGAATTATGCACATGAAAATGAATATGAACATGACGACGATGACTAATTCTTTCATTATCATACTCCATCGCTCCCCATCCTTCCCCTCAGTACCCTTCCCCTTTCTTTCCCCTCACCCTTACTACCTTATTTCCCATCCTTGTCTCCTCCCGCTGTTTTTCTTCCTCTCACTCCATTTCTTTTGAACTTCCTTCCTTCCCTCTTTTTTTTTTTTACTTCTCTCCTTAAATTAGCTTCTCTCTCCTCTCCTTCCTTCCCTTATTTTACCTACCACTTTTGACTTTCCCTTCCCTTTCCTTACTCCGATACATGGTTTCTCCTTATTCTCTCTCTCTCTCTCTCTCTCTCTTTCTTTCTCTCTCTCTCTCTCTCTCTCTCTCTCTCTCTCTCCTATATAATTCTTCTTACTGTCCATCTTTTTTTCCTCTCACCCCTTCCATCTTACTCTTCTTCCCTCACTTTTCCTCCTTGCTCCCCACTCTTCCTACCTTCAATTCGATTCATCCTATTTGCCTTCTATCCCTAATGTCTCACCATCCCTCACCTCTCCTTCCCAACCTCCTTCCATCCCCTCACCCCAGTGTCCTCTTGTTCTCTATTCCTCCACCTCCTCATCCCCCTACTTCTTCCCCTCATCCTTCCTTTCCCTAATCCCACCGTCTTCGTACTCTCTTGCAATCTATTCCTCCATCTCTCCTTCCTTCCACCTCTCCATCCCCTCGTCCTTCCTTCCCCTCACCCAACCGCTCTCTTGATTCCTATTCCCCATCTCACCATCCTTCACCTCTCCATCCCTTCACTTTACCATCCCTCCTTCCCTCTAATTCTCCATTCCCATCCCACCATCCTTCCACCTCTCCATCACTCCATCCGATCTCCACCTGTCCATCCCCGCCCTACCGTGCTCTGAGTGTGCAGCAACCTATCACTGCGGCCAATCAGGTTATCGCCACCTTTGACCCCACGCCAGATGCAGTTCACAGGGGGCTACCTAGGTTCGCGGTTGAGGCGACTGTGACCTCCACCTCTCCTATTATGGGATTACATATCAAACCCTCTTTAAGTAAGATCAATATTAGGTTCATCTTCCTACCTCCAGATAATTTTACTCAACTTGGAATGAACTTATTATAGTGGAGGTACTGTACTCTTTCTGTTCTAACTTAGTCCAAAACTGCCATCTCCCCATCTGTAATTCTCTTTTTACTCTAACTTGGTCTAAAACTGCCACCTCCCTATCTTTAATCCTGAGATGTAAAAATAGATCAATATTTCAGTACGAAGCTAGTCACGACGAAGCGCTACGGAAAGGATGTACGGCCGCAGTGTTGTCTTTTACTGCCCCTGAACTACGTGAAATAATCTGCAAATGAGTGAGAATCTAGACCAAGTAAAGGTAAACGGAGTATGAAGGCAATATCTAACCCCTCCTCTTCTAAAAAAACCCCCCACCCTTTGCTAAATATATCTAACCCCTCCTCTTCTAAAAACCCCCCCACCCTTTGCTAAATACAATCACCTGGAGGTAGCAATAATAAAGCATTAAAGCATGTCCTCTGTCTGAAGATTAAAAAAGAAAAGAGTGATTTTCGTTTCACGCATCCGATATTGGACAAAGATTAGCAGGTCCACTTCCGACTTCTAGCAATCAACCTTCGACACAACAACAGATGGCTGGTCCTCTGCTGCTGCCATCACACGTCACCTGGCACTTGGACTCGTATTCTCGCCTGGTGAGGCTCCCAAGCACATCTTCTTAGGCGATTTACTTTTGGATATGTCGTACTAATATCCTTCTGTGCGCCATTTATGCAGAGTATGGCAATGTTAAAAGGATTTCGACAACATAGCACAGGACAGTAAGGTGTAACGAGCAAAATAAATAGCTTAGGGAGAGGTGTTAGGAAGCATCCTAATCCTACGAGAAAATGGGCTTTGGACACTAATACCCATCATCTTTAATGTGTCTCGGTTAAGGAAGCTCCCTATCACCTCTTCCTAAGCGAATAATTTTGCTCACTACACCTTACCACCTTCTTGTATGTTGTTTAGATCACTTTAATATCGCATGAATGACGTGTAGAATTACATTTCCCATCCTTATCGAAAAAAAAATCGCTAAGGATGTGGTGCTAGGGAACCAACTTAACCAAAGAGATTACGGGTTCAGCTGTCATGGCCTTTGTGTGTGTGTGTGTGTGTGTGTGTGTGTGTGTGTGTGTGTTTACTGATATATAAACAGGACAAAAAGGAAGAAGAATAAACATGATAATATCGAATTCAAATCCATATTTTTTTCCCCTGCAACAGACTGGATCAAACTTTAGACCACACAGACTCAGGCCGCCGCTCTATCCATTGCACTATCACCACCACCATCTTTAAAGGTGTGTGTGTGTGTGTGTGTGTGTGTGTGTGTGTAAAACTGCAAGATGGGGTGGTTCTGTGTGTCTTTTCATTCGATTTAACCCGTTAAGCCCGAGGACGTCATATTACCACCATGATGATGATGATGATGATGGTGGTGGTGGTGGTGGTGATACTACTGCTACTAGTACTACTACTAATAACAACACTACTATTACTACAACGAATAATAATAATAATAATAATAATACCACCGCCAACAATAATCACAATACTGAAGTGTTGTAACCAGACACGAACATCCCACAAAATCAAGCCATCAGATATTTCAGATTAATTAATTTCTCATGAGGCTGAAACCGGAGAAGACGAGGGCATTCACAGCTGAAGTGGGCCAGGTAAAAAATCGTACCCGCTGTTGCAGAAACCCGATATCGAAACCATTCACCGATGGAGCCAGTTTTCAGCCGATCCCAGACTGCTTATGTACGATCTCGCATAATCTTACAAAAAAATTGTGAGAGAGGATCCGAATTAAGGTCGCGGGTTCGATTCGCATGAAAGCGGTTATTATAGGCACTCTTTGGTAATGTCCTCGTCGAAGGCATTATTATTATTATTATTATTATTATTATTATTATTATTACTATTAATATTACTATTATTTTTATTATTATAGTCTTCGTCGTCTCGCCATATATCTGGATCCCACAAACCCCATGCAGTTGTGGGATCATCATCATCATCATCATCATCAATGCCATCATCATCATCATCATCATCATCATCATCACTCTGCCATCGCATTATCATCACCGTCGTCATCATCATCACCATCGTCATCATCATCATCATCATCATCATCATCATCATGCAGACACAGGAGGATTTGGATAATTTTTGAATTCCTCTCATCCAATGTATGAAAGGATGTCACGTACACCATGTATTAGTCCTCCTACGCGGTTCAAACCTTCACACGTCACCACTCGGGCACTAGTACTTAACGTCCATACCGAAAACAAGCAATGACTTATTTAGGACCGGCGCGATGATATTAAAGAAAGCGCTCTCATTCACTTTGATGGATTCTGAGAGAGATCAGTCACAGTGTTTTTTTCTATCTATCTATTGCCAGACGCCTTAATCCCGTAAAGGGTGGCAACAAACAAATCGCCTCCATGTCGCCCTGTCCCCTGTCACTTCACTGCCCTGTTGTTTTTTTACGATATTCAAATCAAACTGTCCCCCGCCCTAGCCCTGGATTGAACCCGAGACCTTTCGAACAACAGATAATTTGACCATCAATTATTAGCGATGCGATAAATTACGAGAAAAGATCAAGTAACCTGTAACTGAAAAAAAAAATAATAATAATAATGGTAGGATAAATTTGTACTTACATTCTCCACCAGGTACTGCACAACCAATTACCTGGAAAAATAAAAGAAATCTTATTATACTAAACTGCATTATTTACAAGTGAACTTAATGAGTATTGGGATCTTAAGGTGTGTATGCTTGTCACTTAAGAAGGCCCCCTGTAGCACCTCTTCCTTTGCGATTTATTTTTGGATACGGTTGGTTAATATAATGTTATTGATGAAGTGTATGGTGTTATTACAATGAATCAAATAGTGCAGATGACGACAGCAAGGTGTAGCAGGCAAAATAAACCGCTTACGAAGGTGTTACGGAGCTTCCTTAACCGACGAGAATACGAGTCTTAGTCACTAAAGAATAATTTCCCATTTTTACGTTGCAGTATTTGCCCAGAAATTTAATAAGTAATGATAAAAAAAAAGGTAAAAATCAATCCCACACTACCCTACCGATGCGTAGGGTCCCTAGGCTAGTCTAACGTGGTCCACTACACTCAACAACAAAAGTCCTGTACCACTTATACTCGTAGTTAAACCCTGAAACATAAGAGGTTCGAGTACTACTACTACTACTACTACTACTACTACTACGGTACTACTACTACTACTACTATTCTCCGCTTCATTCCTCAAACCTCAGATGCTTCAGGGTCCTATTATGGTTGTGAGCTGCACAGGATTTTAGCTGTTGAGTGTACATTTCCAGGCAGATGACCAGCCTATCACCAATCACTGCGTTACGTGATCGTTTTTCCAATTTGAGATCGTGTTTATGCAAGGGTGTCACTTCGATAGGGGCATTCTAACCACAGGACTACCGTAACATTACCTATTTACCATCTATCTATCTATATATACATTCATCTATCTATCTGTCACCTTGAAACCGTAAGGGGTGGCCACAAACAAATCATCACCTCCATGTCACCGTGTCTTCTGCTATTTGACTGCCCTCCCTCCAATTCACACACCTCTCTCTCATACTGTACTATCTCCTTCATCTCATCCTCGGTCTTCCCCTTACTTTTCACTTATGCTGCTATTTCCATACATCATAACGCTGGTCCAATACAACGTAATATATACCCGCTGAATAATAACCCTTTAAAACCGACGACGCATATTCGATTTTAGTCCTGCAATCTACAGACTTCTTTTGCCCTCAGATTAGGGGACTTTTCCAGCTGAAGGAGTTAGATATAGCTTAGGTGACTGTTGCAGCTGGAGGAGTTAGATATAGCTTAAGTGACTGTTGCAGATGGTTGAGTTAGATATAGCTAGGGTGACTGTTGCAGATGGTTGACTTAGATATAGCTTAGGTGACTGTTGGAGATGGAAGAGTTCGATACTGCCTTTTATTTCTATTTACCGGGCACTCAAACTTTCTTTCAACCAGGCTATTACCAAGCGATTGTATTCAAATTTGGAAGCCCAACTCTAAACTCTCTTAAGACGGATAAATTCGGATGGATGTGGGCTGTTCACCTCCTCACAAAAAAAAAAAAAAAAAAAAAAAAAAATGTCCATATTTCAAGGGCTTTAATGCCACAAGAAATAGGAAACTGTAATATACACAAGACAAAGGCCAGGTCTACTAGCCTCACTCACTCCTGGAATACTGTAAAGGGAAAGAAATAACTATTTAGAGGAGAGATGTGAACCCAACGGGTCCAACCCTGGATAAAATCTGGCTGGGTTAATGTCAACCACTGTGTAAAATTTCGTGTCCTTAGGTACAAATATATAACACTGTCCTCCCTTGGAACACTCTCCTCCTCTATAGCGAGCAGTTCTCGGGGGTCATACCCTGCCTAAAACGTAGCCGGGGCGAACGTCTACAAATATGCAAAATATTGTGTTCCTTGGTCAAAAACTATGGCGGCACATACCAGCTTTGACTGAGACCCTAGGCGGCAGCCCTCCCGTGGGGGGCAGTCCTCCGCGGTCCTATCCTGCTTATAATCGTGTTAGTGAGGCTCTACAACTGTTCAAGAATTCGAGCTCAAAAGAAAAAAAAATATATACCTGTGCAAAATGACTCTGACCAGACACCCCGAGGGCAACTCCCCGTGGGAGTTGCCCTCGGGGTTTCTTCCTTGCCTGAATCCTGGCCCAGGTGCAGGCTCACCACTCTACAAAATTTCGCTTTCCTAACATCCCCCACAAGGCCTGGACTCCATTCTTCAAAACGGTACAATAACTCAGTGAGTGAGTGACACAACTGGCAACACACACTATGCATGGCAGCAACTGTGCGTGCGGTAAAAATTATGGCCTGTGGAACAAGTTTTAGAAAGATACGGAAGTCCACGGGCTACGGTTCTACTCACACACACACACACACACAAACACACATTCTCTCTCTCTCTCTCTCTCTCTCTCTCTCTCTCTCTATATATATATATATATATATATATATATTCAATAGTTGTACCGTATGGTTTAATATACATAATGATTCACCCAGGAAGAGGTGTTAGCCTCCAAAGCCCAAGAGGATACCAACCTTACAATTTCCCTTCTTCCCCTTCTCCTTCCTCTCCTTCCTCCATTCACACTCCCCTCTTCAACACCTCAGATATTCCCCTCACTTCCTTTACACCCTGTGACGCTATTTTCGCCTGCCTCAATGAACACTCCCTTACTTTCCTACAACTCTCATCCTTTCCACAAATTTCTACCTCTTGTCTTTTTTTAACACTTCTCCCCTTATTATTCTCCCCATCCCTCTTCTTTCTTTCAATTATTTTTCTCATCATCATCTTGTTCTCTCTTTCCCATCCTTCATAGCTAGCCTCCAGATCCCATGCTCAAGAAAATTTTGCTTGCTACACTGTTAATCCCAAAACCTAACTTCCCTCCTTCAGCATTCCCTTTATTTTTATCACACTTCCATTTTAGTTTTCTTTCTTCCATTTTCTCTCTCCACATTATCTCTTATCCATTTCTTTCTTTTTTCTTTTCCCTCTCACTTAAAATTCCCAAAAATGTCTGCCCCTCCCCCTCTTTCTTCTAATCATACTTCCTCTCCCACTTCCACACATGGGCTTTTCTTTCTACCTTTCAGCTCCTTCCTTCCCACATTACTCCCACAATTCTTCTTCCTTCCCCCTACCCATATCCTCCTTCCCCCTTCTCCCTCTCTCTCTCTCTCTCTCTCCCTCCCTCCTTGGTATTATCTTTCGATCTCTAATGCTTATACCGCCACCCCTTCTCTCTCTCTCTCTCTCTCTCTCTCTCTCTCTCTCTCTCTCTCTCTCGGCAAAAGCGTGTGACAGTTCCCGGATAAGGGCAGGCCGGAATAATATTACTGTGGTGTCCTGAATATGCATCTGCTGGGAAATTAGAGGAAGAGTTGCATCTGAGAGAGAGAGAGAGAGAGAGAGAGAGAGAGAGAGAGAGAGAGAGAGAGAGAGAGAGAGAGAGAGAGAGAGGAAATTAGAGAAGCTGCATCTGAGAAGTAGTGAGGTACTTATTTGCTGTCCCCTCCTTCTCTCTCTCTCTCTCTCTCTCT
The DNA here is from genome assembly GCF_032717465.1 of Coenobita brevimanus. Taxonomy (NCBI): domain Eukaryota; kingdom Metazoa; phylum Arthropoda; class Malacostraca; order Decapoda; family Coenobitidae; genus Coenobita; species Coenobita brevimanus. The sequence continues at coordinate 5,839,739 of NC_136991.1, read as the reverse complement.
CTCTCTCTCTCCACGGTGATGGGTCAAGGCCTTTTACACCTCACTCTCCTTTTTTTTTTCACCCCCATCCAGCCAGGTGAGGCAGTCAGGTAAATAACACTCAATTATTCTTCGTTAACGCCACCCACTGAATACCCAACTTTTTATTCCAACTTTTTTTTACACCTTCACTCTGAGATGTGGCTTCATAGCTGAATAAATCGTCTGACGGAAGGGAAAACAGAATGCAAAGGGCGTCTCTGAATTACTTAAGAAATTCATTAACAGAAAAAAAAACTAAAAATATAAATACTGAAACAGGTATGGACACAGAGGAGAAGGTAATTGCAATCACGTAGGTCATCTGCAGGTGGGAGCAATTTAAAATCATCATCATTATATTTCTTCTATTACTCATGCGGTAAGGACTGGTCACAATATTCGAGAGTAAGAAATCTAACATTAGAGTTGTTAGTGAAATAGCAAAAATACATAAACACAAAAAAATTAACTGACCATATCTTTTCCCACATGAGAGAGGGGGGGTGTGAGCAGGGAGCAGGACAGTGAAATGGCGGGGGACCGGGTGACATGAAGGCGATTTATTTGTGGCCACCCCTTACAGGATTAAGGCGTGGCGATAGATAGATCACTTCCCACGTACAGTTGGCTTCATTCTCGTAAGCCTTCCAGTCATTTTATCTAATCTTATCTAATCTAATGTAACCTAACATAGCATAACTTAACCTGAGCCACCTTGACCTAACCTGACCTGATACAACCTGTTTTTATCGTAACATAACGTGCGGTAACTTAGTCTAACTTTTGTTCATCTGGCCTAGCATACAAGACCTACTCCACTCATTTGGTTAGCAAGGTGAACAGGTGTTTATTATGCAAGTGACGAGGAAGGGGCAGAGAGTAGGGGGAAGAAAGTAGGGGGGAAACAGTAGAGGGGAGATAACGGGGGAGGGGAGAGGAATATGTGGAGAGGGAGTGAGATTGTCTTGTGGAGGCGGACAGACAAAGAGGAAGAAAAATGAAGGAGAGAGAGAGAGAGAGATGTAGGGAAGAGCAAGAGAGTGAGATGGAGAGGGGAGGGAGTGAAGGGGGTATGGAAGTGGGAAGGAGAGACAGGGAGAGGAAGTGAAAGAGAAGATAGGCAATGAATGAGAGGGTAAGGATGAGGGGGAGCAAAGGAGGAGACAGGGGTGGTGAGATGAAGTGGGAGGGGGGAGAAAGAAAGGGAGGAAATGGTAAAGAGTAAATAAGAGTGTAAAGAAGCGTATACATCAACAAACATATATAGAGTGGTCTGTTCTAGGCTATTTGTTATAAAGTAGGTCATAACGAAGGTAACTACAAGAAGGCAACAAAGGAGAAGGTGAGAGGAAAGAGGGAGATGTGGAACAGACAATAAGAGAGGAAAAAAATAGAATAAGACGGGAAATTTAGGGGAAAGAAAAGAACAGTGAGGAAGACGAAAGAGATAGGTGAGGTGAAAATAGATCTAGGGAATGTGTATGAAGGGAAGAAGACGTGAAGGAAAAAAGAGACAGGAAGAGAGGAAAAGAGAAAAGGAAGAGGAAGAGAAAGAAAAGTGAGAAGAAGAAGGAATAAGGAATGAAGACGGCAAAGTTGATAAGTGGACTGTGAAGAATGAGGGGAAAATGGAGTAAAGGTGTGAGAGAGAGAGAGAGAGAGAGAGAGAGAGAGAGAGAGAGAGAGAGAGAGAGAGAGAGAGAGAGAGAGAGAGAGTAAAAAGTCTGAGGAAGAAACAAGAGAAGATAATGACGGTGAGGATGGGCATGACGAGGGTTGAGGGGAAATGAAGAAAATGTGAAGGAAGTTGAGGGGAGAATAGGAGGGGGAATTGAAGAGGGGAAGAAAATGAGGATGATTTGTAGCTAAGGACATGCTGGTTGAGGGGAGTGAGGGGAAAGAGAGGGGAAGAAATGAATGAACGAAATAAAAGAGAGGGGAATATTATAGAAGAAGGAATGATGGCGAGAAAAAGAGGGGAAGTATATGATGAGCTAAGAAGAGGTGCTTAGGAGGAGTGAGGGGAGAAAAAGAGGAATAAATGAAAGCAGAGAATAGAGAGAATTTGGCGAGGAAGGAACGGAGGGAAGTGAGAGAGAGAGAGAGAGAGAGAGAGAGAGAGAGAGAGAGAGACAGACAGACAGACAGACAGACAGACAGAGACAGAGACAGAGAGAAGAGGGGAAGGGGGAGGAGGAAAAGGAGCAAAGGGAAGGGTGGTTAAAGTTATGAGGGGAGAGAGAGGGGAATGAGAGAAGTTCATGGAGAATAAAGAGAAGAATGGGGAGAATGATGAGAGGAAGAGGGGAAGAAGAGGGTGATAATGAGGTAAGGAGAGGGTAGTTACGGGAAATGAGGGGAGACAGAGGGGAAGGGATAAAGAAAATGGGGCAGGGAGAGAAAGCAAGGAAGAGGGGAAGTGAAGAGAGGAAGAAGAAATAATAAATAGGTAAGAATGTGGTGGGTAGGGAGAGAGAGAGAGAGAGAGAGAGAGAGAGAGAGAGAGAGAGAGAGAGAGAGAGAGAGAGAGAGAGAGAGAGAGAATTATACAGAAAAATAAATTGAGGCAGGGAAAATTTAGAGTGAAGGGAGAGGAAATGAAAGAATGAATAGAATGAAATCAGTATAGAGAAAGGAGAAAGAGACGAAGATGTTGGAGAGGACAAGGTAAGCAGAGAGTGAGTAGAGAGAATGATAACAGAATGGAGAGACTAAGAAACAAGAATGAAAAGCAGTGTAAGTAGAGAATGATAACGGAAGAGTGAAGTCGAGACAGAATGAAGTGCAGGGAGAATGAAGTGATGAGAGGATAGACTGAGCTGAGACAGGTGTGGAGGGAGAATGAAGTATGGAGAGAATGAAGTAAGGAGTTCAGAAAATATGGAGAGAATGATGTGAAGGAAGAATAAAACAAAACAAAAAACTATAAAGGGGAGAAAGAAGGGAGGAGAATAGTGTGAAGAGAAGGTAGAATGAACTGAGGGGAGGATGAAATGAAGGGGCTATGAAGTGAGGGGAAAATGAGCTGATGGGAGAATGAAGTGAGGCAAGAATGAAGTGGAGAGCATCAGGCGAGGGCAAAAACAAAGTATGGAGAAAATGAAGTGAAAAGACTGAGGTGAAGCAAGAATGAAGATTGAATAAAAAAACGGTGGCGAAATTGAAGTGAGAGGAGAATGAAATGAGAAAAAATCAAGGGTAGAATGAAGAGAAAATGATGTGAAGAGGAATGAAGTGGGGGCAGAATGAAGACAAAAGAATGAAGTAAGAGAAAAAGGTAAAGGGAGCAAGATGGGATAGGAAATGATATTCTGATGCATAAAAGCAGAATGTGGTGAGGAGAGTAACAATAAACGAATGGGAAGGGTAAAAAACAATCTATTAAAAACATAAGAAAAAACTCACTTTCCAATATCATTCTTTTACCATTAGCTTTCCACATTCTCTCTCTCTCTCTCTCTCTCTCTCTCAGGTCAGCGGAAGGTCAATAGGTCACGAGGTCAGGGCAAGCAACAACTGCCTAGCTATTTGACGCATCTTCCACCTGTGTTATGCATTAGCTAGATTAATTGAAATACATGCTGCCAAAACGGAAAAAAAAAGCTGCTGACAAAAGGGAAATACGATAAAGATTAAAAGACATGAAGGAAATTGGACGCGAGACAAAGATGGAATACACTGCTGACAAAATTTAAATGCTACCAAATGAAGATAACAAAAACGGATAAGCAAGTCAATCATGACAATTAGAAAAAAAAAAAAAAAAGCAAGTAGTTATTCCCCCAATCTTCACAATAAGACAAATAATTCTCTTACGTAATGACGACAGTCACAGCAGTTTAAGACCGGCTGCAGACATGTAGACAGAGTTTCATTATAACTGCTTAAGGACAATTTTACAGAAATAAACATTTTTAAAGCTTCATTTCCTGCTGGCATTTCTTTTCATAATAGTGAGTATGTAGACAGACTGACACAGACAAATAGCTACACAGAAAGATCAATTTTCTATGACAGCTGGAGACGGACTTACAGAAAGAGTTCTAATAGACTGCAGTCAGCCAAATATATATATATATATATATATATATATATATATATATATATATATATATATATATATATATATATATATATATATATATATATATATAAACACAATGCAAACACACACAAAACGAAGTTTAAAGTTACCCTATAAAGTGACACAGACGAACAGTTAAATACAGCTTACAGGCAGCCAAATGGATGTGTGGCAGAACATACCCAATACAGAAGATATGCAGACTGAAAGATGTGACAATTTCAAGATTTATACAAACTCAAAGAGACAGACAGAGAGACATTCGATCTTTCTATTAGTTGACAGATGAACAAACACAAGTCACTTTCTGCTACACATTATACAGCCAATAAATAATTTCTCTTTACACTCCACGCTAGTACACCTGTGACAACCCCATCCCCCTGCCCTTCAACTCTCCTTTCCCTACACATTCCACCTTCCAAAAGCACCTTCTCCCCTCCGATTTTTCTCTCTTAGCACCTCCCTCCTTACACTTTGTCTCCCCTCTCATTCCTACCTTCACACCCCTCTCCCCCTCTCACAATTCCCCTTCCCCTCGTTTCCTCGTTCCCTGCAGTGGTTCCGTTCCCTCTGATTTTATTTTCCTGCGTCAACACCCCTACCTTTACATTTCCCTCTCCCCTCTCACTCACACTCCACTCTCCCCTCACATTCCTTCCTCACTGCAGCACTTTTCTCCCCACAGATTCTCCCTTTTATCAGCATCTCCCTCTCTGCAGCATCCCCTTCCAATCCCCACTCTCTTTACTTCCCTCTCTTGTCTCCCCTCACATTCCCCTCCTCTCAAAATCCTCGCTCCTAGCCCCCCCCCCACATTCCCCTCGCCTCCAGCATCCTCTCCCCACTCGGATTTTCTCTTCTATAATCATCCCCTCCCTTCGTATTCCCATCTCCCTCCACATCCCCCCTTCCCACCAGCACCCTTCTCCTCACATCTCTCCCTTTCTCCTGTAAAGATTTCCTTCACTTCCCCCTTCCTTCCCAACTCCATCTTCATCTGGAACCTCTTCCTGCCCTAATACAACAACCTTCTCCCCACTTCCCCTTTCCCCCCTGCGCCCTCCTCCCTTTTCCCCAATTCCCCTATGAGTTCCCCCTCCCCCTCAGATTCCCTTTTAGACTTTTCGCCACTCTTTAATTCCCTTTCTCCCTCCAGTTCCCCCTCGATGTCTGTTGAGCAAGGAAGAGTGGCTGTGCGTGACAGAAATAAATGGAGAGAAATTGTGAATGAATAAATGATGACGCAGCCCTGAGGGGATATTCTCCCGCGTTTGGCCTGATCAGCTAGTCAGGTCAGGTGCGCGTAAGGGGATGGGTCTATTATGATGTGGCAGGGGTAAACCAGCTCTGCTGTCGGGCCTTGCTGTGGATGTCACTAATTGCACTGCGCAGTTGACCCTTGTGCGGTGTGATGCGGTGAGGATCTGTCCATTCTCCCATTTGGGGCAAAGATGCGAATGAATGTGTTTGAATGGATGAGTAAATGGGGAGTGTGTCGTCCTGTCTCGGCTACCTCCCTTTCCTTGGGGGAAGCAGCCTAGGTAAACAGATAGGTAGATAGACCTCCCTCTTCTCAGATTCCCTCCCCCTCCTCTCTCTCTCTCTCTCACTCTCTCTCTCTCTCTCTCTCTCTCCCCAGCTCCCACAGTCACCCTCAGGATACTTCACCTAAACTCCCTTTCCTCCCCACACATTTCCCTTCCTCTCTCCCCACACCTCCCTCTCCCCCAACCTCTAACCCCACCCCTTCCCAGCAATATTTTATGAGTGGGCCAAGCCTCTTAGTGGCAGCTCTGTCGGCCTACCTCACCTCCTACCCTTCGCCTTTAACTTTATTGTTCACGCCTGCCAGTAAAGGAGGTGATGCTAAGGAGCCAAACCAGACTCCTTTTATGTACATTTTTCCTTTTAAGATATAAGTAAAATGGATTAAAAACAAAAAAAACTGTATGGGTGTATATGGGAAATAATCTGACACCTCAAACGATCGCTCTAGCAAAATGTCTGATGATTCCACCCGAGAGAGAAAGAGAGAGAAAAAAGTTGGATCAACATAGAGCCCGTGTTAATATGTACAAGAGAATATTACGCACTGTCTTTAGATAAGATATATAAAATGAAGGAACAATGTTTTTCATATATGGTGGTAGAGACAGCCTCTTAGCGGAGATTACTGCTCTCAGAGGAGTTAGGTGTTGCTGCTGAAGGGAGTATTATGGTAGCCACTGAATAGCGCTCCACTGCAAACTCTCGTGGCAGTATTTTGTGTGTTGCAGGGACGGCTCAGTCGGCAGGTGTGGCACTGGTTGTGGCATCTGGCGTAGGAAATGAATTAACGATGACGGATAGATGCTGACAGCACTGACTGAACCATTCCGACAACACATGAGAAATCGCCCAGCGGAGTGAAAGTGAGAGATATGTGCCGTCCTATACAATGCTTGATACTGTCCTTGATGGTAAAAAAACAAGTGTACAGTGAATTTTGTATTACATTTTCGTCTTCTTTCTTATCATTTCAATACAGGACAGAATTGTCTTGCGGCAGCAATTATGATCCAGTAAAGGCATCGCACTGAATGACCTAACGTATACTAAAGTTGTATTTATCACAGGGATAAAAATGCACAATAAAAACACGACGGAGGACCCAGAGGGTGCAACACCCGCTCCCTACCTGGTCCAAGGGCCGAACATTTGACTTTGCCCTCTGGTCTTGACATAAGACCGACTGTTCTAAATAAACGAATTATTTTATCTTTATTTAACACTCAACCTTTCTTCAAGCTTGGCCCAAAGTGGATCAAAACTGTTTTAGCTGAGCTTGCCTTGTGACTCTGACTTAGTCTAAAAACTGGATCTTTATACCCGCCTGGCCATCATCCCTTCAGCAACTTTTTTTTTTTTTAATCGAAATCAAAATTGAGTTATAGTGTTGATCCTTTGGCTTTACCTTATGTCCTTCACCATTAACTTGTTCTCAGAGTAGAAATACTTCACCCTTGCCTTACCCTTAACCTATCCACCACGTTTGGTTTAAACTGGAACAAGACCGTTTACGCTGACCTTGTCATGTGAAACTGACCTCTAACCTGTTGTAAAAAAAAAAAAAAAAAAAAAAAAAGGTCAGCCACAAAGAAGACCTTCAACACTTCTGCTAATCTTGGTCCAAATCAGATAAAAAAGAGAGTGCACGTGGCAACTAAATCAATACCCTGCTCTCCCTATAGCAAGCGCGGGTGTAAAAATAAGCCTTTCTTATACAACGTGCTACATGAAGCCTCTTAGCGGAGACTGTTACTCTCGGGGGGAATGAGTAGGATGGTAGTGACGTAAGAGTTGTTCACTATACTGACCGCTTCAGCTTGGACATTTTTTTATACATACCATTCTGAATATGTACAGTCTATTTCATTACACCCGCGCTTCCGACGTGAGAGAGGGCGCCATGATTTAAGCTGCATGTGTGCGTGTGGGGGATATGTCTGTGTGTGTTTTAACAATATAACTTCCCCCTCACCCCCCCGATTTTCACTAAGCCTGTTCAAACGTTGAGGGTCAGCCAATGAGGGAGCCTACTGTTTTTAATAACAGGGGATCACAGGCTATGATCACAAAGCTAGGTCCAACCTTGACCAACCAAACTTAAGTCAGACCCAACTTCGGGGAAAACCTGGCAATAATGAAGTGATTCAATTTTGAAAACAATCAGTCAAAGGTCAAAGTCACAAGGAATGGTCATGTGACTCGTGTGTCAGGGTTACTAGGAATAGTCGTGTCAAACAGTTTTGATCTGATCTGAACCAAAAATTGTTGAAGGGTGGAGGGTTAAGCATGAGTGAAGTAATTCGATTTTGAGAGTAATCGGTCAAAGGCCAATGTCACAGGCAGTTAAATATCTGGTCCCTAATTCAGTTGGTGGCGGGGATGTTGCACTCTCTAAGTACTCCTTGTTAAATTCTATAACAACTTTTCGAAATAAAAGGGTTTGATAATACTTTCATTAATCCCTTCAAAAGATGTTTTTCCCCCAACACTGAGTAAAAATGTCTGGAGATTGGAAAATAATCACGTCCTCAGGCTGAAGGGTAAAGCTGTTTGGATCCTTCCTAGATTCACAAAAATTGGCTTGTTTAATACTAAGTAATGGACAGAAAGCCTAACTTTTTTTTTTCTTATTAATTTTCGGTGGCATTTTAAAGGCGGTGTTATTCAGCCCAATATATTAAGAAGTTTGTGTCTTTCTTTGGATAGCTTCAGAAAAATGGCTTAGTTAATGAGGTGGACTGAAGGAAAAATCAGGGTTTATTATTATTTTTGTGTGGTGTTCTAAAAGTGTTGCTCAAGGTAGTAAGTTAAGCAGTTTGGGTACTTCTTACGCTAGGTGCAGAAAAATGGCTTATGTGGTGTTTTTGAGAGGATTTTTTTTTTTTTCACTTTTACTACAGCAGATCTTCTTTAAACTGAAAATGTCGTCTGGAGGTAGCAATAACAAACAAAAAGTTATTCATAAAAGGTTGGGGTGGTGAGGGGGCAGATGTTATTCAAGGCAATATGAAATCAGTTCCTTCTTACGTTTAATGCGGTGAACGGGAGAAAATTTGAGCTGTTTTGGCCAGCTCCACGTTGCCCTTATTGTTAGGCGTATTTTCTTTCTTTCGTGTGTCTTTGTACTTTTTCTTGTTTAATTGTGGCAGGAATTTCTACCCTTGAGAATTAACCGATTCCGACGATACTTGGACATAATGACCAGCCTGTGACCTAGTTGTGTCCACAAAGTTTTGGTTGCTAGGCAACGAGTAGTTGCCTAGCAATGGCCGAAAAACCGCTATTTTCGAAATTTCTACATTTATGAAATTTAGAAGCATTACTAATGGGCGAAGAAAGCTCTTACTTCTTTAGGCATAATCTTGAGGTCATTCCTTATCAGAAGTATACCATCCATTTTTCCCCTCTCTCCTCTAGATTTCGAGTGGCAACCCAATAAAGATTGGCTCTAGCGTCCCTAGCAACCAACGCCGGTTTTCAAAAATGCCCCCCTAGTTCCCCAGCAACTCGATGGAATTGAATGAAACTTTGCAAGCTTATAGACACTGACTAGTACTACAACTTTCTACCGTACACCTATGTGCTACATTGGCCAGGTCAGAGGTCAAAGGTCATCAATTGCTAAAATGGTGAAAATAGCTAAAATCACAACTAGGCTCGCACGAAATGCAAGGTTCCGAAGATTATTAAGCCAGGCCCATGATTCTTGGGTGGAATGTTGAACTGGATACCTCCTTACAAAAATGACAATTAATGTCGAAACTCTTCCAGTCGCTAACAGGGCCTCCTACAAGTTGTACGTCTGGTGGGCCACTCCGCAATTTTCAGGTTCCCTAGCTCCACAATGGGTCGTTGGAATCAACTGAAACTTTGCATGCTTGTAGACGTTAATGAGTACAAGTGTGCTTCGTACATGCATACCCTACATCCGCCATGTCAGGGGTCAAAGGTCATCAGGTGCAGAAAATATGAGAAAAGCTAGAATAACGACCTTGCTTGCGCAAAATGATAAGGCTTCGAAGATAACTAACCCAGGGCCATGATTCTTGGGTGGAATGTTGCACTGGAGTACCTCCATATAGAAATGACTTTGTGTCGAAACTCTCTTTCGGTCGCTGGCAGTGCCACCTATAATTTGTACCTCGGTTGGGCCAAAGCATGGTCAGCTTAGAGCTGTCCATCGTCGCCTACCGGCATGTTTATTTATTTATTTATTTTTTTTCAGTTTCAGATGTTTTAAAGTACATATTGTTCACGGCAATAATATCAAGGAGACCTGGAGAAAATGAAGAGAGTGGTTGTGACTGAGGTGAAGGGGGAAGGGGAAGCGTGAGACAGAATGAGATAGTAGTGGGATAGGGTGCTGAGGTATCAGGGTGAGAGGGTTAAGTTGGAGGGACAGAATGATGGTGGTGGGCAAAATTTCACGGAAGCGATTCTGTTTTAGCCACCCCTTCCAGCACTACGGCGTCCTGATTACATCTATCTCTTTAACAGAGAGAGAGAGAGAGAGAGAGAGAGAGAGAGAGACAGACAGACAGACAGACAGACACACACACAGACAGACAGAGAGATATAGATAGACAGACAGACAGATGGATAGACAGATAGATATAGATATATCTCACTGCTCGCAAAAATGGATGCTTAATATGCTGTACAGGAGGGAACTTTGAAGCTGTGCACTGTATTTGGAAATTTTCTTGAGTTCTTCACCCCTAAAGGTCTCCTCTTAGCAACATAATCGTCCAGAGGAAGCTAGAGTAAATCCAGATAATTTCTAACACAATTTGATTGCAACCCTTTCACTACGAGAGGATCTATACAAAGTCAACTAATTTGTCTGGTACGAGAAAGAGTAAAACAGAAAAGCCATCCTACTCTATGGGTTAATGTACAATACACTGTACACTCACACCAAAAAGTATCAGTGCACATTTGACGCGAAGCAATTTGAGACACCTGACGATGGCTACTGGAAACTGAACAATGATTTTTCCCCCATGCTGATAAACTTGCTCTCCAAAGATTGCAATATATGGGTTGTTTGTGACATTTTCTAGTCCGTATTATAATTACTATATGCATAGGAAAGTAGTTACAAATAAATCTTACTGAGAATTCATGAGTTATAATGATAATTTCGGATATCATCGAACCCTCCCTGCGAGATACTTTTTGGGGTGACTGTACATCGTTATCAAGTAGTCTTGTACACTGGAGTAAAAAAAAAAAAAAAAAAAAAAAAAAAAAAAGGAACAGTCTTACATGTTGGGATAAAATTTAACACATTTTAAAATGTGTCGGTCTATCATATATGGTGGTGGGGGAAAGTGTTAGAGGAGACTGTTGTTCTCGGGGGAAGGAGGGGAAGGCTCGTGGTGAAGCGGGTGTGGTTCAGGCCAAAATACAAAGTGCTAGGGGTCATTCTAAACTACACAATAAGTGGCTTAGTTAATGTGGTGTACTGGAAAGACTATTAGCTTTTACTTTGTGTGGCTTTAAAGTACGCGCTATTCAAGGCATATTATACAGCATTTTTGGTCCTTCTTAAGTTTAGATAAAAAAAAAAAATGGATGTTTTAATGTGGTGCACTGGAGAAAATATACATATATTTTTTTTGAGGGGGGGAAGGGAGGATAAAGCAATTGTTACTGAAGGAAATACTTAAAGCGTTTTCATCCCTCTTAGGTAAAAAAAAAAAAAAAAGTGTGTAATGTGGTACGGCGGAAAAATTTTTGATGTATTATTTTTGTCGCACCCGAGGCTAAATCCACAGTATGTCCATGTATCCCTCACTCACTGAGTCACTGTACCTTTTTGCTGAATGAAATCTGGCATGACGCAAAAGTAGAGTTTTATGTTCATCATACCACTGCTTACGCGGGAATGTTGATGGGACAGGAAAGGTATTGGTGCTGTGTCTCGTGTGCGTCTGGGGCGCATGTTTGGTGTATTTGAGGTACGTATGGTGAGGATACGAGGTGTGTCTGGGATGTGTCTGAGAGGTGTGTCCAAAGCCAACAGACATCTCTTGAGTAGTAAATTCGGTTAGGTTGAGTATGGCAATCAAAAAAGCCCTTTGTCTTGTTTTATAGGTGGTATCTTTCCCCTTCACTACGATGACAACGCCCTTATATTCTTGATTACTGTCAGACGATTTCACTCGGCTTAAGGAATGCCTCTATTTGTAAACTCATTCAATGCCTTTACTAAAAGAGGTGGTGATGGACAGGGACGCCTTCTTGCGGGGGCACCGATATACCCATGCAGCTCTGGTTGTACGAACGAACCTTATCTCCGTCCCTATTCCCCAAAGGAGGATGGAAGAATGTGGGAAAAGGAAATATTCAGCCTGCAGTTCACCGGGTTCACGTCCAGATGAGCCTGTGACAACAACAGCAACGTCTACCCAAAGCCCAATAAAATAGCATGAAGGTGAGACAGGCCTTTCGTGTGAGACAGACGCAGCGAAATATCAGGTGATCTTTTGTGCCTTACCGTACGTCTGTTTATTCTGCTTTTGAGGGATTTTTGTCTTCCGTCAAAAAGGTTGTAGGCTGTTTTTATTAATGTAATTGAATATAATTTTGTACACTCAATAAAAGACTATTTTTCACTCCTTAAAAATTAATTATGGTGCGTGAATACAGAACTTGCTCCAAAAATGATAATGAATGTCAACTTACATAAACATACCAAATGAACAAAGGAAAATAAATTAAGAATGTACACGTAGAGAAAATGTAAACTGATACAAAATACGTAAAAAGTATGAAAGGCAGTCCTAAAACAAGATGCATTTTATATAATGAAGATGTAATTAATAAAAGAAATGTTAGTTCATATATAACCATTTTTTTACGCATTGTCAGAGCACAGCAGGCCTGTCAGTTTTATGCAACGCTAATTGGATGATGGCGACAACAAAATTGAATGACGATGTAAAAAAAAAAAATATTATTTGGCTCTGGTGATTGTCTTCGGTTCTCTCTCTCTCTCTCTCTCTCTCTCTCTCTCTCTCTCTCTCTCTCTCTCTCTCTCTCTCTCTCTCTCTCTCTCTCTCTCTCACTGTGTGTGTGTGTGGGGGGGGGGTAGGCGAGTTACTGAGTACAACTATATACCATACAAAACTAGACAGAGATATGGTGACTGAAAAGTACTGTACAACAAATACAAAAAGTGTTAGGTATGCCTCTGTACCAGCTAAATGTGTGTACCGGAACTAAAAACAGATACAAAAATCATGTCAAAGAGAATTTCTTTTCTATAACCTATTTTTTTGTTTTCCATCAGAAGCGTAGGCGCCACGGCTGGGCTTCTCAGTCACTTAAGGCAAGGGCGAGCAGCCTTCCTCGCCCCTGAGTGGCTTTATGTGCACAAAACAACCAGATCAGCACTTGGATGGAAACTCTTATGGGCCCTATTCGATTGAAGCGCCTTAACCCATTAACCACAAGGCGTCCTTTAGTTATTTGGTTACCATCTTGCGTAATACACGGTTTCCAGTACTACAGGAAACCATCTGGCTTGCGGTTCGGTGTACAGCCACCTGAAGTTACAACAGTATATCGAGTGAGTGGATGGTGAGCGTCCTACCTACAACATTTTTATTTTTAAGAAGACTCTTGCACATGTTCGATCAGCAGAGTTTGTCCGACAACAATGTTCCCGACCAGCCAGTCTGCACGTCTCTTACAGACATATTAATGGAAAAGGAAAGTGTGTGTGTGTGTGTGTGTGTGTGTGTGTGTGTGTGTGTGTGTGTGTGTGTGTGTGTGTGTGTGTGTGTGTGTGTGTGTGTGTGTGTGTGTGTGTGTGTGTGTGTGTGTGTGTGTGTGTGTGTGTGTGTGTGTGTTTAAACAAATGTTATATGAGCTTGCTTAGGTTAAGGCAGAAGAAAAAATGGTGGGAAAAATAACAAAGAGAAATTAAGCACCGGGCATTCTCATATTTCCACTGCCTCACGACACAGCTAAAACGATGTCAAGGTACAGAAGAGGGAAGTAAAATTGTAACCTTTCATCATGAGGTGAATAAAACCAACAGGCATAGAACAAAAGTGTCACCAAATCCACCCACTCATAAGACACACTCAAATATAAGTAACCAGCAAATCAAAGAGCATTATAAGTAGCTCGTCCAGAAAACATCCAATTTATAAGTACCACATTTAGCCCATTTATTAAGTACACTCTTCTTATAATGTGTATCTATAAGTGTACTGGTGCGTGGCTGTACCCGTGTTGTACAAATAACCGTATATTTAGCACATTTTGTTTATATATACCTTCACGGGCTTCTGTGTACAAATATGCATATAAACGTTCACGGCTTTACATACTAGATAAATTTTCATGGGTTTACCTATATAAATTCATCGGCTTTATTTCACTTGTTTATATATCTATTTACATTTATACATACTCACACGGGCTAATGACACAAACGACGGTCAATTAGTAGTGAAAGCCGCTATGTCATCAAATACCCCTCTGATGTGTGGTCTGAGTGGTACTGAAAATGTTACCCTTCCCCCACCACACGTACTCCCCCTCCACCACACACACACTCTTTCACCACTACTGTTCTTCCCCCCACCATCCTACCCTCCACCCATACCCACTCCCACCTCCCTCACCCACTGCTTCCACTCCCACCTCCCCCATCCACTCACCTACTCCATCGTCACTATAATTCTACCCCACTCCCAAACCAACCCCTTCCTCCATCCACACATTTTCATCACTACAGCTCTCCCTCTTACCATACCCCCCACCCACTACTCCCACTTCCACCTCCCCCACCCACCTACAGTACTCTACGGTCACTACAATTTACTCCCACTCCCTCTACACCTCCCCTCCCCTCTCCTCACCTATTCCCTGCCACTCCAGTATCTCTTTTTTCACTCTTAGTTCTTATTAAAGGTATCTCGCTCTCGTATGTTTATCTTTTTCACTAAGATGGTGTGTGTGTGTGTGTGTGTGTGTGTGTGTGTGTGTGTGTGTGTGTGTGTGTGTGTGTGTGTGTGTGTGTGTGTGTGTGTGTGTGTTATTCTTGCCACAGCCAAACGATTATATTGAATTTGTGGGTAAGATGCAGTTTTCCCTAACCCCTTAACTACAAAAACTCTCCTCGAAAAAAAATTACTGTAAATCGTCTGGAGGTGACAAGAAAAAACCAACAGGATACACAACCTGATTCTAGAGTTAACATGACCGTCAGACGATTTTGTTCAGAAAAAATAAAAAAAAAACTTAGAAAGAGATGGTAATTCCAAAACATTTCAGCCCTATAACGTCTTTTTACGTAATATATTCTTGACTCGCTACCTTCAGACGATTTTCTTCAGCTATGGAAAGACCTCTTGAAGTGAAGGGATCAGAACGTCTCTTATCAACCCTCTCAGAATGACCCCATCTTCTGAATTGTTTGTTCTTTTTGCCTCCAGACGATTTTATGAAGCTTAGAACAATAATCGTCCTAAAATTATTAATTCCTTGAATCAGATGACCTTCTTTACTGACATTTGCTACTGACAGACGATTTTGCTAAAGGAGTTAAGGATGGTTATATCCAACCCTTCATGCTGGTAAAGCCTCCCCAATGCCACGCAAAATCGTCTCGTGGCAGGGGTACTAATGTGCAATAAATAAATAAATAAATAACCAAGTAAATCATAAATTAAGCAGTCCCCGAACTGAAGGGATTATTCGTCATTATCAAAGGCTATTTCCTGGTATTATCACTCACCGCAATCATTAATAAGCTCATCACGGTAATCGCTGGCAATCAGACCCGCTAATTAGTATGAAAGGGAAGCAAGGGGAGGTGTGTGTGTGTGTGTGTGTGTGTGTGTGTGTGTGTGTGTGTGTGTGTGTGTGTGTGTGTGTAATAAGTGAGGTTATACTCGTATATATCTGGGTGTGTTCATGTCTATAGTCTGTGTATGTATGTAAATATGTATGTATGTATGTATATTTAAGGAAAATACGTATGTAATCATGGAAGAAAAGAAATGAAGGAGAGGTGAGGGGAGAGTGTGCAAGTAGTGAGTGTGAGGTGAGGGGAAGTGAGAGGACTGTTGCCATGCACCCAACCTTCAACTACCACATCTTAAAAAGCCAAGCCTACGAGGGGAGAGAGCCCGAGGGGAATGGAAGCAAATACTCTTTTCTTTCCACATATTTCTCCTCTTTTATTTCCTTTCCCAAATCGTTTGCATTCTAACAGCAGCCGTTTCCAGTTTTCCCCTCACTCCCTCTCCCCTCGCTCTCAAAGCACAAACCAACATTCTGGCGTGAAGGAATGAGCAGGAAAGTTAGAAAGTGTTTAAGTTAGGGGCAGGGAAGTTAGGAAGGGTATTCAGAGTTAAGATAGTAACTTACCACTCTCAGGCTCCTATGGCTCACTTTCAGCAAAATAAATCGTCTGGCGTTAGTTGGAAGAGAATACCAGAGTTATCCTGACCATATGAGGGTTAAGTTACTAAGCATGTTTGAAGTTAGGATCTTTTAAGTTACGGACGTATTTTCATGGATTTGGGGGAATAATAATCGTCATCATCATCATCATCATCCTACTCATCCACCTCCTACTAATCCACCTCCTCCTCCTCCTCATCATCATCATCATCATCATCATCATTATCATCATCATCATCGTTATCATCATCATCGGTATCATCATCATCGGTATCATCATCATCGGTATCATCATCATCAACCTACTCATCCACCTCCTTCTCCTCCTCCTCCTCCTCCTCCTCCTCATCATCATCATCATCGTTATCATAATCATCATCAACCTACTCCTCCTCCTCCTCATCATCATCATCATCATCATCATCATCATCATTATCCTCCTACTCTTCCACCACCTCCTCATCATCATCATCCTAATAGATAAAGTATTACAGAATGTAACTTCTCCTTTTCAGTCTCTCCTATGAAATTTCCATGTTAGTTTTTCCATGCTGCAGGTTGGTCCTTCTCCCTTTTTACAGCCATTTTTAACTGAAGGTTTGGCGGCGGGGGAAGCCTTCTTGCATTACCATCTTCATCCTTCAACATGTAGAATCAGATCTTGTAGTCATAATCTACCCTGTAACAAGCAGCCTCGAAAGGACCATAAGATCTGTTGGTGATTGCTTGCCTTTGTATTCCTTTGTATTCATCATTATCATCATCATCATCATCATCATCATCATCACCATCATTACCCTTCTACACTTCCATCTCCTCCTCCTCCTCCTCCTCCTTCGCCTCCTTCTCCTCCTCCTCCTCATCATCATCATCATCATCACCATCATCATCCCACCTTTAACTCTAAAACTTCATATGAGGTCCACTGCAAAGCTAACGGGCACTTCTACTTGGAGGGAGAGTGACAGCCAGAATTAACACTTTACATGTTGGCCAAGTGCGAATGGAGAATCACCCCCTATCTATTTCCCACTATAAAACGAGGTGGACTCAGCACTACACCGAAGCTCTGTGTTAAGTAAGGGGCATCTCGCGACATTAAGGGGGAAAAAAAAAAATTACCCATAATTTTAGCAAAGAGAACGGTGACGTATATTATTATTATTGGAAAATATATATACGATTTTGCTCGTACTGGTAGAGCCTTAATGTTAATGAAGAGATTAATGGGGTAATTATATAACTCAGGACAATCGAAATATCTCCTTTCAAAAAAAAAAAAAAAAAAAATCGTCTAACTACCATGTACAGTATGTACTGTTAAACGCGTAAATACACACACACACACACACACACACACACACACACACACTAATAACATGCACAATGCTTTTTTTTCTTTTCTTTTTTTCCCACACAATTACCATGCTTCTCCCCCTCCCCCTCACCTCACCTCTCTGCCCACCTCATCAGCATACGAGAGAGAGAGAGAGAGAGAGAGTAGTGAAGAGGGAGAAAGGGAAGAAATATGAGAGGAAAAAAAATAACTGAAGAGAAGACGGAGGAAAAGGGTGAAGAAGAGGAAGAGACGAAAAAGAAAGCGTTAGAGAAAACAGGATGAAGAAAGACAGAAAATTTCAAGAGGAAATGAAGAAAAAACGTGGAAAAGGAGGGGGAGAGATATGAGGAAAAGGAAGTCTACGATAGAACGAGGAAGAGGGAAGAAAAGATTTTAGGAAGAGGAAGAACAGAGAAGAAGTGGAAGAAGAGGTGGAGGAGGAGGACTGATGAAATGCTGGAGAAGATAACGAAGAGGAGGACAACGAGAGATGGAAAGGAAAACCGTGGAATGGAAACAAAAAGAAATGAGACTTAGAAAGGTACAGACAAGGAAGAGAAGAAAAGCGAAGGAAAGAAAGGAGGAGGAGAAGAGAAGGTGGGAGAAGGAACAGGAGTAAAGCAAGAGAGTAGAAAGCCGGAAGGAATGAAAGGAGGAGGGAAGTGAAGGAAGGTGAAGGATCATGGCAAGGAAGGAGAGGGAAACGAAGGATGGCAGGGGATCAGAGAGTCGGCAAGGAACAAGAGAAGGAGGATGGGAAGAAGGATGAAGAAGGAGGGGAAGACAAGTAGGGGAGGGGAGGGGAGGGGAGGGAAGGAGGAGGGGGAGGGCTGAGGGTGGCGAGGGAAGGGAACTGGGGATAAGAAGGATGGGGAAGTGACAAGAGAGGAAAGCTGAGGGAATGAAATCCGGAACTGGGTAAGGTGGCAGAAGATGCAAATGTAGAATGTGAAGGAAGTACGAAAATAGAGACACAAGTAAAGGAAGCGAGGAAGAGGAGGAAGGAAATAAGTGAAGAGGGAGGGAAATAGCGAAGTGGAGGAAGAGTAAAGCTGAGAGTGGAAGGAGAGGGAATGAAGTGGGATGAGAGAAAGGGAATAGAGGAGTAATAAGGCTTGGGAAGGGAAGGAACAGAGATACGAAGAGAGAGGAAAGGAAAGCAAGCAAGAATGAGAGGGAAGGACGAAGTACAATGGGAGATGGAGGAGGAAAAAGGGTAGAAGGACGTGGATCTACGGAAAGAGTATGGAACGGAGGGACGACGACGACGACGACGACGACGACGACGACGACGACGACGACGACGACGACGACGACGACGACGAAGAAGAAGAAGAAGAAGAAGAGGAGGAGGAGGAAAACGAGAAAAGGAGGAGGAGGAGGAATGAGAGAGGGAGGGGCGAGATTTTTTAGGGAGAAGAAAGATGTGGGTAGGAGAGGATGGAGGGAGGGGGTAGAGGACTAGGGGTGGAGGGGTAAGGCTGGCAATTTCACAAGTCACCGTTTTTTGGTCTGGTAAGAGCATGTAAATCCTGTCTGCCGTGGGAGTGAGGCAGGACTGAGGCAAAACTGAGGCAGCGGGACGCAGGAATGAGAAGGAAAGAGAGGACGGAAAAGTAAGACTAATATATATATATATATATATATATATATAGACCGTCACACTAAACGAGGGTGTGAGTGTGGGGACAGCAAGAGAATTGCACATTAACGTTTGGGTGTGAGAGTTTGGTATGGAGTGTATGCGAAAAGTCTTAAAGAGCAGTTGGCGAGTACTGAGGAATGTGGAGTACACTGATTGTACAGGATAAGAAAAAACAATGTGGGGGAGGCGTTGTAGGCCAAGAAGGTGGATAGATATCGTACAAGAATGTATGAGAAGGCGAGGTATGGAAGCTTTGGAGTTGATATGGTGCATATGGTCACACCGTGAACCAACAGGGTGTGACCATAATGACCTCTTGGGTTTTGAATCCTACAAAAGAAACAGGCATAGAACGCAAACCGAACACGCAACCACCACGCCAATAAGGATCCACAACCTGACTGAGACGAAAATGGGGGATAAAAATGAGGCAAGGCTGGCACGAAACTCAAGAGGGAGGACAGAGGCAAGACTGAGGAAGTAACTAGAGTCAAGAGACGTACTGATGTACAGGAAAGATAAGGCAAATACTTATGAGGCAAGACAGAGAGGGAAGAAGAAAACAAGAGGAGAAAGACTGAGGTTATGAGGAAGATAAATAGCCCGGCATGAAGAGAGAAAGAGAGAAAAAAAAAGTCGAGGTAAGTGTGATAAAGAGAGATAAAACATAAGCTGCGAATAAGAATAGGTGGAAATGAGACAGTGGTGAAAATGGTGAATGGAACAGATCAGGCACGTATTCTCAACAAGCACTGGAGATTCCTTAACACCTTTTCTTTAGCGATTCATTTTTTGCTTATTTACCTTAATATTCGACATAATTTA
Organism: Coenobita brevimanus; assembly: GCF_032717465.1. NCBI lineage: Eukaryota > Metazoa > Arthropoda > Malacostraca > Decapoda > Coenobitidae > Coenobita > Coenobita brevimanus. Next base: position 5,819,846 of record NC_136991.1, on the reverse strand, counting down.
ATTCAACAAATATCAAGAGGATATTGAGGTGTAATGTGAAGAATAAATCGCTAGTTAGGAAGTGTTACGAAATTTTATGTCACTCTGAATACTGCCCACAAGACCATATACTCGTCAGTTAAGGATGCTGCCCAGGACCTGTGTGTGTGTGTGTGTGTGTGTGTGTGTGTGTGTGTGTGTGTGTGTGTGTGTGTGTGTGTGTGTGTGTGTGTGTGTGTGTGTGTGTGTGTGTGTGTGTGTGTGTGTGTGTGTGTGTGTGTGTGTGTGTGTGTGTGTGTGTGTGTGTGTGTGTTTTAATATATTCTTGTACTTAATGCATGCTATTTACGTCTAAATAAGAAAAAAGGGAGAATAAGAAGCTACAACACGCAAAAAATATTGTTAAGACGGGGAAGTAAATTCATTCATTTTAATTAGGAGGGGATTCTTGTCCTATTGCAACTTGTTTCACGTAGCTCTGTGGCAGAAGAGGACAATACTAACTCCACATCCTCTCCATGGCACTTCTTCGTGACTAGCATCATACTGGTGTTGATCTCCTATTACACTATATCATTAGAGATTGAGAGATGGATTTTACGCCTAGTTAAAATGAAAAGAGTGTAGAAAATGTTATGCCAAAAAGCTAAAGCGAAGGACATAACTTTTGCATCTAACACTCCCTTACAGTGACATCTCCTTCATATTAATTTCTAGCTACTCAAAAAATTTATTCAGGTTGTAATAGGCTTTTTAAATTGGATGGGTCTGATACTGTCCTCTTCCCCATTAGCACGTGAGGTATCCCAGGTTCAATTAACCTATTTCATTCTAGCATGCATTTTTATATATCATTCTTTCACGCATTCTATACATCTTTCTTCCAGTTGCATCTTATATTTCATTCTTCCTGTTCCATTTTATTTTTCACTCTTCCTGTTGCATTTTATATTTCATTCTATCATACATTCTCTTTATCTTTCTTCCTGTTGCATTTTTATATTTCATTCTTCCTGTTGCATTTTATTCTCATTCTTCCTGTTGCATTTCTATATTTCACTCTTTCTGTTACATTTTGTATTTCATTCTTCTTGTTGTATTTTTAAATTTCATTCTTCCTGTTGCATTTTATATTTCACTCTTCCTGTTGCATTTTTATATTCCATTCTTTCTGTTGCTGTTGTATTTTTGTATTTAATTCTTCCTGTTGCACTTTTATATTTCATTCTTCCTGTTGCATTTTATATTTCATTCTTCCTGTTGCATTATATATTTCATTCTTCCTGTTGCAATTTATTTTTCACTCTTCCTGTTGCATTTTATTTTTCATTCTTCCTGCTGCATTTTTATATGTCGTTCTATCATGCATTTCATAATTCAATCTTCCTGTTGCCAGACCATTTTATTCAGCCCAGGGGAGACTGTCGGAACTAAACTGGTTAGATGCAGCCTTCAAAAAAAAAAATAATAATAATAATAATAATAATTACTATTTACAGTACTCCTTTCACTCTAACGTGGCCTAAAAGTGCCATCTCTCCATCCTGAATCCTAGGCTGCTACTATAGATCAACACTAGATTATGATGCTCGTCACGAAGAAGCGCTATGGGGAGGAGGCAGAGCCGTAGCCTTGTATTTTTCCTGCCACCGAGCTACATGAAAATAAACCGAAAGACGAAGATCTGGGCCAGGTTAAGGTGAAAGGGGTATTGAAGTCATTGCTAAGCTGAATAAAATGAAGTGACAGTAGGAAGAATACACTAAAATAATACGTCATCCAAGTGAAGGAATTAAATCGCTTGGCGTCACTGGCAACGTACAGGAGGTCATCGTGCGGAAAGGATTATTGCTGCTGTTCCTTGATATATCTTTTATTCTGTTTCTGCTACCACCAGTCGATCTCAATTTGTCTTGTTACCTGTACCTGCTTTCCATCCATCCATCTATCCATCTATCCACCCATCAACTCATCCATCCAACCATCTATTCATCTATACATCCACCCATCCACTCTTTCATCCATCTATCCATCCACTCACCCATCCATCCGTCCAACCATCTATTCATTCATCCATCCATCCACCCATCTATTCATCCATCCATCCATCCATCCACCCATCCATCCATCTATCTATTCATCTATCCATCCAACCATCTATTTATTCATCCAACCATCCATCCATCCATCCAAACCTATATTTATTTATTTTTGGCCCCATCAGAAGCGTAGGGGGCCGGGGTTAGGCCACACAGTCCCGACATTTAACTCAACTCATACAGTTAGATATCACGGTCAGTCTTCTCTAAACAGCCACGAGAGGATCATTACGTGCATTGCTGTTTGCTTTCCTTTGTACTCCTTTGTAGTTTTCAGGAAATATCTTGTACCGAAGGCAATACAGGAGACTGATTTTCGCCTCGAAGATGTGTTTATTCTGAGATCAATTAAATCTTTTGGGCGTGGCAAGAATAACTGATGTCACCGTAGATATGGAAAAATGAAGGAGGTCGGAATAAGGTGGAACAGACAGATAAAAGACGGAAAAGGAAAAACAAGAGATACAGGAACGACATGAGGAAGGAAAGATGAGGAAATGGAGGAAGAGTTAAGAAAGTGGTAAAAAAAAATAATACATACAGGAAGCACGACAGAAGACATAAGGGATGAGGGGAGGCGGAGGCAGAACAGGAAAAAAAAGACAGATAGACGGAGGGAGTAAAAAGAGAAAGAGAAAGGGAGAGAAGGATAAGGGAAGGGGAAGAGGGAAGCGGGAAAGGGGAGAGGGACAGAGGAAGGGGAAAATGTAGGTGAAAAAAGAAGAGGGAAAGATAAGAGGAAGGTAAATGAAGGAGATGGGAAGTACAAGGCAGTATCAATACCTACGAAAGAATTGCAAACAGTATATTACGTAAAGGCTTGTTGTTCTTTTCGAAGCTGTTCTGTTATAGGGTAAGGTCAGTCTCGCTTTCCCAGTCGATTTCTTTGTATCTCAACTAACAGAACCTACTATACAACGTGGTATGCTTCACCGCGATGGTATGGGCATCCCTAAAGATATCATGGAAGCCTTTTTAATCAGTCATGTTAAAGTTCGTCCGCTCGCCAAAATCACCATCAAAAGAGACTGGAACCGGAACAGAAATGCTATGGATCCGTTATTAGTATCATAAGAAAAGGTAACGACTGAGGTAGCAGTCGTAAAATGTCTAATCCCTTCTATGTGCACAAAACAAAGATAGCACAGCAGGGAAACCCACCCATCCACAGCCGAAGCCGTCAGGAAAAGCGGAAAGTTGTGGAAATGGCACAAGAATGGCAGGAATAAAAGTGCGAAATAAAGGAGGACTAAATGAACGAGGTAAGGCAGGAAAGGGATGAAAAGGGCAAATTAAGGTTGAGTAAGGAAAGAAGGGAAGAAAAAGGTGCGAGATATGGCAGGATAAGGCAGGGAGAGAGGAAAAAAAAGAGTGAGGTGAGGCAGGAAAGACCAGGATACGACAGGGTAGGCAGGGTAAGGCAATGCATCTCCAGGTAAGTGAAGACGCAGGACTCCCTTAAATGCCTTGGCGGGGTCATTAAGGCAGGGTAAGGCAATGTGGAGGGTAAGGCAGAGAGGGCAGAATCGACCGAAAACAAAGGCAGGAGGTTAGGGAAGACAGAAAAAAAAAAAAAAAAAAAGGCAGAGGGAAGGAACACGCTAAAACAACAAGGGAAAGAGACTGGGGTAAGGACGAAACGAAAGATCCAAAATAAGGCAAGAAAGACCAAAGTTAGGCAGGACATAGTGAGGCAGGTTAGGCAAGGCAGTATATCACAAGGTGGATGACTAAGTGGTGGTGTGGTGAGTGCCTTGGCGGGGTTCTTAGAGCAGAGTAAGGCAGGAAAGAGCAAGGAAAAGCCAAGAACATTGTTAAGGCAGAAAGGGAAGACAACGGAGAAGACAAAGGACAAAAGCATAGATTGAAACAAGAGACGAAGAAATGGAAGAAAAGACCGATTTATGGGAGGAAAAGCGTGGTAAGGCAGGGCAGACAGGGCAAGGCAGTATATCGCGAGGTGGGTGACGAAGTGGCGGTGCCGTGAATGCATTGGCAGGGCCCTTAGGGTGAGGCAGGATAAGGCAAGATGAGGCAGGGTATGGAAGGTAAGGCAGTGTGAGAAAAGGTAGACAGGGTAAGAAAGGCAGTGTATCACCAGGTGGGTTACGAAGAGGAGGTGGGGTCCTTTGGATGAGGCAACTAAGCAAGATGAGGCAGGGTAAGACATGATACGGCAGTTTGGCACAGGGTAAGGAAGGGAGGTGAGGCAGGGTAGGCAAGGCACTGTATCGCCAGGTGGGTTACGAAGAGGAGGTGTGGTCCTTAGGATGAGGCAGTTAGGCAAGATGAGATAGGGCAAGGAATGATAAGGCGGGATAACACAGGATACGAAAGGGAGGTAAGGCAGGGTAGGCAAGGCAGTGTATCGCCAGGTAGGTGACACAGTGGCGGTGCCGTGAATGCCTTGGCGAGGTCCTTTGGGTGAGTCACAGCTCCATAAACTCCGTGTAGATTACATTAACATTTTTATATGATAACACCCGCCACGACACACACACGAGCCTGCCCTAAGAAAATCCAGACAAAGGTCCGTGGTGGTAAGGAAGCTTAGGTGATGGAGGTAGGAAAAGAGGTGAACAGAGAGGCGGCGGACGAAATTAGAGGTGACAGAGGTAGGGCAAAAGGTAGAAAGAGAGCAAGATAGTAGGCTTGGTTTGGTTTGGTTTGGTCTGGTTTGGTCAAAGCTGGGCTGGGTTGGGTTAAGCTAGACTAGGTAGAAGGTAAGAGAGGTAGGTGGAAGTTAGGAAGAAAAGAGATAACAGGGAACAAAGTTAGGTAGCTACGTAAAGATGAGGCAAGTAGGTAGACAGAAGAAAGAAGGAAAGAAGGAGTGGGGGAAGGAAAGCATAATTAGGAGACGAAGGTTAGGACAAACTGAAAACAAAAATAAAAATAAAAAGATCAGCTGGAAAGGAAAAGGAGGGAAAGTTGGGAAATAAGGAAGAGTAATTTGGGTGGCTGAAGGAGGAAGGAGGCGCGGAGACTACTTAGAAAGTAGGAAGTTAAGACGCAAAGAAATAAATGGGAGAAGTTGGAAGAAGCCGGGGAAGAGGGGAGGACGAGGAGGAGAAGAACACAAAGAAAAACATAATATGCAAAACAGTGGAGAAAGATGAGGATGAGGAGGACTTTGGAAGATGAGGATCAAGATGGAGTGCAAACACGGAAAAGAATGAGGATAGGAACAGGAGAATGAGGAGGATGAAGAAATGTGAAAATAAGTGAAGAACACATACATACAAATAGATACATACACAGTTATGTACACATACATGCATACAAACACACATACATACACACATAAATATAACCATAGATACATAAAAACAAAGAAACGCATACACACATACATGAATACATACATACATACACACATACACAGAAGTTAACATAAACATATATGCATACAAATAAGCAAACACATACATACAACACATACACATATACATACATACAAGTATAGGCTATACTAACGAAAAAAACTGACCAAATTAACACTTTCAGTCCAATGGTATCTTTTATATTTATTCTTGTACCAATGGACAATTTTTACGTTTACGAAAGACCCGTAAGACAGAAAGGGTTAGGAACAGTCTCCATCACTAACTCATTTACCAACAATTCCTTTAAGGTGAATAACAACGTCTACGAGGAGCAATAATAGATAATAATTTGCATCATCGTTGTAAAGAGGCTATATGGGTATGAATAACACCTTCAGGACAGTGACATTATTATTATTATTATTATTATTATTATTATTATTATTATTGTTATTATTATTATTATTCAGCACAGAAGAGCTACGTGGCAGTGAATGGGTGTATGAAGAAGGTAGCCAATCTTTCTATCTCAAAAAGTCTCTCAAATCGAATATAAGCGTCTAGAGACTAATAATAATAATAATAATAATAATAATAATAATAATAATAAATACGTAATCGGACTGGAAGGGTTAAGATGTCCTCATTGTTAAGGCGTTAAGTGGGTACAATCGAGGTACTTACGTGTCCCGTGTGTTTAGCAGGTAATTAACGCCTCCAATTAACGCCATCAATCACACTCACCTGTAATGAAAACAATGTTACTTTCTACCATCATCATCATCATCATCATCATCATCATCACTATTATCATCATCATCATCATCATCATCATCAAAGTAGAAGCAGCATCGTCGTCCTTACCACCAACTCAACCCTAATTTCCTCAACAGCAGGATAGAAGAGCTACTTGATGATGATGATGATGATGATGATGATAAAATGGCAGCTACAAATATTATCTTCATGTCAACGAATATACATAAAAGTCCAGTCAAAAGCAAAGCAGGGCAAAGGAAACACCATTATATTCCAATGTAAACCAATAAATATGTGAGAAAAAAAGACACACTGAATGGCATTTTTATTCCAACGTCAACTCGAGAGGCGAAAACAAATTCTTTACCCGATACAAAGGACGAGTCGGAAATTTCGCTCTCAATGACCTTAACACAACTCGTATATATCGAATTGGAGTCGCCATGGAGGGTGAGGTGTGGCCAACGAGGCATATATTTGGGGCATAGGTATGGTAATTTGGGAGTCACAATGGCGGTGTATGGATTGGTTGGAAAATATAAAGGGAGGAGGAATGAAAAAGAGAGAATAGGATAGTTATGTAAAGGGAGAGAAGTAAACACACACACACACACACACACACACACACACACACACACACACACACACACACACACACACACACACACACACACACATAACTATTAATATAAAGGTAGGAGGTATGAAAAAGAGGGAACAGCACAGTTATATAAAGGGAGAGAAGTAAACACACACACACACACACACACACACACACACACACACACACACACACACACAAAGGCCCTATAGCAAGAAGTCGATCAGTGTTCCCAGGTGAGGCCCTTGTACAGCACCTAAGGCAGGAGATAAGAGGCCTAGCTCATCACGGGCTCATTCCCTCTGGCTTCACGGAATATTGAGACTTCTCCCTTGTCTTTCTTCGTCTTTCCTTGACCTCATTTTTCCCCCCCTGTGACCCCTACCCCCTTTCCCTTTTTACCTCCCCCCTCCCTCATCTTCCACCTGGTCCCCCTTTTCGCCCTTCCCCCATTTTCTCCTTTTCAATACACAGACCCCGAACCTCCTTTCTCACAACTCCCTACGTCTTTCCCTCTGCTACCCCTCCTCGCACCCCATTCACCGCCCCCATCTTTCCCTCTTTCTGGTAAATACAGACACCCAACCTTCCCCTCCCTCGCACGACTCTTTTCCCCTTCCCCTCCAATCCCTCCATATTCTCTCCCTCCCATTCAAACGTTCCTCCTCCCTCTAGTCTTTCCCTCCTTCAGAGTGAATACCAACATCTCTTTCTTCCTTGTCCTCTCCTTCGCTACCCCTCCACCCAATCTCCCCACCGCTTCTTCTCCCATCCCTCCTCCCTACTACCCTTCCCCTCATTCAGGCGCATACAGAGACCCCTACTCCCCTCATCCCCTCCCTTCTCCCTCTCTACCCCTTGCTTCAGCCAGCTCCTCGTCTCTTGTGCAATATACAGTCAACAAAAGGAGACTCGCTTCCCTTACCTTCGATGATATTGGACCCCAGCGATGTGTCTCCATGTCCCGGTGTATATATCTGGCAATCTGGGTACCTTAAAATTCTGGGTTCAAGTGCACACTGTCGATCGAAGGGTTCAGCGTTCAGTCCCACCAGACAGGCATTGGTTGACGTCAGGAAGGAAACCCAATCGAAAGGTGATACACGCTTCAACATTGCTTCAAACAGGGGTAACGCCTTAGCCCCACAAAATCAATGACGTCAATTATTTTACTCTTACTGATGACAGGCGATTTTACTCAGATCAAGGGACACTTTTCTGGGTGAACCGGTTCGCAGATACCTCTTTTAACCCATTCAGTACGATGACGACCTTGGTCTTACTGTCGCCTATGTTACACAAATTTACTTAGCTCGAGCGCGGTATCTTGCAATGAAAGGGCAAAAAAGTAGCATACCAGACAACATCATCATCATCATCATCATCCCAACATTAACTCCCACCTGAGAAGGGGTAAGGTAAGATCCCGATACAAAGATAAAGTTTCAAAGTATAAACAATGCACGAGTTACTGAAAACAAGGTACACGCATGGCTACATTATTTCAGAACTCCTTGTGCTCCTACTAATGAAGGTAAAGTTTAAATGAAGTAATATGTACAGTTTGTGATGTGTGTGGCAACCTTTTCAGTACAATGACAATATTTATTCAACTCATACAACTCCCGACGATTTCACTGAGCTTATGGAGGCCTCTCGTAGTGAAGGGGTTATACAGAGCCTCAAGAAACCTCTGATACGCCTTTTTTTTCCTGACAACTATTAGAATGTTTTAATGGGTTGATGAGACCTTTCCTAGTAAAGGGGTTACCAGTACCACCAACACCTCTTCTGATACGATGGCGCCTTATGTAACTATTCCTGATCATACTAAACGACCTTATTCGGCTTTATGAACTCTTTCGTAGTGACGTTCTTAAAAGCATCTCCAAAAACACCAGTATTATTATGTCGTTTTTCTTACATTCATGTTCACGCCAGACGAATGTATTCTGTTTGGTGAAACGTCTCGCAGAGAAGGAATTAAAAGCACAATGGCAGTTTTCACTCTCGCTCCCGACTTCATTTTAATCATGTATGACGTGAGAGGGATAAAAGCACTTTCAAAAGCATTATCCTCATCCATCCATCACCCAATTAGTACAGTAAACTATCATCATTAATCTCATTAACGTCAATAGTGCTAGAACATCACCATTAATCCCCTTAGCTCCGTCACATTATTTTAATTTATTGCTACTGCTGCCCGACAACTATACTGAACTTATGGGAGACCTCTCATTGTGAAGGGTCAAGGGTCCATTGTCCCCAGGATTACCAACCACAATCTCGACCTGAAAGAGATGTAACTACCTGGTCATACAACGATATTGAGGTGATGGGGTAGGGAGCAGGGGTACATGAGGGATATGAGAAGTTTGTGGGATGAAGGGATAGGGTAGAGAGATGGGACAGGTCCAAAGACTAGAAGGGAAAAGACTGAAAGTGGAAGGGATGGCAGATGGGAGGTTGAGGTAAAGGGACTGCAGGTATGGATATGAGTGGGGTGGGTAGGAAGGTAAGGGGAAGGCAATTAGAAATGAAGAAACTATAGGTGTGGGGATACGGTGATGACATTGTAGGTGGAGGTAGAAAGAGTGCAAACGAAAGCAAACAGCAACAAAACTGTTGGTTCTTTCGTGTGTGTTTGGTATAAGGAAGGTTATAACTGACATAACTATTCTATCAGCTGAAGACAAGGACAGAAAAGCAGGGAGACTCCCCCTCCCTCCCACCCACCATATCCTCCAGCCGAAGCCGGCAGGAAAGGGTCAGAGGGACCACTATGCAGCATAAATGAGCTGTCAGGGAAATTTCGTAGGAAAGAAGAAAAGGAAATCTTATTCTACACTACCTGAAAGGGAAAGTAACATTTACGTCAACAATATCTATTGATGTTGTTCTACTGTTGTATCAACCAAGGTCCAAAAAAAAATAATAAACACAACAAAAATTATCCAGGAGTGAACATACTTAGCTGGGGTGTTGAAGACCAAGCGACCTTCAAAGGTTATTATTGTATCGGGGATTACAACATTGAAGGGCAATTTGTTCCATGTGTTTACAACTCAATTAAAGAAAAAAATACTTAGTTTCGTGTGACTGGAGGCAGGTGGGGGGGGGGAGAAAAAGAGACTGTCATGAAGGGGATTTTGGTCAAAGGGTAGGAGACGAAGGAAAGAAGCTGGGGGAGTAGGGATAAAGAGGTAGAAGGGAAGGCTGGAATTGGGGAAGTCAGGAGTGATGGCATTTTAGGTAAGTGGGGGCTGGGGACTTGCTTGGGAAGATATGCACAAGCGGGTTAGGGGGTGAAGGTATGAAGATGAGGGGAGGGGAGAAAGGTGGGGAGGGGAGAATCTTCACCTGTGGGAGGGGGGGAGGGGTCTTGAACTGGGGAGCAGGGAGGTGCAGGAGGTCTTCAGCTGTCCATCTCATCAAGTGAAGTGGGCGAGGAGAGGCGAAGGGAGGGAGGTGGAGTGCCCAGTTCTTAATGAGGCCTGTTGTCTTGTTATGCCGCGGGGAATACGTGGGGAGGGAGGCTGGGGTGTGTTGGGTGGGGTGGTTGGGTACGAGACGGAGTGGCTAGGTACGGGAGGGGTGGGGAGATTTGCAATTGCCCTCTCTCTCTTCCATATTCCTTCTTTTCCTGTCTTCTCTGCCATGTTGTATCTTTTTTTGTTTTCATCACCCTCTCTCTATCTCTCTCTCTCTCTCTCTCTCTCTCTCTCATTTCATTTCCTCTCTGCCACCTTGTCTATTTGCCTGGTCGACTGGAAGCGTGAGGGAGCTGGATTCTGTTCCTATTCCCTCTCTTTCTTCCATATTAAGAATGAAAAAAGCTTTCCATCTCTTGTCTATCACCCTTTTCTCTTTTTTTTTCAGTACTACTCCATCAATGCAACATAATTCTGTTTACTCTTCTAGCATTTTGCTCCTCTCTCTCTCTCTCTCTCTCTCTCTCTCTCTCTCTCTCTCTCTCTCTCTCTCTCTCTCTCTCTCTCTCTCTCTCGTAGTGAAGAAATGAAAAAAATCTATCACCAGTCCTCATATCACTCCCTTTTCAACTTTCTCACTCTCCCACCCTGTTCCCTCGTTCTGCTTTTCTTCCTTCGCTCCTTCGTCACCTCTTGTAATTTTAGTCCCTTCAGTACGGTGCAGCCAAATATTCTTGCAGATGATTTCATTTAGCTTTGGAAAATCTCTTGAAACTGAAGGTGTTATTCCCTTAAGCATGTTCTATCTTTCCTAATTTACCACGAGATGTTTCTGTTTACTTCAGCTCCTTTAAGATACTAATATTTTTTACTGATTTATTCCTGCTACTTCTACAAACTTTCAACTTATGGAAGAAGTCTTGTAGCGAAGGGGTTTATGGAGACTACAGCTAACCCTCCAAATTCTAGTAGGCTCTCAAGGTAAAAATAAATAAAAAAGAAAAAAGAAAAAAGAAAAAATACCTGTACATCATCGGATTGAAAGGGTTAAAAGGAGATCTCTCGTACTAAAGGGGCTTGAAGCAAAAATTTAACCCTTCAATAAAAAAGACGTCCCCTTTACTGCAATTCCTCTCCCACTTTATTATTATTATTATTATTATTATTATTATTATGGTATATTAGTAACGAAGGAACCCAAACATTTATCTTGCCATTCCTCATTTTTCTTCGTTCATTTTATTTTTTTCATTTCATTCCGCACTCCCCCATCCCAACCCATTTCTCTCTCTCTCTCTCTCTCTCTCTCTCTCTCTTCGTGCGTTTTTCTCCTCTCTCATTGTTCCCCCTCTCCTCCTCTTCCGAACTGCAAAACTCTCTCTCAGCGTTCATTTCTGATTTTCCTCCTCCCCCCATCTCTCTCTCTCTCTCTCTCTCTCTCTCTCTCTCTCTCTCTCTCTCTCTCTCATCCTTTTTATTATTTTATGGTTTTCCTCTTCCTCCTCCTATTCCATTGTCTTATCTTTTCTCTTCTCACCCCATTTGCTCATTTTCTTTCAGTTTCTCATAGTTCCAATTGCCTCTCTTTTTTTTTTTTTTTCTATTTCCATCTTTCTCTTTTTCCCATCCTCTTCCATTTTCTCTAATCTCCACATTTTTTCCTCCCATTCTCCCCACTTCACCCTGTCTTGCCACTAAAACATCTCCCCAACTCACTCTCTCTCTCTCTCTCTCTCTCTCTCTCTCTCTCTCTCTCTCTCTCTCTCTCTCTCCCTTTTAAAACCCGTCATCGCCAACACTCTCATCACTAACTCACCCTTTCACTACTACAGTCTCCCCTATGCTGAGGAAAATCGTCTGGGGGGGGAGAATAAATCACTGCACGGCAAAGGTTAAGGGAGACTGCTATAACCCGTCCACTGCTAGATGTCTCCCCTACGATGAATAAAATCTTCTGGTGGTGGAAAGTTAGAGAGAGAGAGAGAGAAAGAGAGAGCAGCCTGATGGTGGAGGAGAGGATGGCATTGAGGATATAAAATTGTCGCCACCCCTTCTTGGATTAAGGTGTTTGGAGAGAGATACAGATAAATAAACAGATACATAGATATATAGACAGACAGACAGACAGATGGATAGACAGACAGACAGACAAAGACAGATGGATGGATAGACAGACAGATAGAAATACAGACAGAAAGCCTGCGAATACAAATTACTACAACATTCCTTTCACTACAAGAGGTCTCCCAAACAGAATAAAATGATCTGACCGTATTAAGAATGGGGGAAAAAAAAAAGGTTTATGGCGCGGACGAGGTTAAGGTCACAGGGAACTTTTTGCATATGATCCCCTTCTTCATGTAAAAAAAAAAAAATACTGGATAGCTTTGTAACTGTTAACGCTGATGATGATGATTTGAAAGATGCGTATAGGGTAGGGGAGGGGAGAAGAGGAAAGGAAGGAAGGGAGGAGAAGGGGAGGGGGCAAGAGAATGATATAGTGTGTGTGGTCGGAGGTAAGGGGAAAGAGAATGATATGGCCAATGAATGGAGGGAGAAGGGGAGATCTAAAGGGAAGAGAGGAAGGGGCATGTAGGGGAGGGGAGGGAAGAGGGTAGGGATAAGAGCTATGGGAAAGACGGGAAGAGGAGTGAATGGGAGGGGAGGGAAGAGGATAGGGAAGAGAGAGGGAAGGCAAAGGCGAAGGGGAAGGAGAGTATGAAAGATACACTGAAGGGGAGGGGTGAGAGGGGGGAAGGGGGTGAAGGGAAGAGGAGAGGCCTGGGAAGGAGAGAGGGAAAAGAGGGAGAAGGAGAATGATATGAAAGCTATGTGTAAGGGGGTGAGGGGAGGGGAGGGGAGGGGAGGGGAAGGGAGAGGGGGAGGGGGAGGGGAAGGGAGAGGGGGAGAGGTTTAGAAAGGGGGAGGGGAAAAGATAGGAACGGAGCACGGAGGAGGGAGGTGAGGGGAAAGAAGGGGGAGGGGGGGAGATAAGCGGTGAGACGAGAGTAAGAGGAGGGAGAAGAGCGGGAGAAAGGGGTGAGGAGGGAGGGAGAAGAGAGGGGAGAGAAGGGAATAAGAGGAGGGAGGAGGGGAGAGAAGGGAATAAGAGGAGGGAGGAGGGGAGGAAAAGGGGGAGGAGGAGGGGAGGGGAGGAGGAGGGGAGGAGAGGAGTGGGGAGGGGGGAGGAGTGGGGAAGGGGGAGGAGAGGGGGGAGGCAGTGATATGAGAGATGGATTTAGAGGGAACGTTCGACAACTTTGTAACTCTAGGCCCACGACGTGCAAGGAAGCCCTCATTATAGTTTTAATTGTAATGTGAAACTCTCTCTCTCTCTCTCTCTCTCTCTCTCTCTCTCTCTCTCTCTCTCTCTCTCTCTCTCCACCTTTTCAAAACCACCCCGCCCACAACACCAATACAGTGACATCTTTATCCTCTCTTTATTGCCCTTCCTGTGCCATTTATCTTCTCTATATTGCCCTTCCTTCTGTTCCTGTCACCGGGTTCTTTTGTTCTCCATGCGTTATTGCCTTTGTATCTGTTCTCTTCTCTCGGACAGTTTTTTATGGGAATTTATTTATTTTTTTTAGCTTAAGTGGTACTTCTGTTATATTTTACTGGTTTTTAAACTGCATTTTTCAATCGTTCCACCCACTTTGTCTTTCTTGTCTCTTTTCGGGCTTGTGTAATTTCTGTTGTGTAATTAATCCGTTTTACAATATCTGTTCTGTCTGGTGTTAGTATTATTACGTGATTAAGGCAACACTTTTACCAAAACTATGACTAGACCATTTCTTGCCAAATACTATATATATATATATATATATATATATATATATATATATATATATATATATATATATAATGTTTCTCTCTCTCTCTCTCTCTCTCTCTCTCTCTCTCTCTCACTATATATATATATATATATATATATATATATATATATATATATATATATATACTGTATATATATAAAATTCATATATATATAATTCATCATTGTCTTCATCACCTTCCTTTTCCTCCTCTTATCCTTCCATTCTCACATCAAAAAATCCTTTCTCCTCCTCTCCCTTCCTCCCTCCTCAAATATCCTCCTCCCTCCCCCCCAATAAACTTTCTTTCTGCTTCGTATTCAATTTTTTTTTCTGGGGGGTGGGAGGAGAGGGTGGGGTAGAGGGTCGGAAGCTGTGTGTGGAAGGGGAGAAGCCGATGGGTCAGGCAGGGAGAGGGTAAAGCTGGCAGGGAAAGGAAGGGATACAGGACGGGGAAAGAGAGGGAGAGGATAAAGTAAGGGGAGGGAAAAGCTAAATTTAGGTGGGGAAAAACAGGCAAAGTGAGAAAAGAGAGACGAGGATTTGGGTGCTGGTGGGAGGAGGGGGGTACGGAGTGAGGGAAGAAAAGAAGAGGGGGAAAAGTATGGGAAGGAAAAACTAAGGATGGGAGGAAAGGACGGGTAGGGAGGGAGTAGAGGTAGTGGGGGAGGGGTGAAAGGCTGAAGAACAATTACGGGTTGGGGTGGGGTGTGAGAGAAAGGGAAAGAGATGCGAAGAATGGGAGGGGTAGTGAAATTTGGGAGGGGCAGAGGGAGGAAGGACAAGGGAGAGGGAGAAAGTGGGGGAATGAGGGACGGCTGTGGGGGGGGGATGGTGGGGGATGGTGGGGGGGTTGCGGAGGGAGGGGGTCTACTCTGTCTCGAGTTTAATGATGTCTCCGGATATCGTATAAGTTGGACACTCATTAAAAAAAAAAAAAAAACGAAAAAAAAATCTTTGTGATAACTTGCACCGGCGAAAGACACTTTTTCCATACGATCCTCTCTTTTAATACCCTCAGCAAATTAAACTTTTCTCTCCTTTTGTTGGATCTATTTTTAACTCTTCCTTTATTCTCTCTCTCTCTCCCTCCCTCCCTCCCCCCCCCTCTCTCTCTCTCTCTCTGGGGATGTTCTTAGTGACATAATATTAACTTTCAATCTGATGCTGTCTGTCTCACTTTATTCTTACTTCTACCAGACGGTTTTAATCATTTTAGGGCACACGCAATGAACTGGAGGGGTCATATACAGCCTTCGTTAACCCCTTCACTGGTGTTGGATAGGGACGCCTTCTTGTGGTGGCATCGATATGACCGGTTGGTTCCACTGCCTTAGTATGCAAACTTTCCTTAACCTCCCTCCCTGACTACCCAAAAGGAGGATGGTAAACAGTAGGAAAATAGCAGACTCATTGTAACGTCCATTGGGTTGATATATGGATAATTCTGGAACTGGAATAACCCTTCACTACTAAATAGCCTCCCTCAGCTGCATAAAATCGTCTGGTGGGGCCTAAAGATGAAAACGAAGCCATATAATTGAAGAGATTAAATAAACTTTCCTCTCGTTCTCGCTTTGTTACACCCGTGCACATGTACTGCAGCGGATGTAATGCTTAGTGTGTGTGTGTGTGTGTGTGTGTGTAACTCAATCACTCTATATCAGATTTTAACCAAAGTTAGTGGAAAGCTTAAAGTTCAAGCAAGGGGTTGACGCTTTTGTGTTCAAAGGTTAGGGCAACACGGAACGGTCAACTTGTATTGTTCAATCTGACACTGATTATGCGTGGTGGACGGGCTAAGAGTACGCTCAAGACGAAGGAGTAGATTTTGAGAACAATTAGTCGAAGGTCAAGATGGCGGGACTGGATCAAAGTTCGACCTGTGTGCTGTTTACTCAAAGGTCAAGGTCACAGGGCAAGGTAAAATATTGGCTCTTGTGTTTTACTTAACGCTAGAAAGAAGGAACCAAAGGCCAAGAGTCTGCAAGATTGCTCAATCCAAGAAAAAACATAAACAAGATAACAGAACCAAATTCAAGATCCATTCGAACACAATAACTATAACAGTTTTGATCTATCTTGGACCAAGCTTGATGGAAGAGCCGGCTGTTAATAGGTGTTAATACTCTCAAGCTCCTATGCCTCACCCTACACTGAATAAAATCGACTGGTGCTGGCTGAAACAGGACCCTAGACTTGTTCCAATTGCGAGAGGATTAATAATACGCAAAGTAAATTAAACTCTCAAACTCCTCTCTTTTTCCTAAACTCGGTTTTTTAATATTTCACTTTTTCGGTCTTCCATTTTATCAGCCAAGTTGTTAATGGGCGATCACAATACTGATCGAGTGTGGTCGCTGTGGTGTGAAAATCAGAGCGAGAGGTGATTTGCATTTGTGTCGCCTTGAATATAAACACACTAGAAAAAAAAGTGTGGGCGTCGATGGAAAATACTTGATAAAAAACTGAACAGTATGGCAAAAAAAGTCATGTTTATACACACAACTGCACATAATTACTCACGTCCATACAAATATATAAAACTTA
Source organism: Coenobita brevimanus (assembly GCF_032717465.1). Classification (NCBI taxonomy): domain Eukaryota; kingdom Metazoa; phylum Arthropoda; class Malacostraca; order Decapoda; family Coenobitidae; genus Coenobita; species Coenobita brevimanus. The sequence goes on along the minus strand of NC_136991.1, from coordinate 5,803,283 downwards.
CTTTTACATATAATATGCACACACGTACGTACATACACATCACGCATATAGATAGCCTAAATATACATAACGCAGATACACAAATACAATTGTCAAACAAAATTAGAAACGGACACAAAAATTAAAATATACAACAACGTACACACACACACACACACACACACACACACACACAGGTACCCCATCTCCCTACACACCTTCCTTCAGTACTAATCCGAGAGTCTGCTCCAATAATAAAGATGGCGAAAAGCAACATTTTAAGAGAGAAGAAATGGCTATGTAAAAACTCATCCACAAACCATTCAGAAATCTGGAGAAAACACGATGAGTTTTCTACTTTACTCTTTCACACAACTGACTTGTTGCCTAAGCCATCCACTATTTTTCCTATCATTTTTCCTATCACTCTCACTCCCATCATCATCATCATCATCATCATCGTTGTCCCCTATCCTTTACTACATCTCCGTTTACTTACATCATCATCATCATCATCATCATCATCGTTAACAATATCTCATTTTCCTTCCATGCGTCATCATCATCAAAATCAAGACCACGACCCTTTTCTCCTCCACTTCCTCCTCTTTGCATCATCATCATAATCATCATTTCCTCCCCACATCATCCTCAGTCTCCCTATCATTTTCCCCTCTCCTTCTCTCTCAAGTTTCCCCTCGTCTATCTCCCTCTCCCAACTTTTTCCCCATTATCTTCCCTCAAATGCTCCCTCTTCCACCATCTTCCCATACCCATTATCACTCCAGAAGTTCCCTCCCTATCGTTTTCTTTTTCAGCTATCTTCTCTTCCAGTATTATCACTATCTTCATCACTGTTATCATTTGCATCGTCATCGTTCTCATCATTATCATTTACACTGCCATCATAATCACCGTCATTTCCATCATTATCATCGTTCACAACCATCATCATCATCATCATCATCATCACCATCATCATTAGGAAAAACACACATCAGGCCTAACAATCAATCCGGTCAATTCGGAGATGTTTGTTACAGAGAAGAATATGATTAAGATATCTACACCAAAGAGCTGAAGATAAGATGAACAAAGCCATCATCATCATCATCATCATCATCATCATCATCACTGTTATTAGCATTATCACCATCATTATCATCAACATTACTACCATCACTGTCATCATCATCACCATCATCATCATCATCTTAAACAAGGAGTATTTATCTTTCCTATCAACATTATTCAGTCGTCTTCCATTTTCATATCCAATCACCTAAAACTCTTCTTAAACCGTCCTCACATCAGAGCCTACTGATGTCAACTCTGTCTTTCTACATCATCATATATCATCATTTAATCAAACATCACCTTTCATACCATCACTTGTCTTCTCCTCTTCACATCATCTACCGTCATCAGCAACCTTCAATCGCAATCATTTTTACGTTTCCCTTTTTTTTCCTTTGCCATCATTTTTAGACCCCTCTTTTTCACACTTTTTTTCTTCATTTCACTCCATTACTTTTACTCAAATATTCTTGCTCTCTTTTCAACTACCATATCAAAACGAAAAAAAATCTTTGGACTCCTTATTTTCCATTATCAAAATTTTGTTATCATTTTTCACCATCATCACCGAACTCCATCACTACAATTATATTATTTTTCAGTTCAATTTTGCTGCCCTTTGATTCCATTCAGCTTAGTAGTGCCCCATGGTAGTGAAGGGATTACTGACGAATGTATCTACAGTAATCCCTCCAGTTCAAAAAGACTATCCTAAGCTGAATAAAATCGCCAAGAGAGAGAAAGAATACAGTGAAAATTATATTCTCAGGCAGAAGGGACTAAATTTACCTTAGCATCAAATTTCCTTCATCTTCAGTCACTTGCACTATCTTTTCGTCCAGTAACCTTCCTACTTCCGACGTCTCTCTCTCTCTCTCTCTCTCTCTCTCTCTCTCTCTCTCTCTCTCTCTCTCTCTCTCTCTCTCCCTCCTACATGTTTGTCCTTCTCATCAACCTTCTCACTGTTCCGTTTATTCCCATTTTCCATCATTATCCCTGTCCATTAACCATCCATTGACCTCAAAACACCTCCATTATTTCTAGTAAGTCTTTTATTTCCTCCCTTCATCTTTCCCATTCGCTTTTATTATCCCATTTATTACTTTTATTCCTTCCTCCACTTTTCATAATTCTCTCTCTCTCTCTCTCTCTCTCTCTCTCTCTCTCTTGCTCTTCCCTTCCTCCTATCTTCTCTTATTCCTCCTACTTCTCTTCTACTTTCTCCTTTCCTTTCCCTCATATCCCCTACCCTATTCCCACACGCTTATTTTCCTTAACTTAATTTTTCTTTCACTTTTCTTTCCTCGCACCTTTTTCTTTTCCTCCCCTTCCCTTCCCTTCCTCAACCCTTCCCTCTCTATCCTCATCCTCCATCCTTATTCCAAACTCTTTTCTCCGTTCTTCTTTCTTCCTTTCCGATCCCTTTCTCTTTCTTTTCCTCATACCCGCTTACCCTCTTGACTCCTTCCTCTTCTCCCCTCCTTCCTCTTTCCTGTATTCCCTCCTCTTTTCACTTACCGCCTGTTTTCCTCTCTCTCTCTCTCTCTCTCTTTTCCTTTCTTTTCTTGCACCTTCCTCTCATCATCCCCTTTCCCCCCTCTTCCATCCTCCCTTCATTTCCCGCTCATCCTCCTCTCATTCCTTCTCTCCTCTCTCTTCTCCCTCTGTCTTTCTTCCTTCCTGTCATCGTTTCCACCCTTCCCTTCTTCCCTCTCCTGATTAAACATTTTCCTCTCGTCCCAACCTTCCATTTCTCTTTTCCTTCTCTCCTCCCTCATCCTTCTTCCCATTTCCCCTATGCTCTCCTCTCATCTCTCCCTCATCTCCCAACCTTCACTCTTTCCTTCCTTCTCTTCTTGCCCGTGCCTTCACTTCTCTCCCTCTTCTTCTTCCCCTTCCTTTTATCCTAACAAAGACCCTTCATCCCATTTCCTTTTTCAACCACCATCTTACCCTTTCCACTCTTCTACCCCTATTCATTCCAGTTCCCTATCCACACTCCTCTTTCCCCTTTCTACGTTCCTTACCTCTTTCTTCCCCTCACCTCTACGATTCACCCCCTCTCTCAATCCATCTAATCTAATCCGTTCCCCTCTTCTCTCCCGTTCTTCTCCGATCCCTTCCCCTCCCCTCATTTCTTCTCCCGTTCCTTCCCTTCGTCCGACTTTCCTTCCCTCTTCTCTCCCTTTCTTTTCCGATCCCTTCACCGTTTCATTTTCTTTACCTATTCCCTCCCCTCTTTCCTCTATCCTTTCTTTTCTCTCCTTTTCTCTTCCTAACCCTTCCTCTCTTTCCCCCCTTCCCTTCCCCTCTATTTCCCCCCTCCCCTCACTTCTATGACCCACCACCATCTTCTGTTAGGTACCCCTCATGATAACCCATTTTTACGTATTTTTCCCTCCCCTCTCTTTTCCCCTTTCCTTTCCCTTTTTCCTCCTCCCTTCCCCTCACTCTCCCCTTTCTTTCCCCTTTTCCTCCTCTCCTCCTCTCTCTTTTTCCGCTTCCTTCCCCTTTTCCTCCTCCCCTCCCCTCATTTTTCCTTTCACTACCATTCCTAAAGCAACAGAAAACGTTCTTTTTTCAATTATTCCTTATTGTTCCCTATTTTTCTTTTTCCCCTTCCCTTCCCTTCCCATTTTCCCCTTCTTCTTACCCTTTCCCCCTTTCCCTCATCACTTCCCCTTCCCTCTTCTCTTCCCCTTCCCTCTTCTTTGCCCGTTTCCTTTTCTCTTCCCCTTCCCTCTTCTCTTCCCCTTCCTCTTTCTCTTCCCCTTCCCTCTTCTTTGTCCCTTCCCATCTCTCTTCCCCTTCCCTCTTCTCTTGCCCCTTCCCACATCACTTCCCCTTCCCTCTTCTCTTCCCCTTCCCTTTTCTCTTCCCCTTCCCTTTTCTCTTCCCCTTCTCTCTTCTCTTTTTCCTTCACTTTTCTCTTCCCCTTCCCTCTTCTCTTTCCCCTTCCCTCTTCTCGTCCCCTTCCCTCTTCTTTGCCTCTTCCCTCTTCTTTGCCTCTTCCCTCTTCTTTGCCCCTTCCCTCTTCTTTGCCCCTTCCCTCTTCTTTGCCCCTTCCCTCTTCTCTTCCCCTTCCCTCTTCTTTGCCCCTTCCCTCTTCTCTTCCCCTTCCCTCTTCTTTGCCCCTTCCCTCTTCTCTTCCCCTTCCCTCTTCTTTGTCCCGTCCCTCTTTTCTTCCCCTTCCCTCTTCTTTGCCCCTTCCCTCTTCTCATCTCCTTCTCTCTTCTTCTTCTTCCCCTTCCCTTCCCAAAGAGGCAGAAAATGACCGACGCCCCGTACGTTAGGGCGAAAATAGGGCCTTAAATTGCAGACAAACGCCCATCAAGACCCCCTCAGGAGAATGTAAGAGAAATGGAAGCCTCGGGTCGGCCTCATGAATCCCGGATAATGCTTCAGTCAGGCAGAGGGATGGTGGAACTTGAAGGTGGAACTTGAAGGCGGAACTTGGTGGAACTTGAAGGTGGAACTTGAAGTAGGAACATGAAGGCGGAACTTAAAGGTGGAACTTTTTTTTTATTTTTTTTTATGTGTCCGACTCTGGGCAAAGGCTTCAGAGCCTATTACTTGGGGGCACTAACCTATCCCAAGGCCCAGTAGTCCTCCTACACCTCCACATGTCACCTGAAGGTGGGGTTGTAAGGTGGAACTTGAAGGTGGAACTTGATGGCGGAACGTGATGGTAGAACTTGAAGGCGTAACTTGAAGGTGGAACTTGATGGCGGAACTTAATGGTAGAACTTGAAGGAAGAACTTGAAGATGGAACTTGAAGGTGCAACTTGAAGGTGGAACTTGAAGGTACAACTTGAAGATGGAACTTGAAGGTGGAACTTGAAGGCGGAACTTGAGGGCGGAACTTGAAGGTAGAACTTGAAGGTGGAACTTGATGGTGGAACTTGAAGGTGGAACTTGGTGGTGGAACTTGGTGGTGGAACTTGAAGGCGGAAATTTAAGGTGAAACTTGAAGGCAGAACTTGAAGATGAAACTTAAAGACGGAACTTGAAGGTGGAACTTGCGGTTAAAGTGGGAAGTGAAGGATTTAGTCGAGGGATGGTGGAACTTGACGGTGGAACTTGTGGTGAAAGTGGAAGGTGAAGGATCATGTGGGTGGAACTTCAAGGGTGGGAGTTTGAAGACTAGTTTCTCGAAGAGGCAAATTTTCAAGGGTGGAACATGACGGTGGAATCTGTGGGGTGGAACTCTGACAGTGGAACTTCATGGGTGGTATTTGATTAGCGGAGCCTGAGAGGTTGATCTGAAGGACGGAACATAGGGGGGAGGGGGGTGAAACTGAGGTGAGGAAATGTAACTGTGGAACTTTAAGGGTGGAACATGATAGGAGGACTTTGTGGGGTGGAACATTTAGGGTGGAACATGAAAGTTGGATTTGGCAGGATGGAATCTAAATGGTTAACCTTAAAGAGTGGAGTTTCAAGAGCGGAACTTGAGAGATGGAAAATGAACGACAGAACATGAGGTGAAACTTCAACCGTGGAACTTATAAGATGGAATTAGGTTGAACTTGTGGAGTGGAACATGAAGCGAGGCACTTTGGATGTGGAACTTGACGGATGGAACCTGAGGGGTGGAACTGGCACGGTGGAATTTAAGATGTGGAACTTGATGGGTGGAACACACAGGGTAAAACAAGCTAAGTGGAACATGAAGGGTAAAACCTGATATGGAACTTGAAGGATGGAACACGACATGGAGAACTTGTGGGGTGGAACTTGTGCTGTGGAACATAAAAGTGGAGTTTAGAGGGAAACAGAGTGGAAGGGGGATGGAACAGCCTCGTCTCTCTCCCTCATCATATCTCTCCTTCCTTTATTATCTCTCTCTCTTATCTATCTTCTCGTGTTCCTCCATTCTTCCCTTCTCTCTCTCTCTCTCTCTCTCTCTCTCTCTCAAAGTAGCATAATCAAGGCCAAGCCTAAAGACTTCTAGATAATATTGGAACTTGAAACCACCCTTATTCCCTTAATAGCTAAAATTCTCTCTCTCTCTCTCTCTCTCTCTCTCTCTCTCTCTCTCTCTCTCTCTCTCTCAAAAGCCAAGGTCAGAACTGAAGACTTACAGGAAATATTGGCACCACCCTTATTCCCTTCGCGGTAAAATATCCTCCAAGGTGAATTCTGAAGCGAGAGGCGGAAATCGAATTCTTGTATTTACCTCCCTGTAATGCCTTTGGGAAAATCGATGGATGGAATTTAACATAAGCTGAGATTAAGGGGGGAATATTGGTGGGATGTGAGAGAAAGAAGGGAAGGAGAGAGAGAGAGAGAGAGAGAGAGAGAGAGAGAGAGAGAGAGAGAGAGAGAGAGAGAGAGAGAGAGCGGGAAGAGGAAACAAATGAGAGACCGAGACAGAAGGAATGCAGGGAGTGTGATAAGAAAGGAAAAGGTGACAACGGAGAGAAAAAAAAAAAGACAAATATAAAACTCAAAAGAAAGAGGAAAAGGGCGAGAGAGAAGCGAAGGGAAGAGAGAAGAAAGTGAGAAAGTAAGTGAAAAGGAGAGGAGACACGGAGGATATAAACTGCCAAAAACGACAGAATGAATGAAAGGGCGAAAAAGAAACGAAAGGAAGAGGAAAAGAAAGTATGCGAAAAGGAGAAGAAACAAGGAATAAATAAACCATCAGAAAGGATACAAAAGAAAAAAAAGGAAAAGGACAAGACAGAAACGAATGAATGAGAGAAAAGTGAGAAAAAGTAAGCGATAAAGGTAAGGAGAGGAGACAAGGAAGACAGAAAAGGAAAAATTAAAAAGGAACGAAGAAAATGGCAAGAAGGAAGAAGAAGGAGGGAGAGGAAAGAAAGTAAATGATAAAAGTGGGAGAAAGAGACACAGGAGAAATAAGGTACAAGAAAAGATACATGTGGAAAGAGGAAAAGAGCGAGAAAGAAGCGCAGGATAGATAGAAAATAGAAAGTATGCGATAAAGAGAGGAGACAAGGGAAATGCAGGAAGGATCCAAATGAACGAGGAAATTGGGAGAAAAAGGAAGGAGAAGGGAGAGAATCCACGGAGATGAGATAAAAGTGGGAAGAGAAGGTAGGGGAGAAAAGGTACAAGAAAAAAATGATACAAAGGGAAAGAGATGAAAATAAAGGAAAAGCGATAAAAGGGAAGGAGACGGGAGTAGAGAATGGGATGTTTGAAAACGGAGAGATGAGATATATGAGGAGAAAGGAGGAGAAATACATGGTGAGGTTAATAGGAAAGAGAAGGGGAAGGGAAGAAAACGATGTGAGAGAGAGAGAGAGAGAGAGAGAGAGAGAGAGAGAGAGTTTCTAACGTACCGCTTGTTCTTCTCTGGCTTCCTCGCTCACAAAAAATTGGGGGGGAGGAGGAGGAGGAGGAGGAGGAGGAGGAGGAAAATAGGCAAGAAAAGGAGAGAACGAGAAGAGGAAAATAAAGACAAGAAAAAGGGAGGCAAAGAAAAGGAAAAAAGGGGAAAAAACGAGGCAAAGGGGGAAAGAGAAAGACAAAGAATAACCAAGGCACAGACATAAGACAAAAATGGAAGAAGAAAACAGGAGAGGAGAAAAAAAAAGAAACCAGTTAGAGGGGCAGCGAGAAGAAACCAAGGAATAAAATGTATGAGAGACAGATGGAGGAAAAAAAAAAAGAATGAAGCGAACAGAAAGAGAGAGAGAGAGAGAGAGAGAGAGAGAGAGAGAGAACCAAGATGAGAGGGACGGAGAGACACCAATGAGAGGGAAGAGAGGAGAAAGGCAGGGAAAGAGGAAGAGAGAGCGCCAATCACCTCAAAATTACAAGCTTATTAGGGAGGAACAAAGGAGGAGAGACAGGGAGGAAACAAAGAAGGGAAACCAAGAAGAGGGAAATAAGAGAGAGAGAGACAGAGAGAGAGAGAGAGAGAGAGAGGGGGGGGGAGCCACTCATCGCAAACTTACAACCTTGGTATTGGCTGCGGGAGAAGAGAGAAGAAAAGAGATAGAGAAAAGAAAGAAGAGAAACCAAGGAGAAGGAGAACAGAGAAGAGACAAAGAATACCAGGAGGGAAGCAGAGAACAAGAAGTGGAGAGAGAGAGAGAGAGAGAGAGAGAGAGAGAAGCGAGAGGGAGGATCGTGGAGAGAGGCAGCATTCACCGCAAACTTACAACCTTGGTATTGGTCCGCGGAGAAATAGTGGGCAATATCCCTCCAATACCCCTCCAATACCCCTCCCCACCCCAGTCCTCCCACCCACACTTACCCTAAATACCACTGGGATTAAACTAAATTATTGTGGAGACAGGTGTAGAGGCTTGGACAGGTGTGCTGGAGAGATGAAGGTTGTGTGTGTGTGTGTGTGTGTGTGTGTGTGTGTGTGTGTGTGTGTGTGTGTGTGTGTGTGTGTGTGTGTGTGTGTGTGTGTGTGTGTGTGTGTGTGTGTGTGTGTGTGTGTGTGTGTGTGTATGTGTATGTGTGTGTGTGTGTGTGTGTGTGTGTGTGTGTAAAAATATAGCAGGGACAGACTTTTTATAGTGTGGAGACAGGTGTGGTGTAGGATGAGGCAGGTGTGGTAGAGGTGGAAACAGGCGTGGTGGTGGTGGCTTTTGTGGTGGTGGTGGTGGCTAGTGTGGTGGAGGTGGGAACTGGTGTGGTGGAAGTGGCGAACGGTAGGGAGGTGGTGGCAGTTATTTTGTAGGACAGATGTGGTGAAGACGGGAACAGGAGTGGTGGATGTGTGGACAGGTGTGGTGGAGGTGGTGACGCGTGGTGGAGGTGAGGACAAGTATGATGGGTGTGGAGATAGGTGTGGTGGAGATGGAAGAACACGTGTGGTGGAGGTGAGGTCAGGCGTGGTGGAGGCGAAAGGTGTGTTGGAGGTGGGGACAGGTGTGGTGAAGAACAGGTGTGCTGGAGGTGGGGACAAGAAGTGCGGACGGGTGTAGAGATGACTCAACTTCAGCTGAATAAAAGCGCCTGGAATTTGCTGGAATAAAATATCAGAATAACGTCGTGACCGGGAAAGGATCAAGAGTAACCGCATTAAAACTCAGGACCCTACGACTCACACTCAGTTAAATAAGATGGCCTGGCGTTAGCTACAAGTACCAGAGACGAAGCGACGAGAAGCTTAACAGTTCCAGTCAGTATACTGGAACAACTAACCACAAATGAAGCCTTGTCTATATATGAGACAAATCCTTCAGGCGTGTTCTGTAGACGTGCAAGGAGAACATTAACCAAACAATTAGTCTTCTTAATGTTTTTATATCAAGTCTGATGTATTTTTGTGCTTCTTCCATCTGCATGTGATACTGATTAACTTGGGGCATACCTTTCGTAATGAAGAGTTAGAAACAACCTCCTGTCATCCGTTCAATACGATGGAGTTATGAGATTATTCTTGCCACGCCAGAGGAGTTTATTCATGATAGGCGAATTATCTCTTATTAAAACGGGGTTATGTAGGAAGTAGGAAGATCTATAAATCAAGTGTTGAAAGTAGGAAGTACGCGCACACACACACACACACACACACACACACACACACACACACACACACACACACACACACACACACACACACACACCAGTTATCGACCCGGCGTGAGGCAGGTGTATGCAAGCGTGTGTGGCAGCAAGCATCGTCACGTGAGGTTACGCCTGTGATCATATGCGTGCAGGGGAAACATCACTCACTGGAACACAACCACGCCAGCTATGTGATGGGGAACGCGCTAGAATTTGTATGTATGTATGTAATTTTAGAGACGAGCTGTAATTGAGAGCACACTGGTTTTAAAATGTGGGGCAATTTAGACTTAGCTGTGAATAAAAAAAAGCACCGGAGTTAGTACTTACGCAACTTAGAGAGCCGGGTTGTAATATAAACGCACTTGGTTCAGAATGCACGCAGCTTAATGACGAGATGTGACTGAGGACGCACTACTTACAGAGTGCACGCAGTTTAGAGACATAAATGTTATTACCGAAAACGCACGATTTTAGACTCTGGGCAATTTTGAGATGGGCTGAGAATGAGAACCCACTGGAGTTTACATATGCAGATTTAGAGACTGAGATGAGAAAGCGTTGTTTTTAGAATACATGCAATTAAGAGACGAGAAGTGGCAAACAACGCACTGGACACAGAATGCATACAATTTAGACACGAGATGTAACTGAGAACTCACAGGATTTAGGATGCCAGCAATATAGAGACGAGCTGTGATTGAAAGCACAGTGGATACAGAAAGCATACAATGTAGAGACTTAGACTACATGAATTATAAATAATGCGACTCGAAGTATTATAATCTACATCAATCTCATGAAATGACTTTTCAGTATATTCCTGTTAAAACTTTTATTCAGCTTAGGAGAGTTCTGCAGTGATGAATGAGTTAATTATATCTCCATCTAACCCCTCCAAATCGACAAGTCTCTCCTGACCTGAAGATAATCGTCTGGAGATAGCAAGGATAAAATGATAAATGTGACCAAACTGAAGATGTTAATGCATATATTACAGATGTAGATCCAGTGTAAAGCATCGAAAAGAAACGCCGAGCTCACTTAATTTGGGCCCCTGATCCTCACTTTGCATTAATCAATTTATTTATCTAACTGGTCACTGCAAGAATTAATTAAGGAGAGATGTTATTTGAAAATTTAAAAAAGTTCACATTTTTTTTACAATAATTTTTCGTCGCTACTGGCTTTCAAACTAAAAAAAAACAATTACAATCCAAAAGGTGGACACAGATAAAGAAATGACTATGATATTAAAACACACTCTGTACCATAGCAAAAGGGAGGTGGCAGAGTGAAATATGACAGAGAGGCGTGTGGTAGTGTGAGGTGTGGCAAGTGGCTGGAGTGAAACTGTGAGGTATGGGAAAATGAGGTAAGATTGGGAGTGTGTGGCAGTGCGAGGTAAGACTGTGAGATGTGCAGCAGTGTACAGTAAGGTGTGTAGCAATGTGAGGTGTGTGGGAGTGTGTGTGTATTGTACGTGACAGGAGTGAAACTGTGAAGTATGGCGGTGTGAAATGTGGCAGTGAAACGTGTGTGTGTGTGTGTGTGTGTGTGTGTGTGTGTGTGTGTGTGTGTGTGTGTGTGTGTGTGTGTGTGTGTGTGTGTGTGTGTGTGTGTGTGTGTGTGTGTGTGTGTGTGTGTGTGTGTGTGTGTGTGTGTGTGTGTGTGTGTGTGTGTGTGTGTGTGTGTGTGTGTGTGTGTGTGTGTGTGTGTGTGTGTGTGTGTGTGTGTGTGTGTGTTTCTCCTAGTGAGTGACTTCTCCAACGCCCTGAAGATGAGAATATAAGAGCAAGGAGTTAGCAGCGTGTGGAGGACTTGGGCGGCGTCTTGAAGGAGGCTCAGATTCTTATACGACACAACCCAGTGCCTCTCTCTCTCTCTCTCTCTCTCTCTCTCTCTCTCTCTCTCTTACACGTTGGTTAGATTTTGGTAGAATTAGCATTTTTTCCACAGACAATCGCGTCATGGACCAATAGGCCCCCTGTTATCTGTACCTCCTATGTACTCTTATGTTGCTCTCTCTCTCTCTCTCTCTCTCTCTCTCTCTCTCTAACTGAGTGGGTGCGGTGCATGAGGGGTGCGTGTCGGTCACAGGGCGTGTGGCTGTGGGTGCATTACCCCCACTTCCCCCATGTCATATCTATCTATCTACCTACCTACCTATCTACCTACCTATCTACACACACACACACACACACACACACACACACACACATATATATATATATATATATATATATATATATATATATATATATATATATATATATATATATATATATATATGCATAAGCAAAAAACCACCACCACCATCATCATCGTCATCCAGCAACAATCCACTTCAGGAATATTCTCCTTTCTTTTTCCAGTAACTTCATGGTTGTTAGCTTGCTTTATCCAGTCCTTGCAGAAACTTTCAATTTCATCTTTCCATCTTGTCCTCTGTCCGTGTACCTCTCTCAGTCTATCTCCTGGGTACGCCTTCTCCTCTCAATCCATCTCCTGGGTACACCATCACCTGGCTACCCTGTCTGACTTAAGTTATTTCATCTTTAAAACAAATGACCTGTTCATGTCCATTTCTGTTTCTTAACCCCCTACACAACAAATATGCTAGTTTTCATGTTATTCGTTTTATCTTAAGACCAGGCACATGGTGGCGGCCATCACCCATCCACTAGATTAGTGCTGCCTACTTCCTCCTAACCCAGAAAATCATTTACAACGCTGGGTGGTAACCACATATCCAAATAACGGAGTGATGTGGAGTCTACGGTGCCCCTGTTAAGAGGCTGGAGACGCAAATGCGGCATCCATCAACGAACCAAATCTCCACACACTTTTACTGGCCTCGTTGTGACGAGGTGCGTCTACTCAGCCAGACAGTTGATCTATTACTACTACTACTATCTCATGGCGATTTTATTCACCTTACGATATACTTTTCGAAATAAATGAATATTATATGGCCTTCCTTAATTTCTTTTTTACAAACTCCGTGATTTCTTTAACTTCAACTCTTACTAAAAGTGTCTGGTGGCTGTACGTTTATAATTAAGAATACGTCATTGGAGTAAAGGGGCTATTTGTACTGATTATATCCCAAAATCCACACATCCCATCCCTCCACTCCCCATCCACCCCACCACTCCCCAACCACCCACTCCTTATCCACCCCTTCCACCTTAGCAGAATGACCATCCCTTTCCCTCTGTTGCACCTCTTCCTTCCCTTCCCCTCCCCCTCTTCACCCTCCCTCTTCCTCACTTCCATTTCTCCATTCCCTTTCCTCCTTTCTCTTCCCTTTCTCCTTCCTCTTTTCCTCCCCTTACCTCAACCGCTTCCACCCCATCCCCCCATCAGGAATCCAGTGTGCGAAATCCTGGAAACTTGTAAAATATGAGAGAGAGAGAGAGAGAGAGAGAGAGAGAGAGAGAGAGAGAGAGAGAGAGAGAGAGAGAGAGAGAGTTGGGTGAGGAATGTGGAAGCTATCTCAATTTTTCCTACTCCCTTAACTTCTTGTCTCATTCTTCCTTCGACTCTTGCGAGGATAAGAGAGAGAGAGAGAGAGAGAGAGAGAGAAAGAGACTTGGGAGGGGTAACTATTTTTATATTCCTTTTTTTCCCCATTACATCGTCACACATTTGGTCTTAGACACCATGGGAGGAAATACTAGACTTGTCGACTACCTGGCTGGCCATTTAAAGATGTTAGGTTCTAGGTAGTTAAGGGGTCACGTTAGCAGAGTTAGTTTTATCGTTTAGGGTACAGGCCGGGTATTATTTGTTAGTTATTAGTGCTATACTCCTCTAATGCTATATTCCTCTATACCCAGGAGCATTAGTCAATTAAATAACCCATGCTAACTATATACGTATGAGTCTAACTACAGTATTTATCTTTTTCTCATTACCTAAGCATCAATCACTCAATTTATCCATCAGTTTATGTACAAACCTATTTATCTGTTCATCCATATCCTTGTCTACTACTGTCCAACACCGCATCTCATGAGGGATGGCTCAAGGGTATATCCAGGCATTTCTATCCCTACTCAGTAACGATCCCTCTTCCCATGATACACCACTCTCCCTCGTAAAACTCTCCAATCTCTCTTAAGTCATGATAGTACGTTTTATCTAGTGTAACAAAGATCCCTAACCCCCTTTTAGCTCAGTTGATGGCTAAGTGTAATCTGTGAGTAGCAACCATGGAGACTCATCCCTCCTAAGGCTCATCAAATTTCAAGCAATAATGACTAAATAGGGTTGTCAAGGGGATCTGGTTCCGTCAGACAAAAGTCACCTTCAGACGATTTTATTCAGCTAAGGACAGACCCACAGAAGCGTTCACAGTTAGTGAATTATAGTATGGTTCTGCTAACACCTTGACTCTTGATTTTTATATTATTATTATTATTATTATTATTATTGTGGTACGTGGGAGCGCTCACCATCCACTCACTCGATGAAGTGCTGCTGTCGGGTGTCTGCCCTTTCCTCTCTTCCTTCCTTCGTCTTCTGTCTTTCTTTCCCTCACTTTTTCCTCTTCCTTCTGCCTACGGGCGACTTTACACTTCCTCTTCCGTCTGTCTTTCCTTTTCTTTCCTCTTCCTTCTGCCTGTAGGTGACTATACACTGAGTGACACGTCAAATGGTTTCCTGTACACCAGGAAACAATTTACTAAGCTGGGTGGTAACCATATAACCAAGTTATGGCGCCTGGTGTTTAGTGGGTAATTAAGACGCCCCAATCGGATTCAGCCTGTGTAGGTTTATATCTAAGGAGTGGTTGGGGTTGAATGCTCACGTAATGCCACTAAGGGATGAGTGAGGCTGGTCAATCTCATCTTAAATGTCAGGACCAACTTGCCTGGCCCAGGGCTTCTACGTTCCTCATAGGGCAACATAGGATTGGCTGATGAATGGATGAATGGATTATTATTAATTATTATTGTTATTATTATTATTATTATTACTTTTATTTTTATTATTATGTACGACTTAACATCGCAAGACGATTTTATTTAAAACTAGCAATAACTGGAGGGATTAGACAGCCTTATTTAACCCCTTCATTATCAGAAACCCTTCCTAAGTTGAAAAAAAAAATCATATGGTGGTAATGGTAATACTGTAACGTGGGAAAACAAGACCTCGGAATGAAAGGCTTAAACAGTAGATCAAAGGCAATGTTGATGGTAGGTAACGTAATCACAAGAGAAGCTAACTGTAGATAAGGACATTAATTGCTAATCGATGGTTATGAGTCGTACTGTTGGTGAAAGTTTGCGTGCTATCCTTGTCGGTTACTATATTTTCTTCTCTTGGCTATAAAATACGAACTTTGCATTTTCCCTGCTAACGTCAGATGATTTTTTTCCATATTAGCAAAACCCACTGCGACACACTAGGTTAAAACTGCATTAACGACAGCCTGGAAATAAGAGATTTTTACCTTCGTATTTTATCAAAGCGTCTGGTAATAGATGGATAGATAGCTAGACAGACAGACAGACAGGTAGACAGATAAAGATAGATAGACAGGTAGACATAGACAGACAAATATAGATACAGGTACATATAGATAGAGAGATAGCGATAAAAAGATAGTATAAGATTCTAGTTACCGCCAATTTACTCTGCTCATAACCGAGAAACTCTCAGCAATCAACAGGTTAATTAACTAGGTGACAGTTTTTACCTGCTCAGATGTAGGTTATAAGAGATTCGTCAGTCAGTCGGTCAAAACGCTGTACTCACTCAATTAGCCAGGTGCGGGAAATGCTACCAGTCAACAGTCAGTTAATAAAGTCTTCAGTCACTCAGAGAATCACAGAATCAATCACTGCGCCTTCCTATTACCAGTTAAAAGTGGAAGGGTGATTTTTTATTTATTTATTTATTTTTTTACTCACTACCTCTAGAATAATGTATTTAGTAGAGAGGAAACGGTTTCTCTGTAATGGCGGAACTTTTCTTTTTCTAATTATTGGTGATTATATTCAGCAGAGAGAATCCAACAGTCAAATGATAGATCAGTCAGTCAATTATGTGTACTTAAAAATGTCTCTCTCTCTCTCTCTCTCTCTCTCTCTCTCTCTCTCTCACACACACACACACACACACACACACACACACACACACACACACACACACGCACGCGCGCACACACACACACACACACACACACACACACACACACACACACACACACACACACACACACACACACACACACACTCAATCCTCCATGCATCTACATCTACATATGGTGGGAGAGAGGAGGAGGAAATATCCCCTCCTCCCCATTTTAAACCGAAATTTTAATTGCTTAACCATAATACGCGCTAAAGTGGCACATACGAATAACATACACCCCATACCCAAAATAACGACGTAGCAAGTTTCTCCACTCCATTTACAACTGGCTGATATTATGAGTTCATCAGTAGAAATAAATGGGAAGGAGGTTGTAATCGTCATCATCATCATCATCAAGCAGTTAATTACCACTAAAGTGAAGGAGTAAGGTGAGAGTCAGAAACGAAGAAAAAGGGAGCACAAATGTGTGAGAATTAGCAGCAGACTCAGTGAAATGAATTAAACATTCACGCATCATTCAAACCACTGGAATCCTGACGTATCACACAAGGAAGCCAAGAGAAATCCATCCATCCATCCATCCACCTTTCAATCCTACACTTCCCCATGAGGAGCGAAGAAGCCCGGGGCTAGGCAAGTTGGTCCTGACATTTAAGATGAGAGTGACCAGCCTCACTCATCCCTGAGTGGCAGTATGTGTGCAATAAACCCCAACCAACCCTTGGATATAAACCTTCACCGGCTCAATCCGACTGGAGCTCTGTAATTACCCACTAAACCACCAGGCGCCAAAATTTGGTTGTATGGTTACCATCCAGCGTAGTAGTACAGGAAACCATTTGGCTTGTCACTCAGTGTAGAGTCACCTACAGGCAGAAGGAAGAGGAAAGAATGAAGGAAAGAAAGACAAAAGAGGGAGTGTAAAGTCACCTGTAGGCAGAAGGACGAGGAAAGAATGAAGGAGAGAAATAAAGAAGAGGATGGAAGGAAAGAAGGATGGAGGAGAGGAAAGGGCAGACACCCGACAGCAGCACTACATCGAGTGAGTGGATGGTGAGCGCCCCCACCTACCACAAACCAAGAGAAATATATATATATATATATATATATATATCCAGATCCACTTCATATAAAGGTCCACTTGTGGGATGAAATAATTCCGTCGACACCTAAGTTTAACCCTTTCAGTCCAATGAGACATTATATGGTTCATTATAGCTACTGTCAGACGATGAAATTTAGCCTCGGAAGCGTCCCTGTGTTGTGCATTGGTTCATAAAGGCCTCTCCTCCTACCAAATACCTCCTCTTTCATACCTTCTACCTTTTTCCGTCCCCATACTCTCTACCCCATTCTTCCCCTCGTTCCCTCCTTACTCCAACCCCATATTCCACACTCCCTTCCAGTAACTCAATTTTTAGTCTCTCCTAAGATGAGTGGCATCGTCTCGAGATAGTGAGATTAACATGTTAGTGTTGTTGTTGTTGTTGTTGTTGCTTAACCCCGGTCTGCCTGGCCGAGCAGATACGTCGACCACAGGTAAGCACTTGTTTCAGAGAGGCCGTCCTACTCGCACAAGTGCAGAGATCCAGCACCCCCTTGAGGTAGACAGCAACATCCTTCCCCACAGTGAGGCGCAGGGAAATATGAGATGATTCGGCTCCCGGGTGGACGCCGCAACTGCTTCGGTCCACGCACGGTGCATAGTTTCACCACGAGCAGGCTTCTCATCATCGCCAGAAATATATGTAAAACACATCACCAAAAGTAAAAGGATTAAAAATGAAAGAGGGGGTACTAACCAAAAATTCCTACAGACACGAGACAATCAGTGTGTTAATTGTTACAGTAAAGGTCAGACCGATGAAGCCACCAAACCTAACCCCACTGCAAGAGAGTATTGTCACAGCAGCATTGCACCCGGACCATGAAGCCTGATCAAAATACCACACTGACATCGCCGCCCACTTACCTACCCCGCTGCCTGACCTTAAACACCGGAATCTAACAGAAAATTTTATAACAACGGTGGCAGACAGGTAACCGGAATAAAATAATTAACTGACGTCCAGGTAAGGGTTTATAAAGGATCTTAATCAATTTATGCAATGAATAAGTCTCTATAACATTTCACTATAACAAAGACAAGTTTTTTTTTAAGCATTAAGTCACTTTTATAACCACTTTAATAACTCTGTAGTATTTTTTTCTCCTATACGAATGATGCAAATGTTACCTATATACATTTAACCTTAAACACAATTCAAGCTAAACAGTTCATAAATACGGCCTGTGCTCTATAAATGGTACGGCCTTTGCTCTATAAATGGTTAAGAGGTAATTTCACATCCGAATTCACAGCAGGCGGCCTCACACCTCACGACCGTCACAGCAGGCAGACAAACTTCACAGCACGACACAAATTCACTTCACCTCCCTCCCCTTTACCCCTCCCTACCCTCCCTTGCTGGCTCCCTGTTTCCTCGCTCGCTTCATGTGCTGATCCCCTTGCCTTTCCTCTCTCATACTTCTTTCTCCCCTTCCCACCCTCTCACTTTCCTTCCCAAACCCCTCCCCCTCTCTCCCGACTCTCTTTTTCCTTCTCCCATAACCTTT
>NC_136991.1:5747500-5780000 GCF_032717465.1 Coenobita brevimanus | reverse complement strand
TGTGTGTGTGTGAGTGAGAGAGAGAGAGAGAGAGAGAGAGAGAGAATCTTATACTTCCTTGATCTTTAAATATACACTGAATGCCGGTCTGTGGGAGAGAGAGAGAGAGAGAAAACCATTTGTATCTACCACATACCGCACCGTATCGTAATGCTTAATAATTGAGAGAGAGGAGAAAAGGAGGGGAAGGGATGGGAAGGAAAGAGAGAAGAAAAGTGAAGAAGAGAAGAGAAGAGATGACATGAGGAAAGAAGAGATGAGATGAGGAAAGACGAGATGAGAAGTGAACAGAAGATATGAGAAGTGAATAGAAGAGATGAGACGAGAAGAGATGAGATAAAATGGAAAAAAAGAGACAGAGAGAAGAGAACAGGAAAGGAAAAGATTAGGTGAGGTGAGAAGAGATGAGATGAGATCAGATCAGACGAGATTAGACGAGATGAGAATAGAGAAAAGAGAGAGAGAGAGAAGAGAATAAGAGAGAAAGAGAGAGAGAGAAAAATATTCTTCTTTGATCCCGTACTGCGGGGGGGGGGGGGGAGAGAGAGAGAGAGAGAGAGAGAGAGAGAGAGTAGTAAACGGCCACACATCCAACCAATTCCCCATAATGGCTAGTGTTCTCCAAGGCAGTATACTCGGGTCTCTCCTCTGGAACGTATACTTCAACGACATCTTCCAACTCATCCCAGAGGCTAAAGCATATGCGGATGACTGCACTCTGTCATTCTCCTGTGACAAAAGTGAGTGGCAGGACACAGTCTACCGCATCAACCAAGCACTAAAGAACATTGTGTCTTGGAGAAAGCGATGGCAAGTCACCTTGGCTCCTGACAAGACACAGCGCATGCTTATTTCCCGCAGGCAGGACATAGCTGACTTGCCCCCACCGGATGTACAGCTAGAGGGAAGAAAGCTTCCCCTACAGGACTCCATCAACATCCTCAGAGTAGAATATGATGCGGGCCTCTCGTTCACCAGCCATGCCAGGAAAGTGGCCAAGAATGCAGCCTGGAGACCGAACTGTGTCCGCCGAATATCTCACCTGCTGGACGCCAAGGGCGTGAAGGTGCTTTAAAAGGCACAAGTTCGCTCTGTCATGGAGTATTCTCCACTTGCCTGGGCTTCCTGCCCTCCCTCTTACCTGGCCACCCTAGACCGTGTCCAGGCCAGATCTCAGCGACTGGTGCGACTCAAAGCAGCCCCACACCAGCCTGCCCCCTTCCAACCCCTCCAGGAGCGCAGGGATGTGGCAGGTGTGTGTGTGATGCAGAAGGCTCACATCCTACATACCAGCCACCTAGTGACCCTGCAACTCCCTTCGTCCCCACCGACCACACACTCTACAAGAGCGGCCCCATTCAGACAGCAACAAGTGGACGTCCCATACTCCAGGACGGAACACCACTTCCGCTCCTTCCTACCTCGATCTGGCCGCCTGTGGAACACGCTGGTGTGCAACACTGACGTCGGCCACAGCGACTCCCTACAAGCCTTCAAGCGAGAGGTCAACAGATGGGTGGCGTCGGCAAGAGACTACAATAATTATTAGCTACAGGTAGCACTAGTGTCAACAACACTAATTATAATCAATATGTATGTCAATATGTAAATTTTCTACTACCAATTAGCTATAGATAGCACTAGATTCAAACCTTGTTGCTTTAGCTTAGATTTTCGAAGGTAACTCTTAAGTCCTTGACAACACCAAACGGAACCCTGCAATAAACCATGTTTAAAGAGAGAGAGAGAGAGAGAGAGAGAGAGAGAGAAAATGTTGTTTCCTTGATCTTTAATATACACTGCATGACGTACTGTGGAGAGAGAGAGAGAGAGAGAGAGAGAGAGAGAGAGAGAGAGAGAGAGAGAGAGAGAGAGAGAGAAAAAAAAAAAATGTTGTTTCCTTGATCTTTAATATACACTGCATGACGTACTGTGCAGAGAGAGAGAGAGAGAGAGAGAGAGAGAGAGAGAGAGAGAGAGAGAATATTATGTTTCCTTGATCTTTAAATATAAACGGCATGCCGTACTGTAGAGAGAGAGAGAGAGAGAGAGAGAGAGAGAGAGAGAGAGAGAGAGAGAATATTATATTTCCTTGATCTTTAAATATAAACGGCATGCCGTACTAGAGAGAGAGAGAGAGAGTGAGAGGGTTGAACGGAAATATGTGAGTGAGTTGCAGTGAAAGGGATGAAAAAGACAAAATGAGAAAAACTGAGGGAAATTCAAATGGAGAGGGGAACTGAAGGAAAAAGATGGAAAAAGGGGTGAAATTGAGGGGAGAAAAGATGGAAGGAAAACGGGGGAAAATAAAAATGGGAAGGAAAACCAAATGAAGTACAAAGATTAATGAAAAAGAATATCAAGAAAAAAAACGGAGGGCAAACGATAATAAAAAGAACGATGGAGGAAAAAAAGATAGATACTTAGACAGATAAAGAGAAAGAAGAAATACGTAGAGAAAAAGAAACTGAATAGATAGTTGGGATGGAAAACAAACCTAAAACTTAAGGAAAACAAGAGGAAGATAAAGATGAAAGGAAAACGAACAGGACGAGGAGGAAATGGGATAAACGAGAGGGATAGAATGATGAAGGTAAAAGGAAAAGGAGAAGGAAAGAGGGATGAAAGAAAGGAATAGAAAGTTGAAGGTTAACGAACAGGAGGAGAAGGAAAGATGGAAAAAGGAGAATAACAGATGGATGATGCTAAAAGGAAGAGAAGGAGAAGGAAAGATTGATAAAGGAGAGGAATAGAAAGTGAAAAGTGAGAGAAGGGAAAGATGATGTGGCGAGAAAGATGGAACGAGAAAGAAGAGAAGAAAAAGATGAAAAGAAAGTACACTAAAAGAAAAAGAAGAAATGGGCAAGATTATCAGAAAATAGGAGAATGATGGAGGGACTGGAAGAGAAAGACGAAAAGCTGAAAAAAAAGAAAGATGAGACAAATAAGATGCAAAGAGACAGATAAATATAAGGCAAAGGAAGACCTAACTGTGAAATTAATGTAGCAAAAGACCATTTAAGGAAAGACTATGTGAAATTAATATAGTAGGAAACCATTTAAGGAAAGACTATGTGAGACTAATAAAGCAGAAGACCATTTAAGGAAAGACTATGAGATTTAAAGACCCTAAGAAATAAAACAAACATACCTGTAAGCTTAATTGGGAGGAGAGAAAAGGTAAAGTCCAAACAAAGGCTCCCTCGTGTTGCATCAGTAAACAAATTAAGGCCACAGCAGACAATGTTCCTTTTTACTCCTTATTTCATCGCAAACAAAGGCACAAAGAGGAGGAGGAGGAGGAGGAGGGAGGCATGGTATTCACTGGGACACAAAAAATATTACGTAACACTGAATAAACTGGAATATTACGTAATACCACTCAATAAACTGGAATATCACGTAACACCACTGAATAAACTGGAATATTACGTAACACCACTGAATAAACTGGAATATCACGTAACATCACTGAATAAACTGGAGTATCACGTAACACCACTGAATAAACAGCAATACAATAATACTTTCATTTATAAACATCGGCTGACGAATATTTATTTTACTATGACTGATGAATGTTTACTGTGACTGACGAATATTTATTTTACTGTGACTGACAAATATTTACTTTACTATGAGTGATGAATATTTGTTTTGCTATGACTGATGAATATTTGTTTTGCTATGACTGATGAATATTTGCTTTGCTATGACTTACGAATATCTGTTTTACTATGGCCGACGAATATTTATTTTGCTATGACTGATGAATATTTGTTTTGCTACAGCTGACAAATATTTACTTTACTATGGCTGACGAACATTATTTTGCTATGACTGACGAATATTTACTTTGCTTTGACTGATGAATATTTATTTTACTATATCTGAGGAATATTTATTTTGCTATGGCTGAAGAAATATTTGATTTGCTATGGCTGACGAATATTTACTTTACTGTGACTGACGAATATTTATTTTACTAAGGCTGACGAATATTTGTTTTGCTATGGATGGGGAATATTTGTTTTACTATGAGTGATGAACATTTGTTTTGCTATGACTGACGAATATTTGTTTTGCTATGGATGGGGAATATTTGTTTTACTATGAGTGATGAATATTTGATTTGCTATAACTGATGAATATTTGTTTTGCTATGGCTGACGTTAAACATTCTGGTCATCAATGGCAAACCTCCGTAGGACCCATTGTTCACGGTGACAAAAACAATAATACGGAACAAAAACAATGCAGTTATAACAGAGCAAAAATCCATATACTCGTCTATCAGTAAATAAAGAGTTTCACTGCCACACAAACGCATGAGAGAGAGAGAGAGAGAGAGAGAGAGAGAGAGAGAGAGAGAGAGAGAGAGAGAGAGACAGACAGACAGACAGACAGACAGACTGAGAGAGAGAGAGAGAGAGAGAGAGAGAGAGAGAGAGAGAGAGAGAGAGAGAGAGAGGCAGTGATAGTAATACATCGAAGAGAAATGGGGAACGAGTTGTTCTTGCTGCTGATGCTGTTGTTGTTGTTGCCCCAAGCTCATCTCAACGTGAACCAGGTGTACTGCTGGCTGGAGCTGCTCTACATCCTCCTCTCGGTGGATGAGAAGGGAACTGAGAGACGCTTGTATAACCACACAGTTCCGCTGCCCGATGATAAGGGTGCCACCACGTGAAGGCGCCCCTCTCGAGCACCACAAAGCAACATTACATCAGCAGCTCCAACACAACTGCTCTCTCTCTCTCTCTCTCTCTCTCTCTCTCTCTCTCTCTCTCTCTCTCTCTCTCTCTCTCTCTGTACCATTCTCTTTGTTACTCTTTTGTGCATCTCTCTTTTATCTGTCTTGGTCTCTGCTCTCTCCCCTTTTCATCCAGTTTCTATCTTTCCATCTCTTTTACTCTTCTAATTAGTTATTATTCATTTCTCTTTCAATATATGTATTAGTCCATCCATATTTTTACAATCCTCCATCTATTATTTCTATTTTCATCTACTACCCTCTACTTACATCTATTTTCATCTTACCCTTATCCCTCCATTTCACTGAGTCTATCCAAGTACTGAAATCCATCTATCTATTCCTTATCTATTTGTTCATCTTGTGTATTCAGCTATAAATGAATCTTAACACTGAAGTTCCTATATATCTTTTAACCATCAACTCCACTTTCACTAATCTATCCATCCCTCTGCTTATATTCACCCATCTTATTCAGTATAGTTTCTGTCCATTGAAACATCTATATTTGGATCAATTTTTATTGAGAGAGAAATTTTTAGTAAAGCCCTTGTTACATCTTTAGTTTCGTTCACTTTAATTGGTAGAGTCATTCTTAGTAAGGGCCCCGTCCGTCTGACTCTCATTAACGTCTTCCGGAAATGAGGTGTTTTGCTCAAGTGGACTTTAGCGACTTTAGCGAATCTTATTATTATGATCCTGAAACTCCAGCATCTATCTAGCGCTTATGTAACTACTCCTTGATCTGAGCCATCATCCATCCAACCATCCATGTGTGAATGTATGTATGTATGTATGTATGTATCCTTCGTTTCCATTCATTTACCCTTAAATCTCCAGTATCCGTCGTATATAATCCTTCTGTCCTAGTTTTCCATCGGTTTTGCCTTCCTTCCTTCAACATTTATTCTTTTTCCCTCACTCCTTTAATGCTTCTTTCCTTTTGTTATCAACCTCTATTTTACTTTTTCCTTTGTAACATCCGTCCTTTCCTCATTAATTGTCGCTGCCCATTATTTTTCCCTGCCTTTCTCTCTCCTTACCTCATTTTCTCTTTCGTATCATCTTTCAGCCTTACACACCCTTCCTTTCTCCCTCCTCTTTATTTTCTTCTTCTCATGCACATACTTATCCTTCCTCCTCCTCCTCCTCCTCCTCCTTTTCCTCCTCCTCCTCCTCCATTTACACATACACATCCAAACCGCATTCCAATTTTTTACCTTCTTCCTCCCTCCTTCCCTCTCTTCATCCTCCCCCTCTCCTTCCTCTGAAACATTCCTTCCTTCCCCCACTTCCTTCTTTTTCCCTTCCTCTCTTAAATACTTCTTACTTCCGTTTAGTCTCTCTCTCTCTCTCTCTCTCTCTCTCTCTCTCTCTCTCTCTCTCTCTCTCTCTCTCACACACACACACACACACACACACACACACACACACACACACACACACACACACACACACACACATTCCCTTCTACCCACCTTGTCTTTTATGTCTTATCTTTTGTTTTCCTTGTAAGATATTTTCCCTCCAACTCTCTTTTCTCAAATATTCCTTCCTTTCCCATCTCATTTCGTTCTTTACTTCCCCCTGTTTATTCGTCCTACTCATCTCTTTTCTCCATCTGCCATTCCTCCTCCTCCTCCTCCTCCTCTCTTCACTGGAGGAAATCAGCTTTTCCGTCTTTTGTTTGTGACTGCTTTGTTTGTTTGCCACCCCTCTGCTGGTTGTGTCACTTTCTCTCTCTCTCTCTCTCTCTCTCTCTCTTTCTCTCTCTCCATTATAGTATGATATATATTATGTATTCATAGACCACGAGATCAAAGGACTGTCACTGTCTTCTCCCTCTTTCTTATTTTGACACTACGATACTGTATGGTAATTTGAAGTCATTTAGTCTCTCTCTCTCTCTCTCTCTCTCTCTCTCTCTCTCTCTCTCTCTCTCTCTCTCTCTCTTTCTTGCACCGCG
Source organism: Coenobita brevimanus (assembly GCF_032717465.1). NCBI lineage: Eukaryota > Metazoa > Arthropoda > Malacostraca > Decapoda > Coenobitidae > Coenobita > Coenobita brevimanus. The sequence goes on along the minus strand of NC_136991.1, from coordinate 5,773,284 downwards.
ATGCAGCTGGCGCCCAAATGAGAAGCAAATATGATAATGGAGGGAAAGAGAGAAATGGAGTGAAAGACAAACATGGTGAGAGAGAGAGAGAGAGAGAGAGAGAGAGAGAGAGAGAGAGAGAGAGAGAACGGCACTGTTCTAGTTGTCATGGAGTCCCTTGTCCTCTCTCACACACACACAAACACAGAATGCACAGTGCCATTTCACAAAAGCTTACCTCCTCACCACCGTCTCTGAAATACTTTATAAAATCCCCTGAAGTTAAGAGTAAATTAATATATATATCCCGTCCTCGCACTAAAAGGCTTAACCACTTCACACTGATGACGTATTACATTCTACTTCACACTGATGACGTATTTTATTCTCCTTCACACTGATGACGTATTATATTCTCCTTCACACTGATGACGTATTATAATCTACTTCACACTTATGACGTATTATACAGTATTCTCCTTCACACTGATGACGTATTATATTCTCCTTCACACTGATGACGTATTATAATCTACTTCACACTGATGACGTATTATATTCCCCTTCACACTGATGACGTATTATAATCTACTTCACACTGATGACGTATTATATTCTCCTTCACACTGATGACGTATTATAATCAACTTCACACTGATGACGTATTATATTCCATTTGTATTTTTTCCACACGATTTTTTTGTTTCAGACACCATTTTTTTTTTTTTTTTTTTGATGCATCGGGGTTAAAAATATTCTCCCTTATCTTTTTCACAACCCCACGTCTCTTCCAGGGCTGAATGAAATCGTCTGAAAGTACAAAAAATACACAATGAAACTGAAGAGGTTTATGAAAAATATCTGGAATCACTTTACACCACATTGGGTTTCTCGTAAGCTGACTAAAATCGTCCGGTGATAAATAACACAGTAGAAATAATTTATGGAACTGAAGGATTTATGGTAACTGCATTGCTCTTCATCTAAGTGGTTTTTAATAAACTGAAAAAAATCCCCTGGCAGTAGCAGAATAAATCAGTAAATAAATAAATAAATAAGTAGAGATAATAGACTGTTTTTAACCTCTCAGCTCCAGAAGTCTATCCAGTAAAAAAATAAATAAATAAATAAGAAAAGGAAAGAAAAAATTTTGTTTGTTGAAAAATTAAATATGCAATAGGTCGGCATTACAGGGATCTGGTTAATGAAGAAATGGAAAAGTTTGCCAATTAAAACAGCGAAAAACGAGAAAACAACAAAAAGCAGATACAACACAGGGCACTGCAATAAAAAAAAGGTGCATAATCTCAAAACACAAACAAAAAACACACGAGCTGCACCTGAAAGCAATCTCTCTCTCTCTCTCTCTCTCTCTCTCTCTCTCTCTCTCTCTCTCTCTCTCTCTCTCACACACACACACACACACACACACACACACACACACACACACACAGAATAATATAGAGTAAAAAGGACTCTCACACACACACACACACACACACACACACACACACAGAATAATATAGAGTAAAAAGGACTCACACACACACACACACACACACACACACACACACACACACACACACACACACACACACACACACACACACACACACAAATGCACTCCAAGTTGGTAAGCAACCTGACAAATCATGTAACAGATGGCGGGAAAAATAAAGCAAACTGAAAAATAATAAAAATAAAAAGCGAGAGAGAGAGAGAGAGAGAAATTCGCTTCGCTTTTTCCTTAGCACCTGTTCTTTGATCGTCCGCTAATTGGTCAAGAGAGTTGTCAGGTGAGGCAAGGCGAGGTGAGAAGTGGGGAGTGGGGAGAGGGGGAAGGAGGGGAAAGGAAGGGAAGAGACGGGAGGAGGGGAAAGGAGGGGACGAGAGGGGAGATGAGAGGAGTGGGTAGACGGGATGGGGACCAGAGGGAGGGGTAAGAGAAAAGGAGAGAGGTTGGAGAGAGAGGTTAGGAAAGATGGAAGAGAAAAGGAAAAAGTTAGGTATGGAGAAGTAGAGAGAGAGAGAGAGAGAGAGAGAGAGAGAGAGAGAGAGAGAGAGAGAGAGAGGAATAAGCAAAAGGAAGAAAAAGTGGGGGAGAAGGTATGAGAGGTGGAGATGAGAGGAAATAGGGTATGAGGTAAATAGAAAATGAAAGGGGGAAAGAGTGCGTGAGAGAAACGGGAAGTGAGGGAAGGTTAAGAAAGGTCAAGAAGGCGGAAGTGAATGGGGACGGGAAAGGGATGTAACAAAAGGAGGAGGAGGAGGTAGGGAGATGCAAGGTAAGGGATGAGGAAAGGTTACGTGTGTGTGTGTGTGTGTGTGTGTGTGTGTGTGTGTGTGTGTGTGTGTGTGTGTGTGTGTGTGTGTGTGTGTGTGTGTGTGTGTGTGTGTGTGTGTGTGTGTGTGTGTGTGTGTGTGTGTGTGTGTGTGTGTGTGTGTGTGTCGATTTAACAGACACCACACTTTCCAAGCATAATACTACTCTCTTCCCCCTCTCTCCCCTCCCCGCTCTTCCCCCCATACCGAGGCGCCGGACTTCCCCGTGTATGCAGATAGCTTTAATATGATCCGGAATAAACACACTGGCCTAAGAGAGCTTCGTTTACGCTGAATATATCCACGCTGGACTGATGAAAATTGGGGAAGGGGAGTGGAGGGGGTTGGGGAGGAAGGGGAATGGGAGGGAATTTGGTAGGAGGGGAGTGGGAGGGGGACGGGGAAGGAAGTGTGGGGAAGGGAAGTGTATGGAAGGGATGATGGAAGGGGCACTGAGTGAGGAATGAGTACGATTGAGAAGAGTTCAAAGGAGTACATAGGAAAGGAAAGAGTAACAAACCTCTTCATCCTTTCGAGGTGATTTGTTGCAGGATGGGATAGCGTAACTAATGTATTTGTTAATGACAAGGATAGGAAAGCATAAAAGAGTTGAGACGGAAGAGGTTAGCAGAGTAAGGTGGAGGATGAGACAGGAAAGACGACTGGGAAGAGAGTTAGTGGGAGAGATAAAGGGACAGATTAGGTGGGAGGATAGAGGGGGAAAGAAGGGTGGAGAAAGTGAGGGGAGAAGTAGGAAGGACTATGGAGGGAAGACGGACAGTAGGCAAAGGGGGGGAGGGAGGCTAAGGAGGATGAATTGTGAAAGAGAAGGAATGGGTGAGAAAATGGGATGAGGAATAGACACTGAACCTATGACAGCTTCGTTTACGTTGTGTACATCCAACTTGGACGTCTGAAATTTTGGTTTTGGATGGGAGTTCGTGGCTGAGAAGGGATGGGGGGATGGGGTGTGAGTGTCAGGGAGGAAGGAGGAGGAGGGATGGGGAAGAGAGTGGATAGGCACAGCGGTGGGGGAGAACAAGGATGGGACAGAGGGAATAGGGTGGGTGAGGGGTGGTGGAGGATTAAGATGAAAAGAGAGTAGAGAGAATATATGGGAGAGAGGAAGAGAGTCAAGACAGATGGGGGAGGGGGCATAGAAAAGAGAAGGAGCGAGGGGGGGGAAGGAGGAAGGAGTAAGGAAGAGAAGCGATATTTGTGAGGAAATGGGGTGGGGAAGAGAGAGAGATAGGGAAAAGAAAGCGGTGTGGAAGTAAGGGAAGTGGGGATGGGTGATGAAGAGGAGTGGTGAGGGGATGAGTGAGAAAGTTGCTAAATATAATAAACATGCTGGCTATATTACATTTGTTTACGCTAGATCCACGCTCGCCGTACACGTGAATTTTAGGTTAGAGTAGGTAGAGGGTGAGGGTTGAGGGAAGGAGAGTGGGAGAGAGGATGAGGGATAAGGAGGATGAGGAAGAGGGGATGAGGGATAAGGAGGATGAGGAAGAGGGGATGAGAGACGGGTAGATAAAGGAAGAGGGAGGATAAGGGAGAAAGGATGAGGAAGGGATGAGGGAAGAGGAGGATGAGGAGAGAATGAAGGAAGAGGAGGATGTGGAAAAGAGGTGGAGCCGTATCCAGAGGGAAAGGGATGGGAAGGACTGCCAAGGGGGGTAAATGCAAGAAAAACAATATTCACTGTGTGTGTGTGTGTGTGTGTGTGTGTGTGTGTGTGTGTGTGTGTGTGTGTGTGTGTGTGTGTGTGTGTGTGTGTGTGTGTGTGTGTGTGTGTGTGTGTGTGTGTGTGTGTGTGTGTGTGTGTGTGTGTGTGTGTGTGTGTGTGTGTGTGTGTGTGTGTGTGTGTGTGTGTGTGTGTGTGTGTGTGTGTGTGTGTGTGTGTGTGTGTGTGTGTGTCAGGACAGTGGGTGGCCCTTGGGAGGCTGGCAGGTCCCAACAACAGCAGTAACAAGCATGGGGACGGCACCGGCACCTAGGGTACTGCATCTAGCAGGCAGGCAGGCAGACAGGCAAGCAGGCAGGTAAGCAGGTAGTTGGACAGGCAGGCAGACAGGCAGCTAACAGAACAGGCAAACAGGTAGGAGGCTAGTAAGACAGATAGGTAGGCAGGTAGGTAGGACGGCAATGTATAATATAAGCAGGTAGACAGGCAGGTAATGGAACAGGCAGTTTGTAGGGGCAGGCAGTTAGTATGTTGGGGAGGCAGGTAGGCACGAGGATAACAGGGCACAGGCAGGTAGATAAGAGGGTGATAGGACAGGCAGGCAGCAGGTGGGCCGGAAGGTACTGGAACAGGCATGTATAGGTAGGCAGACAGGCGGATAGCAGGGCACGCAGGTAGGAGGGTAATACGACAGGCAGAAAACAGGCAGGCGGAAAGGTAGGAGGGTAGTAGGTCGGGCAGGCAGGCAGGCAGTTGGACAGGCAAGCAAGCAGACAAGCAGGCAGACAAGCAGGCAGGGGGATAATACGAGAGGCAGGAATGAATGAAGGACTGAAAGAATGACTGAGGGTATGTATGCTGTTAGGTATGTAATGTGTCCTGTAGGCAGGCAGGCAGAAGGGTAGTACGTAACGAAAGAAGGAAGGAGTGAAGGATGGAAGGAAGGAACGAAAGAATAAAGGAAGGAAGGAAGGAACGAACGAACGAAGGACATGGGGGTATAAATGAATGAATGAAAACTGACGGTAACATACGTAGGCAGTGCATCTTGAAGGCAAAAAAGTAGATAAGGGTGGAGTAGGAAAAGCAGTATGGCGAAAGGAGACTAAAGAAGGAAGGAGGTGACTAAGGAATGAATGAATGGATGTATAAAGTATAGTCAGTTAGTTGGAAGTAGGAAGGTATTCAGATTAGGAGACAGGAAAGAATGAAAGAAGGTTAACAGACCGCGAATTAATGACAAAGAAGGTAGGTACGTATGCAAACTTGTCAGAATGGAGGAAGGAAGAGTGAAATGAAAGTAAGATGGGCACAGGTTATGAATAACTGAATGAATAAACGATTTTAGGCTGGTCTGCAGGAAGCAATGATGGAAGAAAGAAGGGAAGGAGGGAAGGGACGAAGGAAGGAAGAAACGAGGGGAGGGAGGACGAAAAAAGGGGAAGAAAGAAAGGGATGAAGGTAGGAAAGAAGTCAAGAAATACAGAAGGATGCCTTCTAAGCTGTAAGGATGGAGAAATATAGCAATATGGGTGAAAAAAAGAAATGGTGTGTGTGTGTGTGTGTGTGTGTGTGTGTGTGTGTGTGTGTGTGTGTGTGTGTGTGTGTGTGTGTGTGTGTGTGTGTGTGTGTGTGTGTGTGTGTGTGTGTGTGTGTGTGTGTGTGTGTGTGTGTGTGTGTGAATTACCTTAAGGCTGGGCTGATGAAGTGGGAGAGGAAAGAAAAGAGTGAAGCTGTCACGCGAAATGTAATAAAGGTGAGCTGTCAAACTGGGCTACTGGGGAAAAGCTTTCAAGAATGAGCTGTCACAAAAGGGAAACTATGATTGGGCAGTCCTCCTCTTTACCTTGATGAATTTTCTTAGCCTTGCTTCCATTACATTACTGAATCTAATAAGGGCGACACCTTCTGTGGTGTTGGGGTTAGGGACAATCTCAAATAATCTCTTAAATATAATAGGGTAATTTCTGCTTTATTTTTACTACTGCCAGACGATTTTTCCTTACCTTTTAAGGGAAGACCTCTCGTAATGAAGAAGCAAAGAATGGGTTGTCAGATTGGGTTATTATGTGTTACTGAGAGATGGCTGTTAATCTGGCTTGCATACATGGACCGTCATGAGAGTGCTAATGAAGGCAACCTGCCAAAGAAAGATAGTCAGGGTGGGAGGTTAAGGGTGGCACGTCAAGGGGAGCCGTGAAGGGCAGGCTGTCAAGGGTACGCTGTCGAGGGTAGTGTTTCAAGGATGGGAAGTCAAGGGTAAGCTGTCACGGGTGGGTTGTTAATGAAGGGCTGTCAAGGGTGGAGTGTCAGGGATACGGTGCCCTGCGTAGGCTGTCAATAGTATGCTGTCAGGGGTTGGATGTCAACGGCAGGCAGAAAGTGGCTGTCAGGAGTACGCCTTCAAGGGTAGGCTGTCAAGGGTGAGCTGTCAGGGCGAGCTGTCAGGATGTAAAAGGTGGGATATCAAGGGTGGGCTGTCAAGGGTAGGCTGTCAAGGGTAACAACTATGAGTGGCGAGGTTTGTGATGCGTTAGCAGCTACGAGTACACTGTCAAGAGTGAGCTATCAGGCGAGTTATTATGTGATGAAGTAGAGGAAGATGGGTGTGAGGCTGTCAAGGAAGGGTTATAAATGGTGAGATGTGAAGGTTGAATAGTCAAACTGGGCTATTGCATCTTGAAGTTGGCTCTGTGAAACTTTATTTTTTTCTTGGATGGAACTACCTTGCGGGCTTCTGGCCTTTGGTTCCTTCTTCTTTTCATAAAGAAAAAGGGTATCCAAGGTGGGTGGGCTGTCAAGTGTATTACCACGACAGCTGTCAAGCGTGGGTGTCAGGTGCGGCTTACCGTGACGGGGCTGTTAAGAGTCAACTGCCATGTGTGATTTACCATGAGAAGCTTATCAAAACTGGACTGTCAAGTACGAGACACCAAGAGTAGGCCATCAAGAGTGAGCTGTCAAGTAAGTAACCACGAATAGGCCGTCAAGAGTGGGCTGTCAAGTGTAAGTTATCAAGAGGTGGCTGTCAGTAGGGAGCTGTCAAGTGTTTTGTTATCATAAGTGTGCTGTCAAGGGTAATACCTAGCTAGAGGGTTGTGGGGGAGGGGAGAGGCGGGGGAGGGGAGTGGCGAGGGTAGGGAGAGGTGAGGAAGGGAAGTGGCGGAGTCTGGACAAAGATGTGATCAATCAAAGGGATATTTCGTATTCCAGCCATTGCCTTCACCGCCTCAGATAAGAAGCAACATTTATCCTGCCTTGAAATGTTGCACGATCAGAAAGGATTCCAGACTTATACCCCCCCTTCCCTTTCTCTCCCTTGATCCTCCCCTCACTCTCCTATTCTTCCCCACTCCCCATCCATCCCTGTAACTCCTCCATTCCCACTTCCCCCACTCCCATTTCCCTCTTCCTCCTCCAGTCCCCTCCCCTCCCCTCTCTTCAACTTCCACTAACCTACCTCACTTTCATTTACCCCCTCACTCCCCTCCCCTCCCTCTAACTCCCTCATCTCCGACTCCCTCCTCCACTCCCGTTTCCCTCTGCCCCATCCCCTCCCCTCCTTCCTCAACTGCCACTACCTTACTCTCCCTCTCCCCTACCCTAACTCCCTCTCGTACCCCTCTCCTACATGCTTGCTTCTGATCCCCATTCCCTTAACTCCTGCCTCCTTTCCCTCCCACTCTCGATCCCCTTTTACCCTAACTACCATTTCTCTTCCCCCTCACTTCCAATCCCACCCTTCCCCATTCCCACTCCCCCGTTCCCCAATTTCCACTCCCCCCTTCTGCAATGCCGCTCCAGCTCCTCCCATTACCTGCCCCTCCCACTCCCCTCTTCCCCATTTCCCACTCCCTCTTCCCGTGCAATCCCAATCCCACTTCCCCTCTACTCTCACTCCCATCACTCCCCTTCCCTTCACCCTCTTCCCCATTCCTCTCCCCTCCTTCCCCTCACTCCCCGCTGGCTCGATGTTAAAATATAGTTCCCCCTAAAGGTATGCAGAAAACTTGGTCTAAAATCAATGTTTCGCTATTTCAGTCACTCTTCCAAGCACGCGAAGGAGAACTGTAAGAAAGTAAACACAACATATTTCTGCATCAGGCAATAGATAAACAGAAGGATAGACAGAATGATAGATACAGAGACAGATATATAGACAGACAGAATTAAACAGTCAGACACAGACAGATAGATAAATAGACAGAATGATATAGACATACAGATATACAGATACATAGATAGAACTAGACATATAGATATATAGATACATAGATAGAATTAGATGGTCGGACATACAGACAGATAGACAGATACATAGATAGATAGTCAGACATACAAATAGATGGATACATAGACAGAAATAGACAGTCAGATATACAGATAGATAGATGGGTAGATAAACTCCTTCCTCTATTCCCCCTTTTTCCACAGCCTAGATTAATCATTCTTTCTATTTTAGGCACAAAAAATGCTTGATGGTTCGTTTTTCGGTCACCTCTCACAGGATGCGGTGTTAGGCAATAGACAGACACCTTTACAACTGGCTCGATGCCGAAATATCGCATCCCCTCAAGGTAAGCAGAAAAAAAAAAGGTCTGGTCTTCAATCAGTGTTTCCCTACTTGAATGCTAAGGGGAAACTGGGAACAAGGTATAAATAAATAAGTAAATAAATGATAAAAACAAAAAAATAATGATGAATGAATGGATGAACAAATGCATAAATATATAAAAAAAATAAATGAGTACATAATATATAAATGAAAGAAAGAATGAGTATATAAATCAATAAATAAACAAATAAATTAATTAATAAATGAAATATGTAAATACATAACACAAATATTATCCTAACCTAATTTTCCCGCCACCCTCACCTCTTCCTCAGCGTTACCCTCCAAAATAAACCTAAACCCGTGCCAAACATCGATGCCTGACTTTCTACGGACGGGGACTGTACGTGAATACATTACAAACCACTGTATTCTGATGGCCTTTTTTTTTTATGTAATTCTTCCTTTCTTCAGACAATTGTGCTCAACTTGGAATAAACCTTTTTTTTTTTTTTTTTTTTTTACTGGAAAGGTTGGCTACAGACTTCACTGCTCCATTAATTATGTAACATTTTTCCCCCACTGAATCAAAGCGTTTAGAGACACCTCGGAAAAAGCAATTAAATAATAGTTCATTCTCTCTCTCTCTCTCTCTCTCTCTCTCTCTCTCTCTCTAATCCATGGACGGGAGAATGCAGTCCAGGAAAAAAATGACTTAAAGAAACTAATGAACAGTACACATCATTATATGGGTCAAAGCCTCATTTACTCAGCATTCAAGCCCCTGGAATCCCAACTCCACCTCACAGATATAAATATCCACTCTTGTGCTTCTCACGTGTCTCTATTTCAGCTCAGAATAAATGCAAAAGCGGTACAAAAATAAACTTAAAATTATCTCACTGAATTATTATTAAACTGTCCCTGTGCTTTCCTCCCCAATCTCTAGTTTCAAATATAGATTCCCTGCAAAATGTGCAAAACGTGTGAAACAGAATTCAGTGTTTCTATATTTCAACGAATGAGAAACTAGAGCACGCACGCACACACACACACACACACACACACACACACACACACACACACACACACACACACACACACACACACGCTGTAATTTGTATCGACTTAAAAGGGCCCCGCATACTAATAAAAAAGAAAGTATAATAAGTAATGAATTACAGCAAGAAGCCAACAGACACCAATTTATAAGCTGTGAAAGAAATCAAATGCAGGAAACAATAAATACAACAACGATAATAATAATAATAATAATAATAATAATAATAATAATAATAATAATAAAATAATAATAATAATAACAATAATAATAATAGTAGTAGTAGTAGTAGTAGTAGTAGTAGGAGTAGTAGTAGTAGTAGCATAATTATCTATCTATCTATCTATCTATATATATATATATATATATATATATATATATATATATATATATATATATATATATAGAGATTCTCATCATCATCATCATCATCAGCCATAACTAGTCCACTGCTGAACAAAGGCCACCCCCAACCTTTTCCATGAATTCCTTGACTGAGCCAATCTTTGCCACGTTTTCCCTGCAAATTTCTATATCCATATCTCATCTCTCCATCTCCTGTCTGGCCTTTTTCTGCTACACTTACATTCTCTTGGTGTCCAGTCCGTCAGCCTCTTATTCCATCGGTTATCTCTTATTCTTGCTATATGGCCTGGCCACCTCCATTTCTGTTCTTTTATAACTTCAATAATATCCTTTACTTTAGTCTGCTCTCTCACCCAAGTTGATCTTTTCCTGTCTCTTAAAGATATTCCCAACACTGACCTTTTCATTGCTCTCTGAGAACGGATTAATTTATTTTCCACTGATTTTGTCAGTTTCCAGGTCTCACAACCATACGTCATAGCTGGAATTATACATTCGTTTTATACTTTTCGTTTCATACAAACTGGCAAGCTACTTTTCACAATGGCTCTATGTTTACCGAAAGCTTTCCATCCAATTGTAATGCGTCTTTTTATTTCGCTATCATTGTCTTTCGTTAAGTTTAGTATTTGTCCCAAGTATTTGTACTCCTCAACTTCTTCAAGAATTTCATCGCTTATTCTGATAACTCTCTTTGGTGTCCGTGGATTAAATATTACTTTAGTTTTACTCCGGTTCATCATCAGTCCTACTTTCAGACTTTCTCTGTTCAGGTCATTTAACATGTCTTGCAATGCCTCCGCTGTTTCTGAGATTAGCACAATGTCATCTGCAAATCTTAAATGGTTTAGGTTTTCTCCATCAACGTTCACTCCCTTGTTTTCCCAGTCTAGCTTTCTGAAAATACTTTCTAGGCATGCTGTAAATAATTTTGGTGAAACTGTATCTCCCTGACGCACGCCCTTCTCAATTTTAATTTTTTCTGAGTCCTTATGTAATTTAACTGTAGCAGTTCCCTCTTTATATATGTTTTCGAGCAGGTTTACAATGTTCTCATTCACTCCTTGTTCTCGCAATGAATTTATAATTGCTATGTGCTCCACTGAGTCGAAAGTCTTTTCGTAATCAACAAAACCTAAGCAAAGTGGTTTATTATATTCTATAGTTTTCTCAATTAGCTGGTTCATTGTATGCAGATGATCAATGGTCGAATACCCGCTTCGGAGTCCTGCCTGTTCACGAGGTTGGTTTTTCTCCAAAATTGTTGTTATTCTGTTCGTAAGGACTTTAGTGAAGAGTTTGTAAATGACTGATAATAAGCTAATGGGTCGATAGTTACTAAGATCTTTTGAGTCACCTTTTTCGTAGGGTAAAATAACTATTGCATTACACCATGTTTTGGGATTTTTCTTCTGTTTTATACAGTGGGTAAATAAGTAAGCAAGCCTATTTTGTACTTCTACTCCGGCATCCAACAGTAAATCTGTTACTATTCCATCTTCTCTCGGAGCCTTCCCTCTTTTCATATTTTTAAGACAAATATATATATATATATATATATATATATATATATATATATATATATATATATATATATATATATATCTTTCTTAATCTACTCCCAAGTATTTACTTTTCTCTAGGTACTGTCTTTCGTCGTTCCTCTCTCTCTCTCACTTCCTCTCGATCTATTTCGGTTTTTAAGTTTCCCCTTTTCTCTCTCTCTCTCTCTCTCTCTCTCTCTCTCTCTCTCTCTCTCTCTCTCTCTCTCTCTCTCTCTCAGGTGGCGCTTTTTGTTCCTCCATCTCACCCTATCACACACCAAGAACTTCATTACACCTGCTGCTAATTAGTTCTCACTTGCTGTGGAAAATGAGGTGAGGTGAGGTGAGGTGGTGAGGTGAGTGAGATGAGATGAGATGAGATGAGACGAGATGAGACGAGATGAGACTAGGTGTGGTGTGTGTGGTGGTGGGCTTTGGAATGTAACATATGAGGTGAGGTGAGATGAGGTGAAATTAGGTGTAAGTTGTGGTGGGATTTTAAGTGTGAAGTTCTTCGGTTACTTTCTCTAGCAGTGTGTCTATCTGCTCTTCTATGTTTTCATTTTTTTGCTGAAACGGAATATCAGAGAATAAGTAGGCTTCTTAAAACCCCCGACCATCTAGCAATTACTGTATGGCCTTAGACACCTATGCACTGGGAATCACCTGGACATCAGCCACCCCGGTTATGCTCTGGGTGACTTATTTTCAGGTGGGATAGACTTGGGTGGAAAATTTTCATGCGCATTAGGTTGGATGATTCGATACTCATTAACCTTACGACTGAAACAGAATGAATAGAAACTTACTTAGACATTTCACACTTGGCAAAGCCTGGACTCAAAATTTCCATACTTCACATGGTCCGACACCAGGAAAAGTGTCGACTACAAAAACACAGTGCTCGTTTCAACCCACTAGCCCACTAGATGTCCTATGTGGTGGAGCTACCATTGCGAACAGTACATTCCACATAACTGTGTTACCCCTGTTGTGTGACGACTCCACAAATGTTCTTACATAGTTGAAGCAGGAGAAACTCTTAAATGTGAAGACTGTTGTGAAGATTTCCAAAAAAAGAAAAAATGCCACCCTTAGACGTGTTACCGTTAACAACAGAACCAATATGATGCAAAATCAAAGGTGCAAAATGAACCAAACATTAGCTGCATGTTTGTAAGCCTCAGTATAACAGGACTGGCTGATGTACAGTATACTTGGCTAACGGGTGATAGATAGATAGATAGATAGATAGATAAAGATAGAGATAGATAGATAGATAAATATATATATTTATAGACATTTTTCACGGTACACACACACACACACACACACACACACACACACACACACACACACACACACACACACACACACACACACACACACACACACATACACATACACACACACAATTTTTTTCAACTCCAGTTTTCAACAGAGGTAATAAACAAAAGGCAACGAGAGAGAGAGAGAGAGAGAGAGAGAGAGAGAGAGAGATCCAAAGCCCCACCAATAATCTCGAAATAGTAAGAGAATATAACAAAAACAGGAACCAAAAATAAGAAATCAAATACAAGGCATAAAAAACATTCAGAGGAAGTTATGAACAAAAAAACACCATTCTCGAAAAAGGCCTCTCAAAAATGAAATTAAAAAGAGTATTGCAAAAGGGAATCATATAACACAATTCCACCAAAGAGAGAGAGTATGAGAAACAGAGAGAAAGAAATAAATGGAAAAAAATGAATGAAAAATCAGCAATATATTTGAAACCCACCTTCACACACACACACACACACACACACACACACACACATTCATCTATCTGGCTATCTATTCACCTATCTATATACTTCCAGGAGTGATCTATGACGAAAAAAGCTGATAGTCCCAAAAGAGCACATAAAAAAAAGTAAAAAAAATAAACATTAAAAAACGGAGAAGGCCTGACACTTTCATCTGAACTGGGAAAAGTGTGCATTGGAGGTGGGGGAGAAGGGTGGGGGAGGAATTGGGCGAGAGGGGAAGGGTTGAGGGGTGAAGGATGGGGAGAGATTTAGATGAGGTAATCGAGTTTCTCTGGCCCCCAAAAACTGTAAATCGGTTCAAAGGATCGGGAAGGCATATCTTGGAGGGTGGCAGGGGGAGTGAGAGGGGTACTACAATGCAAGCGCGTTCCAGTACGTTTGAGCGCCTGTGAGTGAGTTCCATTGGGTTCCGCCGACATACAGCTCACACAAACCATACAGTAGTCTTGAAAGGTTAACTATACTCCAGTTCACCAAGTGTGGCACCATCAGAGTTGTCCTCAGCGCCTGTAATGTTGATGTAAATCCTCTGCACTAGGTGAACCTCTATTTATTGCTTTAAAAACCAATATAAATAGGCAATACAAAATGGTATATCCAGTACTGAGGACCTTTATCAGTGCTACAGGTGTTGACATCACTGATGGTACCAGACTCGGCGAAATGGAGTGTAGGTGGTCTGGGCTTCATATTAATAAAAAAATTTATCAGTTCATTCATTCATTCACTCCCTCACTCATTCATTCATTCATTCATTCATTATCATCATCACCATCATCCGGACCTCCCTTCCAAGAACAGGCTGGGAGTGCAGAGAATGATAGGTTTTGGCATCAGCCGGATGAACTGAGAGGACTGATGTTATTTTATTATTACCACAGAAACGACAGGACCACCAGGAAATAACAGAATAGCCAGAAGAACATAACAGCTAAAAGAACAAGAGAGCGAAAGGAACGACAGGACAGCAAGAGGATCGCCAGGCCAGCAAGAGGAACGTCAGGACAGCGAGAGGAACGCCAGGACAATGAAAGGAACGCCAGGACAATGAAAGGAACGCCAGGACAACGAAAGGAACGCCAGGACAACGAAACGAACTACAAAACGACGAAAGAAACGGCAGAACGACGAAAGGAGCGACAGAACAACGACAGGAACGACAGAACGACGAAAGGAACGACGAAACAACGAAAGGAACGACAGGACGATATCATGGACGACAGAGCAGACAGGAATAAAATAATCAGCTAAAAATTGAACAAGAGACAAAAGAACAACGAACTATGAAACTATGTATAGAAAAAAGACAAAAGTAATTTGACTGATATAAACGGTAACAGGAACGGCAGAAGAACGAGTGGAACAACAGCAGAACAACAGGAACGAAAGAACAGGATCATCAACACCAACAGGGGACGACATGGCGGTAAAGAGGAGGACAGGACAGAGAGGAACGACAGAACGGCCAAGAAAAATATCAAGAAAAGGAAATAAGGAAAACCAACAGCAACGACAGGATATCAAAAGGAACGTAAGGACAACAAGGAAAAAGACACAGGTAACACGGGAACGACAGAAGAACTAGAGGAACGACAACACTGAAGACGGCTGAAGTGTCAAAACCAATCGCCACAACCGCTGCCAACTCGCCTCTCAATCCGGGCGAAGGAAGAAGGGAAGACAGCAGGAGGAACGACAGGATGGCCAGAGGAACGACAAGAGGGTAAGAGGAACGACAGATCAGCAGGAACGACAGCAAAGAGAGAAGGAAATCACGAGCTAGAAAAAAAATGAACCAAACAGAACACAAAATGATGTAAGAGGAATGAAACGACAAAATAAACAAAACAGAACTGATATATTTGAGCGAAACGACAAGACAATAAAGACAAACTAGGAAGAGGAACGACGGAACGGTAACACTGGGCGACAGAAATGTGGCACAGAGCAACAGGACAGTGACAGAATAAGAAACAGAAAAGTAACAGGAACGACAAGGGAACGACGTGAACGACAACAGTAAAGAAGGTGAGATGGGTGTCAACAGCAATCACATCCATGACAGCCACCAACACGCTGCTGAGTCTGGGTGAAGAATGGAAGGACGACAGCCGGAGAGACGAGCGACAGGAGAGACTGAGGAGCGACAAAACAGGCAAAATGAAAAGGAAAGCAATAACAGCACCAGAAAATCACGAGGAACGAAAGAACAGCAAGAGGGAAAAAAAAGAAACCAAAGAGGAACGACATGATAGAGAGGAACGACAGGACAGTCAGAGGAACGAAAGGAACGACAGAACAGCAAGAGGAACAATAAAAGAGCAAGAGGAACGAAAGAACAGCGACAGGAAAAAAAAAAAAGGAAAGCGAAGAGGAACTACACGACAGACAGACGACGGACAAGCCAAGCAAGAAGAACGAAAGAACAGCAACAGGGAAAACAGGAAAACGACGATGAATAACACAACAGACAGAGAAAGGACAAGTCAGCAAGAAGAGCGACAAAACAGTGCGAGGAACAGTCAAACAGCATGAGGAACGACCTGAACGACAGCGGCAAAGAAGGTGAGTGGGTGTCAACAGCAATCGCAGCCACGACAACTACCAACTCGCCGTTCAATCTGGGTGATGGATGGAGGGGATCTGAACGAAAGGCGGGCGGGGGAGTGGGGAGATTGGGTGGTGATAGGAGGGGAGAGAGGGGGAAGCAGGGTGATTTGGTGGTGATAGGAGGGGAAAAAGGGGGAGTGAGGAGATTGGGTGGTGATAGAAGAGGAAAGGAACAGGAGTGGCTAGATTGGGTGATGACAGGAAAGAGGGGGGAGTGGGAAGATTGGGTGGTGATAGGCGCTGGAGGGGAGAAGGGGAGTGGGGAGATTGGATGGTGACAGGTTGGGGAGAGGGGGAGTTGGGAGATTGGGTGGTGATAGGAGGGGGACGAGAGGGGGGAGTGGGGAGACTGGGTGATGACAGGAGGGGGAGAAGAGAGGGGAGTGGGGGGAGGAAATTGGAGGGAGTGGCTAGATTAGGTGGTGACAGGAGGGGGAGAGGGGGAGTGGGGAGATTGAGTGGTGATAGGAGGGGGAAGAGGGGGAATGGTGAGATTGGGTGCTGATAGCAGGGGGAAGGGAGAGGAAGGTGTAGGGAGATTGGGTAGTGACAGGAGGAGGGGAGAAGACTAAGTAGGGAGATTGGGTGGTGATAGGAGAGGTTGGGGAGAGGAGGGAGTAGGGAGATGGGTGGTGAAAAGAGGGGAGAGATGGGGTGAAGAGAATGAAGAAAATGGGAGAATTCGGGAGAAACTGAAGAGAGGGGAAAGTGATGAGAGACACTTGGGGAGAAGAAAAGGAAACTAATGAAGGGATGGAAGATAGAGGATCTGGGAAGTGGGGCGTGTAAAACAGAAAAAGGGTGGGGAAGGGACGGGGAGGGGAGGAACTAGTGTAGGTAAGGGAAAAAGTGGGGAGATTCAGTGCTGACAGGAGAGGAAGAGATGGGGAAAGAAGGATGGAGAAAGTGCGAGGATTTAGGGGAGAAGGGTGGGGCGGGAAGGAATGAGGATTTGGGAGAGATGGGGCGCGGAGGAGGGAGAAAGTGGGAGGATTTTAGAGAGAGGGGTGGAGAGGGGAAAAAGAGTGAGGAAGAGACTAAGGAATTGGGGCAGGGGAGAGAGAAAGGAAAACTGGTGAAGAGGAGGGTGAGACGAAAGAGGGATGCCAAAGGAGAGAGAGAGAGAGAGAGAGAGAGAGAGAAGAAAGGGGGGGAGGGAGTAGGTGCAAGGATTTTGAAGGTGAAGAGGAAAACATGAGAAGACTGAGTGGTGATACGTGGGGAAGGACAGAGTGTAGAGGAGGGCAAGTGGGTGAGTTCGAGAGGGGAATATAGAAGGGGAAGGAGTTGAAAAAACTAGTGGGGAGGAGAGAATGAGAAGCGGTTGGGGAGGGAAATGATGAAGAAGCAGAAGGAGGCAGGGGGGAATCAGGAAAGAGGTGTGGGATGAGGAATGGTTGGGTGATGATCGAAGAGAAGGAGCGATGGGGTGGAAAGGAGGGAGATGGTGTGAAAATTTGGGAGAAAGATGAATACGGAGATGGGAGAAGGGTGAGGAAAGAAGTGTTGAGAAGGAAGAAAGTGAGTGAACTGTGAGAGGGACAATACTGAGGGTGAGATGAGTGTGGAAATAGGGAGCTTAAAGGAGGGGAGGAGGGGAAATGCAAGAGAGGGGAGGAGAAGAAAGGGGTGGAGAGATACTAGTGAAGGGAGAAAAAGTAGGTGATTTGGGGGAGAGAGAGGGGTGATGAGACAGAGTGTAAAAAAAAGGACGAACAATTTGGGAAAGATGCGAGAGACGGGAAGAAAGTGATAATACTGGTGGAGATGAGGGGAGAAAGTGGGTGATTCGGGGGGAAAGGGATGCGGGAAAGGGGTGTGAAGAGGAGGGAGATAGCAGGAAAATTTAAGAGATCAGTGGGGAGAGGAAAAGGGTCAAGATACACTAATGAGAAGGGGAAGAACGAGGGAAAAATGGGGAAAAGAGTAGAGAAAAGAGCGTGGAGAAAAAGATGAGAAGGAGAAAGTGGGTGATTTATGGAGGTCGAAGTGGGGAGAAGAAAAGGGGAAGGGAAAAACTGAATAGGAAATAGAATATGGTGGAGAGCAGGGTACAAGTGGGGGAGTGGGGAGACCGGATGGTGATAGGTGAGGGAAAGATGGGATGTACAGGAGGGAGGACGCAGGGAATTTGGGAGTGTTGGAGAGGGGTAAACAGATCATAAAGAAAAGATTAAATGAGTGCGTGGGGCAGTGGTAGGGGGGAAAGGTGGGGGAGAGATGGAAAGCGCAAGGGACGGAGAAAGTGAGGGAATTAGGGGAAGCAATGGGGATGAAAAGGAGTGTACAGTGGATATAAAAAAGGAAAGCAAACAGCAACAGACCTTCTGATCCTTTCCCGGCTGTTTGGTATAGGGATGGTTACAACTAACTAAACTATTCTATCAGTTAAAAACAAGGATAGAAAAGCAGGAACGGTGGGGAGAAAATAGTGAAAAAGAGGGAGAGACGGGGAAAAATAAGAAAAGGACAGAGAAGGTGGGAAGAAAGAGGTACATAAGAAAAAGGAAAAGAGACTAGGAAGACGCAGAGGTAAAGACGGAAAAGGAGTTCGGATGAAGGGATGTACAGAGAGAAATTGGTCGAGGATAAGGAAAGTGGAACAAGGATATATAGGATGAGAGAGAGAGACAGAGAGAGAGAGAGAGAATGCTATGGTATAAACATGAGAGCATCTGTACAAATTTGCGTGTTTGTATGCATTTGTTATATTTGTACGAATGAATGGGCATATATATCATTTAGTGTGTGTGTGTGTGTGTGTGTGTGTGTGTGTGTGTGTGTGTGTGTGTGTGTGTGTGTGTACATCCTACAGGATTTCTCAGTACCAAGAGCCATTTTATTACGACATCAAGGATTAACACTACACCAAACTAGAAACTTCCAAGCCGAGGATTACAAAGGCTTACAACACTACATATCTTGGGATTGCCTCACAGGTACTCCAGCTCACGGGATTATACTCGTAGGTAGTGATGAAGACAAGAACCCTTCAGTCAGAGGACGTATTTTACATTTCATTCTTTAACTCAGACGATTTTATTCAGCTTAATGGGATTTTTCTAACTGGTGGGGGTTAAAGACAGTCTACTTTAAATCCTTCCAAAATGAAAGAAATCGTTGTAGGGGCAAGAGTAGCCAGACAATATAAATCAACTCAAAGGCTATTACTCGCACAGGCTCTGGGGTTTACAAATACCCAGATTTATGGATTACAATGATGAATGTGTGGCAACTAGATAAATTGGCAGAGGGAAGGGATTACAGTGGGATTCATGGAAGGGGGCAAGGAGAGAGATAGGGTTTGTAATACTGGTGGTGCCTAAGGATTACTATAAAGGGCATCCGGGAGCAGTAGGGTGGGCGAAACAATTGCTGGGAAGTAGGGTCACACAGGACAACACCGACATATGGGACTTTGTAACCTCTTGAACCCGGTGATGTGTTTTCTATATTCTTGCTACATCCAGACGATTATATTCAACTAAGGGGAGACTTTCTGAGCTGAAGATTAGACAGAGACGTAATTATCTCTCTCTGTTTCGCGAGATCCTCTCTAAACTAAAAAAAAAATCGTCTGGAGGTGGCAAGAAAATATAATACTAACCACGTCACAGAATTGACGCGTGAACCAAGAGTCTGGGGTACAATACAGCTCCCTAATCTCAACTTATCAATACGTTTCCCTAATCAGAATATATCAACACACCTCCCAAATCTGAATATATGAGTCTGGCGTTGCTCAGTATAGGAACTTCAATCACTTCAACACCTGAGGGACCCTTGAGATTTTTAAAGTAGCTGACACCAGATGCTTAAACTCAATTGAGGGAAAACTTTGCAGACACAAGTGTTTCCTCCTCCACTCCAACAGGCGCACGTACAGTGGATTAGTTACTCAAGTTAATAACAGATAACTCCTAAACTACAGAACATCTTGCCATTCAAAACTATAAAGAGAAATACAGCCTCCATTACCCTTTCTACTGTTACTGAACGCATCAAAATATTTTCTGCAGGTCAACGCCGAGAAATCCTAGAAATAAGACAATAATAAAAAAGCTATCTGTATTCACTTCTTCCTTGTTACGGTCACATATAGGTATTTTATTCAGACTAAGATTAGAGGATTACTGCACAGGCGAGATATATGCTAGATGTCAAAGGGTGTCATCCTCGTGCTGTAACGAGTACAAAAAACGATGTCCTTATTACCTGGCAACTGGCGATTAGTTCCTTGACAGTAAGAGGTTTTCCTAAGCTGAATAAAACCATAAGAATGGTAGGGAGAATGAAATAATAATAATAATAATAATAATAATAACAGTACTAACAGGTTTTACGGAGCCTTATAACCACTGCGCTACGAGAGGCCTCCCACAAGCTAAGTAACATAATATAACGGCGGCACAAGGGCGTCAACTTACTGAAAGGGGGTATGGAGTTCATATTTAATTCCTTGACTACGGGAGATCTCTGGTAAGAAGATCAAGTCGTCGTTCAGAGAGGAAGAGAAAGTCAAAAGTTAATAATCTGGAAAGGTTTAAGGATAGTATTTCTAACCTAATCTAAGAGAGGATTCCCCTAAGCTAAGCATAATAATCTGAAGGTAGTGAGAATATACAACTGAAAAGAGCTTATACTGATTATTTCTATTTCCTAAGCGACAAGAGGTGTACCCTAAGAGGAATAAAAATGTATTGTTGGTGGTAAAAAAAAAAAAAGAATGGGGGTCAGGAGGTAATAACTGGGTCATAACTCCAACAAACAAGAAAAATTATTAAATGCCAAGGGATAACAACCAACACTGACTGAGAATTAGATAAGGTGTCGTAGGTATTTATACGCGGGATTTAATCGGATAATACAC
This sequence comes from Coenobita brevimanus, assembly GCF_032717465.1. Lineage (NCBI taxonomy): Eukaryota > Metazoa > Arthropoda > Malacostraca > Decapoda > Coenobitidae > Coenobita > Coenobita brevimanus. The sequence goes on along the minus strand of NC_136991.1, from coordinate 5,752,480 downwards.
AGGTTGGGTTTAAATTTGGTATATCAGAATGGGGATTTAAAATGGGAAACTGGGCTTAAGCTGGAATGACAACAGAGGAGCAAAGGTATTTAAATAAGAACCCTAGGATTTTATACAGGGATTACAACAAAGGGATATGATAATCTACACAGGGATTAAAATGGGGCCTGAGGATTACACACAATTAATACAGGAGCTTTGGGATTTACCTAAGAAGCCAAAGATTACGCTGATTTTAACAAACTAACGCTGGGGATCTAAGGGGATTAATATGAAGTGACGGTGGGGATTTAAATGAGGATTACGACACACGTAGGTGAGAGGGGATTAAAAGGAGGAGATTTCAGATGGAGATTTCACCAAAGTGGATATAGGAATTTAAAGATGCATTTACGCATTGTGGATTTAAAAGAAATAAAATAATGCGATGTCAGGACTGAAAGGGATTATTTTAAAGGTGCATTGGGATTTATCAATGGATTACAAATGAGTGACAGGAGATATAAACACAGGTTATAAAGGAGGTACACGGGGATTTAAACGTGGATTACGAAAGGGGGGCGGCAGGGTATTCAGAGGGTGATTAAAATAAAAGGGCGGCACGGAATTTAAACGTCAGGATTTCAGGGGATTACAAGGGAAGGCTGGGGATTTAAACGTGGATTACACCAAGTGGTAGCAGAAGATTTAAACGTGGATTTTAACAATGGGTGGTGGGGTAATTTAAAGGGCTATTAAAACAAGGGGAGGGGAGGGGATTTAAATGTGGATTACAACATGGGTGTAGCAAGGGATTTAAGTGAATTACAAGGAATGACAAGGGATTTAAACGCGGATTACGATAAGGAGGTGGGAGGGGATTTAAATGTGGATTACGACAAGGAGATGGTAGGGTATTTAAAGGTGGATTACAAGGAGGTGGTTGGGGATTTAAAAGTGGATTACGACAAGGAGATGGTAGGAATTTAAAGATGTATTACAAGGAGGTGGTAGGGGATTTAAAGGTGTATTACAAGGAGGTGGCAGGGGATTTAAACGCGAATTACAACAAGGAGTGGAAGAGGATTTAAACGTGGATTACGACTAGGAGATGGTAGGGGATTTAAAAATGGATTACTAAAACAAAGGTGTGGCAGGGGATTTAAACGTGGATTACAAGGAGGTGGCAGGTGATTTAAACGTGGATTAGAGTGGATTACAAGGACGTGGCAGGGGATTTAAAAGTGGATTAGCATGGATTACAAGGACGTGGCAGGGGATTTAAACGTGGATTAGAATGGATTACAAGGACGTGGCAGGGATTTAAACGTGGATGAGTGGATTACAAGGACGTGGCAGGGGATTTAAACGTGGATTACAACAAGGGGATGGGAAGGAATTTAAAGGGCGATTAAAACAATGGTGTGGTAGAGCATTTATGCGTGGATTGCTGGCACGGGATTAACCTCGCCTTCAGACACAAGGGGGAGACATAAGCCGTGACACTGATTGGATGCAGAACTGTCTCTCTCTCTCTCTCTCTCTCTCTCTCTCTCTCTCTCTCTCTCTCTCTCTCTCTCTCTCTCCAATGTACCGTATTTCTTATTATTTTGGTCTCAAACATTATGCTCCACTCTTATCTGTTCAAAATTCTCTCTCTCTCTCTCTCTCTCTCTCTCTCTCTCTCTCTCTCTCTCTCTCTCTCTCTCTCTCTCTCTCTCTCCAATGCACCGAATTTCTTATTATTTGTCTCAAACATTATGCTCCACTCTTATTTGTTCAAAATTCTCTCTCTCTCTCTCTCTCTCTCTCTCGTGGGAGGGGTAAATGCAAATGCAACAGCCAATTTCAAATACTGAATGATTTACCGATACGAAAATAAAAAATTGTGTGTGTGTGTGTGTGTGTGTGTGTGTGTGTGTGTGTGTGTGTGTGTGTGAGAGAGAGAGAGAGAGAGAGAGAGAGAGAGTGTGTGTGTGTGTGTGTGTGTGTGTGTGTGTGTGTGTGTGTGTGTGAGGTAGAGAGAGAGAGAGAGAGAGAGAGAGAGAGTGTGTGTGTGTGTGTGTGTGTGTGTGTGTGTGTGTGTGTGTGTGTGTGTGTGTGTGTGTGTGTGTGTGTGTGAGGTAGAGAGAGAGAGAGAGAGAGAGAGTGTGTGTGTGTGTGTGTGTGTGTGTGTGTGTGTGTGTGTGTGTGTGTGTGTGTGTGTGTGTGTGTGTGTGTGTGTGTGTGTGTGTGAGAGAGAGAGAGAGAGAGAGAGAGAGAGAGAGAGAGAGAAACTTAAATATGCATTCTAATCCAAACAATCTTCGAAGCCAAAAAAGTTAATCAGTAAATGGAAACCTAACAAAAACCGCCTGAAAACTCGCATGACAAACAAAAACCTGATAAAAAAAGAAAAAAGAAAAAAGTAAGAGAAACCCCATCAAAAATTTCAGAAGAACCCAAGAAAAAACAGCAAAATAGAAACCTAATTAAATTCTTCCTAAATTCGTAAGAGGCAAGGGGGGAAACTAAAAAAAAAAAAAAAGGCAAATCCCCATAAATAATAAGTCCAAGAAACCTAGTATGACTGAAAACCTAAAGAAGAGAGAGAAAACAATGATGAAAACCTCGATAAAAACCCATGAAAAAAATCGCAAATACAAACCTAGTCATTCTCTAAAATCTCAAGAAATAATGTGTAGAAACTTTATTTTCGAAAACCCAAAATTCAAAAAAATAAAAAAAAAATGTGCAAACCCGAAAGAAAATCTCGGTATTCCAAACCTCCCGTCCGAGACCCAGATTTGCTGTCGGGAACCCAGCAGGGGGTTTTCTTCACGATTCCAGCGAGACTGACGGGAAGTGGGGAGCAGGGGGAGGAGGGAACGACAGGGGAGATAGAAAAGGGACGGAAGAGAAGAAAGGGAAGCGTGAGGGGGGGGGGATGAAAGGGTGGAAACGAGAGAGGAAAGAGTGGGGTGGAAACGAGAGAGGAAAGAGTGGGGTGGAAACGAGAGAGAGTTCATGGGGAGCGAAATGAAAAGGAAGGAGAGGAGAGGGGAAAGATATGGAGGGACGACGCAGGGGGAGGTAAGAGAGAGGTGGGAGGGGGAAGGAAGGGGGGAAACGAGGAGAGAGTTCATGGACAGCGAAAGGAAAGGGAAGGAGAGGAGAGGAGAGACATGTAGAAGGACGGAGGGTGAGGTTGGACAAGAGATGGAATAGTCTGCCAAAAAAACTACACCAAATATCTATACTCTAACGCTATATTTCTGTTTCATCTCACTATCCCTTCTTACTGACTGGGGCTAATCAACAAAAACAACTAAACCCATGGTGAAAAAAAAAAATAGATGGGGAGAATGGAAGAGGGAGAAAACGAAGGGTGGAGAATGATAAGAAGGGCGAGAAAGGGGGGAGAGGAAGAGGGAGGAACGGAGGAGGGAAAGAATGACAAGAGATATGGTGGACGGTGATAGAAGAGGGGATATGGAAGTGGTGTGGCGAGACAGAGGAGTACAAAGGAAAACAAACCGTAACGGGCGTACTGACTGCTTGTTAGTGGGTGCATTATAACTAACGTAACTAATGTAACTAATGTAGGAGCTAAAGGCCAGAAAAGAAGGAAGGGCTGGGGGAGAAAATCTGGGAGGGAGGAAACAAGAGCGAGGAGGAAAAGGGAGGGGGGGGGGTGAAGAGAAAGAATATGGAGAGCGAGAAGGCAGGGGAGAAGAGGTAGGGGGTTGACAGAATGTTGGGTGGAGGGGAGAGTCAGGCAGGGAAGGGGGGAGAGAAACGAGGAATGGGAGAAGAGGGTATGGATACATGGGGGGGGAGGGAGGAGAGGGACTGGAAGGGAAAGAGGTTACTGGTTGGGAAGGGAGAGGTCCAGGGAGGGAGGGACATAGAGGGGGGGTTCCAGAAGGGGATGGGGAGGGGAGGAGTTGGGGGAGGGAACAGGCAGGGCGGAAAAGATTGGATTCATGGAGTGGAATTGATCAGGGTGGAGAGGCAACGCTGGAAGTGAAGGGGGAGGGGGAGAAGGAAGGGTGAGGTGGGGAGAAAAGGGGGGTTAACGACATGAGAGAGGGAAAGAGAGGAGGAAAGATAAAAGGAAAAACGAGAGGGTAGGAAAGAGCAGCAAAGAGAGGACAGGGGAAGTGGGAAAATGAATGGAAAAATGGGAGAGGGGAAAGGAAAGAGAGATGACATGATAAGGGAATTAGATGACGGAGGAAAAGAAGAGGGATGGAGGGAGTAAGGGAGAGGAAAGAGAGGGCAGAGAAAAGCTTAGAAGAGGAAGAAAAAGAAGAGCAACAACAGAGGGAATTGGAGGAGAAGGAGAGCAAAGAATAGAGGGAAAAAAGAAGAAAGGGAGGGGATAGGAAAAACTGGACAGCAAAGGTGGGGGAAGGGAGTAGGAGGTGTGAAGAGGGAAGAGAAGGGATGGACGAAAATTGGAGATGGAAGTGAATGACAGATGATGCATAAAAATGACAGGATAGAAGAGAAGGACTGAGATGGAATGATGGGAGAGAGTGATAGGGGAGATGAGTGTAGAAAATTAGGGAAAAGGAAAATAACCAAAACAGTCAGGAAGAAAAGATCATGGGAAGGGGGAATAGGGGAGGGGAAGAAAAAGAAGGAGGGAAATAAGAGGAGGAGGAAGATTGGAAGAGGGAGGAAAACGGGAAGGAGGAAGAACAGATGGGGAGGGAGGAGACAGATGAATGGGGAGGAAAGAGACAAAAGGACGGCACGAAGGGAGGGACGAGAAAGGGAGAGGAGAGGAAGGGGTAAGGGAGGGGTAAGGGAGGGGAGAGGAAAGATTGGATTCATGGAGTGGAATTGATCATGGTGGAGATGCAACGGTGGAAGAGAGGGGAGAGGGGGAGGGGAGAAGAGGGGAGGGAAAGGTAGAAAGGGAGAGAGAGAGAGAGAGAGAGAGAGAGAGAGAGAAGACGATCAGAAGGGAGAGGAGAGAGAACAAGGAAGGAGATGCGAGTGGAAAAGAAAGAG
>NC_136991.1:5672500-5745000 GCF_032717465.1 Coenobita brevimanus | reverse complement strand
GGAATGTGACGGAGAAGGAGGGGAAGAGAAGGGAATAAAAGGAGAGAATTGATGAGAGAGGGGAAAGAAAGGCGAAAGCCAGAAAAGGGGAGAACTGATGAGGGAAAGGGAGGGGCTGGTTAAGTATGGGAGGGAAACGCTAAGGATGGTGAAGGGAGTTTGGGGGAAGGCACTGGAAAGGATGGGGGGGGAGGTAAAGGAATTGGGAGGAGCGAAAGAAGTGAGACAGATGGGAAGTGACTCACAGGCAAAAAGAAGAGAAAGGGAGAGACTTGTGAAGGTAAGGAATGAGAGGGACGGAAAGGGATTGATGAAAAGACAGAAGGGAATATTGGCTAGCAGGAAGGATGAGGGCAATGAAGAAATGTAAATATGAGGAGTAGAGAGGGAAGGAAGGGAAGAGGGGGTTGAGGGGGACTGGTGAAGAGGTTGGACTTGTGGGCACGTATGAGCGAGGAAATAGTGAGGGGTGGTGCAGGGATTTGTGAAGGAGGGGTATGAATTGGAAAGTGAAGGAGGGGAAATGGAAGGGGAAGAGTGGTACGGTAGTCAAGGGAAAGGACTAAAAGGAAGTGGGATGAAGCTGGCAGAGGAAGAAAGGAGGTGGAGGCGGTTCGAAGGAGATCGTAAACGGGATTTCTTTTTCTTTATACCATTATGTGCCTAGTTCTGGGCACAACTATGGCAGGCAGTTCCCTAAGACTCAGCAACTCTTCCACGTAAAAAACGACAGGTTCTCACAACTTCACATACAACTACTTGGGCATAAATTCCAAACCTTCTGTTACTGAGAAAGAATGGGACTAACTCACTCAGGACTGGTTTATTTAAGGAAAAGACGGTAGGTCTTGTAAAAATTAGTTAAGGGTGCTTTACTGAAACAAAAGCCTCAAATCTTTCATTGTCCCAGTCGGGACAAGTCTTGTGATCTAATGGTCAGCAATCAAAATATGCAAAAGCACACTCTTATTCCTGGTAGCCACGTTCAAACTTTTCACTCCGCTTAACTAAGACAGTAATAAATAAATAAATAAAATAAAATTAATAACACTGAGTAAATTCATTTTAACTAAAAATAAATCCATAATATATATATATAACGGCCATGCCACGTTGAGTACACCGCTTCCCGTCCGATCAGCGAAGTTAAGCAACGTTGGGTCTGGTTAGTACTTGGATGGGCGACCGCCTGGGAACACCAGATGCTGTTGGCATCCCTACGTGTCAAGTGGGGTTGGTGGAGGATTAGTGCCCCTCCCTGTAAAACAATTAACTCTGAGCCCTTGACCACCCCGTTTGGGATACATGGCGTCTGGCAATGGTAATGGATATATATATCAAATACGATTTCCATTTATACATGACAAATTCGTGTTCGTCACAAAACTAAACCAAAATAAGTGTTTGCTCAAATAAATAATAGCCTACGCAGTTACAATACGAAGGGGGACTAGAACAGAATTTGACTCAGTTAATGAAGAGCAAAGTGAGCAATACAAAAACTGGCAAGGGCATTTTTGCAATTATGGCTGGTAATAGTTCCTGAAAAAAAAAAAACATCACGAACCCTACTCCTTGTATTAAAAATTATAAACAATAAAAATCCAGACAATACACCTTCACCAATTTAGTGAATGGCTGGCTAGATTAGAAGTGAAGCATTATAATCTATAACTGTTTTCATAGAAACATTTTTCAGAAGCCTATACTCTCTCTCTCTCTCATTATATATATATATATATATATATATATATATATATATATATATATATATATATGTGTGTGTGTGTGTGTGTGTGTGTGTGTGTGCAGCATACTGCATTTCAGTCGCAAAGTCAAATTATTTTTGTACGCTAAGCCAGACAATTTATCATTCAGATATATAAAAGTACAAGGGATTGAATGAATGTTGTAATACTGGATCAATACACGACTGATGGGAAATCGGTTCAAAATGACGAACTCAAAACAAAGCACCATTCACAAACCAAACAAACACAACTAAACACAATCACCCCCTCCCACACAAAACATGTATCATTTTTAAACCGAAAGCCTTTATGGTATTCTCGTTAATATATTAAATCTGTAAAATTAAAAATCCCGATTGTTATTTTTCCTTTTTAATAATTTTCCGCATCAATTCCCTGACCAAACTCAAAGGCCACAAAGACCATGTCAAAGGCCGAGGGAAAATGCAAGTCTCGATGAAAATAATAAATAAATAAATAAAAAACTATCTGGGCAGTGAAAAAAATAGAACAATGAAAAAGGTAAAACTTGGGAGCGACGTAAACATGTAGAGTGGGGAGGAAACAGAGTTAACTGGCAGGGACAACACTGTAGCCCACACACACACACACACACACACACACACACACACACACACACACACACACACACACACACACACACACACACACACACACTGCAAGCATCAATTCATACGCACACATATACACGCACTGGGCTCATCCGTACATGCCGGTGAGCGTGTTCACATGTTTCCCTTACATCAAACTTCCCCCTCCCCCTCTCTCTTTCTCAAGTACATATTACACTACTAAAATAACCCTTCGTACCATCATCATCACCATCATCATCGCGATCAAATTCCCATAGTCACTAACAGTTGGCCAAGACACAGTGAAAAAAGTAAAACGTTAAAGTGAACTATTATATGAGTACTGTACAGAGCGAAAACAGCCCCCCTCCCCACCGGACACACACACACACACACACACACACACACACACACACACACACACACACACACACACACACACACACACACTGTATACACGAACGTACTGACAAGGTACACACGTTGGTATAAAATGGACACAGGTTAAATAAAAAATCACAGACAAAATGACCCGAATGAACTAAGCAAGAAGTAATCAGCGCAAATGAACACATGAAAAGAACAAGTGAATATTAAGGGTAAAGCACAGACAAACATAAGTTAAAAGGGAATATTTACATCCGCGCGCGCTGCATAAGGGAGTTACGTGTTTGGTGTGGTTTAGCTATCTGTCCTGTCTATCTGTGTCTCTGTCTACCCGCCTGCCTGTCTATCTGTCTGTCTGTCTGTCTGTCTGTGAACAAGATTACTGAAAAACTATTAGCTGGAACTGCACCGAATATTGCATAATTATTTAGGACAATTAAAAAAATCGTTATTGATAACTGACAGAGAAGTGTCATAGGTCCAGGGCAAGGTCAAGGGCAACGCAAACAATTTTGGTCTAATTCTGGGCACCTTGGTGGAAAGACTGAAAGTAGGAGAAGATGATGCGACTCAATTTTGAGAACAATCGGTTTGGGGTAAAACTTGCAGGGCAAGGTAAAAGGCTCGGCCTTTTAATTTAAGAAAGTCTCATTTGATTTGGATCAAAAGGGTTTCAGATTAAGCGAGAACTTAAACACTGTTGATCTGATTTGGTCAAAAAATGTTGGATGGGTTGAGGATCAGGTATGGATGAACCGAATCGATTTTTCGAATAATTAGCACAATATCAAGGGCAGAGGTAGGGTCAAAAGTTCGGCCCTTGGGCCTTTTCACAAAATCACTGATCACCCGATGTGTCGTAGCACGCTGCTCATAAACTTCCTAGTAAGGCGACGAATCATAATATAAACAGTGCACCACAGGTGAATAAGGTGCTTAGGATAATCAAGTCTACATGATTATTTTCCATCATTTTTTCGTTACCATACACTAATAACACAAGTTCCTACTGATCGCCAGGACGGGGCTTTAGACCAATGATGCGGCGCGGGTCTTCCACTAACTGTTTCTTCTTGTTACCTGTGTGGATGTATGCATTAAAATGAACTAAATATAAACACATTACAAACCTTACACACGTACGAAAGAACGAAAGCAAGCACACACACACACACACACACACACACACACACACACACACACACACACACTCTCTCTCTCTCTCTCTCTCTCTCTCTCTCTGTTATCCTGTCCTAAAGCTTATGTAATCTTACAGCCAAGCGATTAACATTAAGGCTGTATAACCTAGCAAAACCGAAAGATCAGTGTAAAATCTGAATGTATTCCCCCCCCCCTCTCTCTCTCTCTCTCTCTCTCTCTCTCAGGACCTCGCTATCTCCGGGACACAGGCAGTAAACCGTGGCAGAAGGAGCGACTTCCTCCCTTCCTTCTTCATTTTTTTTTTTCCACTTTCACTTCCCCACTCACTTTTTTTTGTGCACTTTTCTCTCCTTTCCAGAACTTATAATATTTTCAATTTTCATTTACGATATTTTTTTCATACTTTTAACACTGGTACGGCCTGGCATGTGACCACTTTATTTCTTCCGTTCTTTTTATCAGAATTATAATCCTCATCTAGAATACGTAACTCGTTCAGTATGATTACGAATTTCCTCTTATTACCAGTAGGTCTTCTTTTTTGTTTATGAATGAAGCTCCGTAACAGCCGTATTAACTGCAACACAAGGACCACCTGAACGTGAACCCCGTGGATTGTTCGCCGAAGCTGTCCTTATTCCTTAGTCTACCATCCTCCTTTATTAAAATTATCATTATTATTATTTTTTTTAAATCTACTTATTTACTTTTTTTTGCGATAGGGAGAGGATTAGGAGATGTTCGTGTAACCGGGCAGCTCCATATTCGGGACACAACGGTGCCATCATGCGAAGGTGTCCCTCTCCAGCCCCAGATCCTTCGTGCCTAAGAGTTTTAATATCATCTCCTTTAAGCTTTTCCTTATTATTTTCCCGCATCCTTTATTACTTCACATCTAACTTCTTTTTGTTATGTTTTCCTTCCCTCCCAGCCTTAATTCCTCTGCTCAATGCCTCAGTCCTTTCCTCATTACTTAAGGCATTTTTCTCATTACTTCACATATATGCTGTCTCTTTCCCTCTCTTCTCTCTTCCTCCTAACTTACTCGCAAACTTATGAACTTTCTTTTCTACCTTTTTTGTATTCTCTCTCTCTCTCTCTCTCTCTCTCTCTCTCTCTCTCTCAAAGTCATCCCTCCTCCCACCAACTTTTTATTCCTTGCAAGCATCCATCCATTACTCTTTCCCCCAGCGGCTGCCCTTGTTTCTTCATTATTGCTTTCCCCTTCTCCTTCCTTTCCTTAATTCTCCCTTTCCTTACCTTCCCTTCTCATTCTCTCCTCTCTATCCTCCCCACCTCATCCTCCTTTTTATCTCCTCCCGCTTTCTCTCCCCTCCCCTCCTCCCCATCCTTCCTTCCCTTTCCTTATCCCTCATGACTCTCTCTCTCTCTCTCTCTCTCTCTCTCTCTCTCCCCTACTCACTCAATCCCTCGAGCAGAAGATAGTACTGTTATCAACACAAAACGTGGCCCCTTTTTCTCGCTTTTCTCCATTCAGACATCTCCCTCCTCTCCTCTCCTCTCCCTGCCTCCCACACCTCCCTTCTTCTCCTCTCCCTCTCACTCTTCTTCCCATTTCCATTCTCCTCTTCCTCTCCTCTCTCTCCCCAGTTTCCTTCACTCTTCTTCTCCCAACTCCTTCTCTCGTTTCCTTTTCTCTCTTACGTTTTTATCTTTCTTCCACTTTACCTATCTCCCTTCCTCCCACCTCTCCTTCCCAAAACTCACTTCCCTACCCCTCTCCCCTTCTCCCACTTTATCTTCTGTCCCTCTCACTCCATCCCCATAGCCCCCTTCTTTCATTTCCTGCACACATTGTCTTTACGTTTCTGCCCGGAATCGTGCTAAGTCTGTTCTTCGCTCTACTAAAAATAATTTCATCCATACTAAATGCTCTCAACTCTCCAACTCGAATTCTTCCCGCTCCTTCTGGCACCTTGCCAAAAATCTTTCTAACAACTTTACCTCATCATCCTTCCCTCCTCTTTTCTACTCTGATGGTTCTGTAGCTATTTCTTCTACTGATAAAGCAGATCTCTTCGCACAGACTTTCTCCTCCAATTCAACCTTAGACGATTCCGGTGCTGTTCCTCCAACACTTCCCCCCTCTGACTTCCTCATGGCTGATATTAAAATTTCTTCAGTTGATGTATTTTCTGCCATCACTGGCCTCAGTACTAACAAGGCATATGGGCCTGATGGGGTCCCTCCTGTTGTTCTCAAGAACTGTGCTTCTGTGCTTACACCCTGCCTAGGTAAACTCTTTCGCCTTTGTCTGTCAACTTGTACCTTTCCTTCTTGCTGGAAGTTTGCTCTCATTCAGCCAGTCCCTAAGAAGGGTGACCACTCCCAACCCTCCAACTATCGTCCAATTGCTTTAACGTCCTGTATTTCAAAAGTTTTCGAGTCTATTCTTAATAGAAAAATTTTAAGGCATCTTTCCTATCACAACCTTCTTTCCGATCGTCAGTATGGGTTCCGTCAGGGACGCTCCACTGGCGATCTTCTCACCTACCTTTCAGACTCCTGGTCATCCTCCTTTCGGGACTTTGGCGAAAGCTTTGCCATTGCACTTGACATCTCAAAGGCTTTCGATCGAGTCTGGCATAAATCTTTAATTTCCAAACTGCCCTCCTACGGTTTCTATCCTTCTATCTGTGCCTTCATCACTAGTTTCCTTTCTGGTCGTTCTATAGCCGCTGTTGTAGACGGCCATCGTTCTTCTCCTAGATCTATCAACAGTGGTGTTCCTCAGGGCTCTGTCCTATCACCAACTCTCTTCCTTTTATTCATCAATGATCTTCTAAGCTGTACATCTAACCCTATCCACTCATACGCTGATGACTCCACCCTTCACCTTTCCATTCGGTTCCCGCAACGCCCATCTCAACAGTTACTTCAACAAACAAGGGATGAGGCTATGGCACACCTAATGTCTGACTTGGCTCGTATCTCTGACTGGGGTAATAATAATATGGTTGTCTTTAATGCATCTAAGACTCAGTTCTTACACCTATCAACCCGACAAAATCTTCCACAGGTATACCCACTAATGTTTAGTAATATTCAGCTTAATCCTGCATCATCCTTGAACATGCTTGGGGTTTCATTTACTCGGGACTTATCCTGGAAAGATCATATTACATCTCTTGTAAAATCTGCTTCCAAGAGACTGGGTGTGCTAAGCCGACTCCGCTCTTTCTTTACCCCTGCGCAATTGTTGACTCTATACAGGGGTTTTATCCGCCCCTGTGTAGAGTACAACTCTCATGTGTGGGGAGGCTCCCCACATACAGCTCTTCTCAATAGGGTGGAGTCAAAGGCTTTTCGTCTCATTAACTCTCCTCCTCTTACTGACTCCCTTCAACCTCTGTCTCTTCGCCGCACTGTTGCATCTTTATCTCTTTTCTATCGCTACTTTAATGGTCACTGCTCCTCTGAACTGTCTGCTTGCATTCCTCCACCTCTACGACGGGCGCGTAGCACCCGTCTGGCAGCAAACTCTCATCCCTTTTCTGTCCATCTCTCTAATGCAAGAGTTAACCGTTACTCCCAGTCTTTCATTTATGCAACAGGTCAGCTCTGGAACTGTCTCCCTCTGTCTGTATTTCCTACTGCCTATGATCTCCAGTCTTTCAAACGCAGTGTGACCAGGCATCTCAAAATGATCGGATCTTGAATTTGGCTCTCTATTGTATTTTGTTTTTCTCTTGGAGGGAACTGTTACTGCGGGCTCATGGCCTTTGGTTCCTTCTTCCTCGCATTAAAAAAAAAAAAAAAAAAAAAAAACTCTACTTCCTCTTCCCAATAATCCCCTGCTTCCCCATCATCTGTTCTTTCCCCAATTCTCCTGCCTACCTTCCTCTCCCCGTGTCCCAATCCTGTTTTCCCTCCCCAGTTCTACCCACTCTCCTTTTCCTCCCTAGTGCCCCTACCCTCCTTCCTCCCCCCAATAACTTCCGTTCTCCTTTCTCTCCCTAATCCCATACATCCCTTCCTCTCCCTTCTCTTCACTAGTCCCCTCTTACCCTCTCACCCTTATTCCTCTCCCCAATCCAACCCCTAGAGCATCAGACCCGCCCTCTTCACATATCTCCTAAATCCCTTATCTCCCCATCTGCCTCCCTTTTCCCACACCATCCCTCTTTCCCCAAGTAACCCCTGACCACCTCCACTCTCCCTAATCAATCCCTCTTCAACAACCTACATCCATCCACCAGCTCCATTCCCCATTCCATCACCTCTCTCCCCCGGCTCATCCCCACTCCAACAACCCTCACGCCCCACCAGCTCCTCTCTCTATCCACTCCCCACTCCTTCACCCCCCTCCCCTAATCAAACGCTCACCAACATCCCTCCCCTCTTCAACATCATCATTCCCAACCATCCCTCTCTCCTTAACCCTCCCTCTCCCCAATTAATCCCTCTCCACACCCCCTCCCAACCAGCCAGCCCTCTCCCCTACCATATTCCCCACACCCTCCTCCCCTCCCTCCGATTCCCATACAAATTACCGCATATATATGACGGAATTACCCATACATCCGTCCACCTCTTCCATCACGTTGCTTGCTAATTAACGCCCAATCACAATGCAAATTAGCTAGTGATTGGACAGGAGTCTTTTTATCACTCTGTTTCCTAATCACTTTTTTTTCTCTGCTAATCACTTCCCTCGACATCGTTACATTGCAATCAGATTTATTTTTTTCGGTCTCGTCACTCACAATGCACCAAGAGTATCTCAGTGCATTCTTACTGGTTAGGATAGATAGACAGATGGGTAGGTAGGTAGACAGATGGATAGACTGACAGAGATAGATAGATAGGCAGATAGACAGAGAGACAGACAGATAGACAAACACTGATGGGTACAAAGACAGTCAAACAGACACACACAGACACTGACAGACAGGTAAGTAGGTAGACTAGGAGAGAGAGAGAGAGAGAGAGAGAGAGAGAGAGAGAGAGAGAGAGAGAGAGAGAGCGTTATCTGATTAATCCCGGTGTCAAAGTGGTGTTGAGATAACGAGGGTGGATTTGATATGTAATTATAATCAATCAGAGAGGAGAGGGTGTGCAGAATGCGTGGGGTCGCTCTTACCAATGTGATCCGTGAATTTTTGAGAGAGAGAATGTGTGTGTGTGTGTGTGTGTGTGTGTGTGTGTGTGTGTGTGTGTGTGTGTGTGTGTGTGTGTGTGTGTGTGTGTGTGTGTGTGTGTGTGTGTGTGTGTGTGTGTGTGTGTGTGTGTGTGTGTGTGTGTGTGTGTGTGTGTGTGTGTGTGTGTGTGTGTGTGTGTGTGTGTGTGTGTGTGTGTGATCTTGCTGTAGAAGAAGAGGGCGATGGAACAGGCGTGGGAGTGGCCGTCTGCCCCTGGATGATCTGTCTGGTGGGCGAGGAGAAATTCAGACCGAGAGACAACGTGCAGGTGTGTCCCAGCTCTGATCAATTAAGACAACAATACAGAATAACGACTTTGGAAAAACTGTTAAGCGAGACGGATGATAAAAACAAAATGTGTGCAGTATTATTCATAGATTCTTGTGTACACAGACCAGAATTTACCTTTATTTATTTTTTTTTATCTCAATTCATGTTTTAATAATTCAATTTACAATTTCTCTGATTTTACCCACACCACAGAAGTTGGGCGAAGTTACAAATTCACTCCTGTTTGTCCACATCTCCAAAAGCTCGTGACGAATTTCAATTATATTCTATGCACATGTGGGCCATGTGCCAAAGAGGAGTTGATTTGATTTTGGTGGTGATCTACTTCGAGACCGGTTCAGGACTTTTTTTTTTTGTTCACATGATCTCAAAATGCTCTTGATGGATTTCAACGAAGTATTCTGAGTATATGGGTCATGGATCTAGGAACAGATGATAAAATTTTTGGCGATGATACGAGTTGTTTTGCATAAAGGTTGGCGGAGGTATGCGCTCTATGATCTCATCTAGTCTGATAAGATTAACTGTATAAGCTAGTATGCTGGACCATAATGTACAGTACGGTATACAAATTTGTACTTGTGATTTTTTGGGTCAATAACTCAGTCTATCTACATATATGTATGAGAGTGACTGGAGCGACGAAATAACCCCAAACAACCACTGACTAAATCCAAGGTAAATAAAATAAATAAATAAATAAATAAATAAAATCCAGTGTAGTACATAAAATAAATACATTCCTGCACTAGAAGCATAGCCAATTCAGGTGCGAATTTAGAGCCATCGTTTTGTGGCGCCTAATCCATCAATGTCGAAATAAACTGGAAAAATAATTTGTGTGTGTGTGTGTGTGTGTGTGTGTGTGTGTGTGTGTGTGTGTGTGTGTGTGTGTGTGTGTGTGTGTGTGTGTGTGTGTGTGTGTGTGTGTGTGTGTGTGTGTGTGTGTGTGTGTGTGTGTGTGTGTGTGTGTGTGTGTGTGTAGCATTCTTTATTCGACTGGTATACGATGCTATAGTCAGTCTTTATAGATCTGCGAGGGAGAGAGCTCTAGGAATTCTGTAATAAAGATTTAAAAACATGGGAACTGAAAGGTTTTAAAAATTCAGCAAAAGGCATAAGGTCTTTCTGACTGATGATATGCTTTTTTTTTATATTATTTTTTGCTACTTCCCTATTACTTTATTTATCTGAAGACAGCTTTACTAATATGACAGGGTTAGCCTCTCATATTAGATCACTTGCTAAAAACCGCTTCAAAGAAATTTGAATTATTGTACAGAGTCCGTAACTTCTTCACTGAGCAGTTAGCTATAGTTTATAAGAGTCGTGTGCGCTCTCAGCTGGAATATTGCTCACCTTTGTGGAATGGGTGTGGAGAGGTTGCACTAAAACAACTAAACAAAATTCAGAACAAAGCTGTTAGAATTATTAATAATCCTACTATTTCAAATGAACTACCTCCTCTGTAACTAAGAAAGAATGTTGCTTTGTTTGCATTATTTTATAGATACTTTTATGGTAAATGCTCAGACGAAGTTGCATTCATTGTGCCACCTCTCCATGCCTTGCCCCGCGCTACACAGGCATCTGGTAGCGCTCATGACTGGTCTGTCAGACTGCCATACTGCAGAACTTCTGCCTAGAAGAATTCTTTTATTCCCTGAACTGCATCTCTTTGGAACTCGCTTCCCCCAGTGGTTTTCCCCCAAACTTCAACTCTCGGCTGTTCAAGTCCAACTGTTACAGATTTTTTATGAACGGAGGACTCCTATCATCTGGCGTATGGATTGTTTTAATTCATTTGTTTTTCCTTCCTCTGTTCTATTATATAAATAAGAAAGATAGAGCCACTAATAATCCAATCCATCACATACGTACTTCCTTATGCTAAACAAAGGTGTCTTGTGGTATCTGGATCAAAATGATTACACCCTGATCCTGAATGAATTAAGTAGGTCACACAGGTTTTAAAATATGACATCACAGAGAGATTCTAATTTTCAGTAAGTGAAGCTTTTATCCCTTCACTGAGCAGGGTCTTCATTAAGCATCTTATTCGGCTATCCTAAGACGAATGTAATCAACTGAGGGAAGCGCCTCCTCTCAAAAATGTTAGAATATCTCTCAGTTAATATTTGGAAACAAAGTGATAAACTCAGCAAGAATTGTGCTTTGAGGTTTGACATTAGAGATCTACGCTACACAGGGCGGCTTCCACGCGCCTAACACAACACCTCCCAATGCCTAACACACAACACCTCCCCATGCCTCAACCCCCCCCCCAAGACACAGCACAACACAGCACAACAAAACACAATTACAAACACAACACAATGCACCTCTCCCTTCCCAATCCCCTTCCCCGACCCCTCCACACCCGGCAGCTATAAATGCAAACATTATGCTAACCTATGCTTAGTCTGTTTACTTGAGGGGAGGGGGGGGAGGCCTGGGAGCAACTTGCCAAATCTCAAGCCTGTTGATGCAAATGCCACGGCTGCAGGATCTTGCAGGCATAAGGGGGGAGGGAGAGGGAGGAGGATCTCTCTCTCTCTCTCTCTCTCTCTCTCTCTCTCTCTCTCTCTCTCTCTCTCTCTCTCTCTCTCTCAGGTGCCTTCACATGCTCTTACACACAGCTTTCTTTCTGTTTATGCCTCTCTATTTATCTATCTCTTTATCCCACTATGAGAGAGAGAGAGAGAGAGAGAGAGAGAGAGAGAGAGAGAGAGAGAGAGAGAGAGAGAGAGAACCTACGGTCGGGAGGAAAAAGGAAAAATGATAATGTTTTATCAGTGGCGAGGTTACAAGGGAAGGAGGGTTGAAGGAGAGGGAGAGGAAAAGGAAGAGGAAGAGGAAAAGGGAAGGGGTGGGCCAGGGGAAAGGAAGAGGTGGGAGAAAAGAAGAAGGATGGAGCGATGGAGGCGGATGAGGAAAGGATGAGAGAAATGAGAGAGATGAGAATGAAGAAAGGGAGGAAAGTTTCTCACGTGTCAGTCAGCTCATCAGTCAAGTATCTGAATATGATATCTCGGTTAACTATGCTTCTGTGATACGATGATTAGGTAAACTGGTATTAGAGGCAATAGTGAAGAATTATAACCACAAACTAAAACTAATTACCGATTATACAAGTTATTGGACCATAATAGCGGGTCAGATATGAAAGTGTCCTGTCCAAAATGATTAGTTGCATGCTCATAATATATTCAATCGGAGTAGCCTATGTGGGTACGAAATTGCCATTGGAATAGTGAAATTACACACCTATTGAAGGGTTTACTTACCGCAGCAGAATATATGAGTATAAACAAAAACGAATACATACATGAATAAATAAATAAGCGTATGCAAAGATATCGATAAACAGACAAATAGATAAACACAGATAGACAGATTGATAGACAGATAAATACAGGTAGATGGACAGCCAGGCAGGGAGATAAACACTGATCGCCCAACATACTCATACCCACACCAAGCCCTCTTCCTCCCATCATCTCCAGACATCACCTTCTGCTCCCCAAACCTCGCTCCCACTACATCATGGAGAGTGGTCAAAACCTTAGGTTCTGATCAATCATTACTACCAAAACCAGAATCACCCCAGCTGGCTACAAACACACATACACTAATTATAAGAGAGCCAACTGGGAGGCCTTTGTAACTGAAACAGGACAACATTTCGAAACACTAAACAGTACACCCATCACAAACATCAACACCGCTGTGCACACTTTCAATACAATCATACAAAACGCAGACAAAAGACACATCCCCAGAGGCAACAGAAAGAGACACAACCCCAACTTCACACCAGAAATTCAAGGCCTCATCAGACAACGGGACACACTGCGACACTCCCCAACACCCCATACACAAGACACCATACAACAAATACAAGAACTCAACACTCAGATAAACAGTAAAATATCAGAACAGCAAACACTAAACTGGAAAAATTTCCTCCAAACACTTGACCACAAAACAAATATCAGCAAACTCTACAAAACACTAAACAGCATCACACTTTCCAACAGCAACACCACACAATCACACGCTGCCATCACAACAACAGACACCATACCCTCAAACAAACAACAAGCAAACACTCTCATCAATCACTTTTCACTAGTCAGCCATTTAACCCCCCATCAGGAAAACCAACGTATCATCCGACGTAAGAGACAGTTCCCCACAGACCCAGACTATGCACCTTTCACTTACAACCAGACGAAGCACATCATTAACAACCTCAAGCACTCATCTGCCTGTGGACCAGACAACATAAGCAACATTCACCTTAAACACCTAGGACCACAAGGCATACAAGCACTCACCAACATATCAAACTACAACTACTCACACAACATAATATCCAACATCTGGAAGCATGGCAATATCATCACCATCCCTAAACCCAACAAAGACCCCACGTTACCCTCCTCACATCGCCCCATCACACTCCTCTGCACCCCCTCTAAAGTCACTGAACAACTGGTACTACAACTAGTCACACCTCACGTTCCCCTAGCCCAGTCACAACATGGCTCTAGGCCACTACACTCCACAAACACCCTTCTTACAGACCTTACACAGAGAGTTTTCGATGGCATGAATTCAGCTAGGCCACCACACAGAACACTCCTAGTCACACTAGACATTAGCAAAGCTTTTGATGCCATCCCCCGCCACAACCTCACAAACAAAATACTCAACACAAACATGCACAATAACACAAAAAGATGGCTGGCAAACTACTTAGCAGGCAGATGTGCACACGTAACATTTGCCGGTAAGTCTTCTAACATCAGAAACTTCACAAACGGCGTCCCCCAAGGATCTGTTTTGTCCCCTACACTCTTTAATCTATACATCCATGACGTACCCACACACCACAGATACACATAGCTTCCTATGCAGATGATATAACACTTACATGTACACACCAAAACGCAAACACAGCTGCACACATCATTTAACCTTACCTAAACACACTACACGAATGGTTCACCACAAACAGGCTCAAAATAGCCCCAGCCAAATCTACAGTGACTCTTCTCACAAACTGGACAACAGAACACAGTCACATCCCACACCTCACCATAAACAACACTCCCCTACCACACACACACACACACACACACACACACACACACACACAAAATCCTTGGTGTAACATACAATACATCAATGTCATTTAAACAACACATCACAAACATTAAAAATAAAATAACACCAAGACTCAATGCTCTGAGGTCACTTGCCCATACAACATTCGGACACAACAAAGAAACCACCACCACAGTATACAAACAATACATACGTTCAGTGATGAATTATGCAAGCCCTGCCTGGGCTTCAAACCTGACCAAAACACACTACAACACTCTACAGACCGTACAGAACAAGGCCCTAAAAATAATCACAGGCTGCACAGCTACTACACCCACAGACCACCTACATCAAGAAACCAAAGTCCTCAAAGTCAAGGATCACCTAGACATGAGAGGCACCCAGTTTCTTACTGCAGCCTCCACAAACGCACAACATCCACTACAGTACATGGCAGCACATCCACCCACACCAAGGAACAACAAAACAACACCCAGCACACGATACCATACACAAATACTGTCATCTCTTCCCCCTCGCCCACCTCAGACCAGCTTCCAGAAGCATATCCACACTCAGATCACTCGCCGCTCCATTCAGTCACTTAAAGACAACACACAGCTGCATGTACGGCCTCCTGACATCCACCCTTATGAATCCTATCTTCCTCGTGAGGACAGGGTCCACCTGGCCAGGCTGAGATGTGGGCACCATCCAGCCCTCTTAAGCTACCAGAAGAGGCTGGATGACTCCGTCGCTGATGCCTGTCCAGGATGCAACACAGCACCCCATACTATTAAGCACATTATGGAAGACTGCATTGCACACAATCACCTACGCCAACAACACAACATACACTCTTTGAGAGCTCTGTGGGAAAACCCGGTCTCGGCCATGGCCTTCCTAAGGGACTCGGGGCTGTTCGGCCAGACTGCCTAGGGAACAACTACTACTACTACTACTACTACACTGATCGACAGACAGATAAACACGCAGACAGACAGACATAAGTAGAAAGAGGAAATCACACACCATATCAATGACCGAAAGTCTAAAAAAAAAAAAAAAACACGTAAATTTCCTGGGGCAGAGGCATCATCAGACAAAACTCGTTCCAATCACACCAACCCCCCAATCCCTCACGCTGCCGCCCCTCCAACTTTTGGCTATTCATCAGAGCTGCTCCTTTACCTGGCGCCAATCATCCTCGCTCCTCAATTACACTCACCCACACACGGAACACCATCACTCCCAACTTTCCTGCATGTTCGATCTGACTGTCCTCGCTTCATAGGAGTTTCATCGTCATCATCATTAGCATCTTGTCAGTCATCATCATCACTGAGTTTGTCCACTCAGCCAAATTCTATCTAATCCGTTTCTTCATCACAATACCGATCTTCAGTCCTTCACCTGAGGACATTCTTAAATTAACTCTTGTTACTGGCAAGCAATGGCATAAAGTTAAAGGGACAAATAGGCTAACATAAACTACATAAAAAGAGACCCCCCTCAAAATAGAAGGCTGTCCTACGTTAAGAAAAAAAAATAGTCAGAGGATTGTCAGAACAAAATTTAAATACAAGAATTGACTGAAGAAGCTAAAATCACAAGGGCGGTGGTCCAGGCAAGAGTTATTATCGAACGGTCATTTACGTAAACCATGATGCAAGTAAAGCGCTTCTGGTTTCCTCAGCTCGCTCTTAAATGCCCTTTGAAATGTGGCATGAAGCCTGACAATATCTAATGCTCACAACTCCCAAAATTTACCGTCAGAAAATATTACCCTAAGAAACTGGGACTTGAGGCTCATCTGAAAAACAGCCTACTGTAATCCTCGTGAAGTACATATTGGAATTCTCTCTATCTATTTTTTCTTTCTATAGTTCACCATCCTTCTTTTGGGGGAAAGGGAAGGAGATGAGGGACGTTTGTATACCCGAGCAGCGGGGTCGTTCAGTTATACTGCCACCACGTGAAGCCGGTCCTCTCCATCAACAGTGAACGTCAAACTCGCCTCACACGCAACTCTGCCAATACCACACGACCCTTTCGCTTAACCCATCATCCCACCACTTAACCCATCACCCCACCACTTAACCCATCACCCCACCACTTATCCCATCACCCCATCACTTAACCCATCACCCCACCACTTAACCCATCACCCCACCACTTAACCCCTTGGCTGCATGGACCGTGAGTATGTTATTCAAGCAAAAATCAGATTATCTTGTTTAGAAAAGGAAAATTCTTGAAGTCGAAGGACCAGAAGCAATCTCTACTAATCCTTTTGTACATGCGCATAGTTACCGTGTTATAATTAAGTATATAACCGTATGATATGATTCAGCTTACCCTAATTCTGGTTAACGCCTGATGATTCTCTCTCTCTCTCTCTCTCGCAAGGAAGGAACTTATCATCAAGGGGCTGCAAATTACTTTACTCAACACGTTCAGCGCAATAACGTCTTTTTAATTTCAATACTGTTAAAGTCAGGTAACTTCAGTCACCAGAGGCGAGCCCACAATGAAGGGATTAATAAAAGGATCTGTCTAACCGATCGACTTCTGAATGTCTCAAGATTTGCATGAAGTTGTCAGATAGTAACACAAAAACATATACAACGTCCTCGAGTTGAAGGGATTAACTCCTTCAAGATCAAGCATGAACTTAATTATTTTACCCTTACTAACCCCAGACGATTTCACTCCTCCTGGGGAAACCTCTGACCATCAAAGGAATAATCTCCTCTGTCACGCCCACTCCACTTATCCCCGTCTCTCAATATCGCGGCTGTCGCACTCCAACCCCCTCTGATCACACCCGCCCCATCCCTCACTTAACGTCGTTCTCAATAGTCCCTTCCATTCCCGCCATGCAACCGTTTCCAATCAAGCAGCTCCGTTCTTGTCTGACTAATTCCTCCTCGTCGTATGCAAACTCGTGCCTACGCCATCCCAATTCATCTCTATCCAACTCAGAGTTGTCTTCTGTTCTGCGCAAAATCTTCTCCTTTCAATTTAAATTCGCCAACAATTCATGCTTGTTCCATTCACCTCGTTTCGTCCCTATTCCATTCAAACACGTCCCTACCCCACAAAAATTTGCCCTTATCCAACCAAACCCGTACCAATCGGATTTAACTCGTTCCTAACCCATCTAAACTCTCCCCTATTTTATCCAAATTAGTCTGCATTAACCAATCACATCCTCTTTAAGCTTCTTTCCATTCTCCTCAAAATCGTCCCCATCCCTCCCACCTTCATCACTATCTCACCCAACCTCGTCCTCCTAGCTCGCCCCCCTTCCACCCACTCCATCCACACTAGATCCTATCCTACCACACACGATCATCTCACCCAAAGTTTCTCCTATCCTACCAAATCCCGTCCCTATCGCACAATTTCATCCTCCTTCTTTTTATCATGATTAAGTTCATTTTCATCCCACCCAACTTCTATCCTATCCCTTTACTCGTACCTATCAGACTCGTCCCTATCCACTCAAACTTGTCCCTGTCCCACTCAGTCCGTCCCTATTCACCCAGACTCGTCCCTATCTAACTCAAACTCCTCCTAATCACATCAAAACTTGTTCCTACCGGTATAATCCCATCCCTGTCCCTCCAAGTCGTCCCCTGAGCCTACAAACTCGTCCCTATCTCACTCGAAATCACCCCTACTTAACTCATGTTCGTTTCCATCCAACCATTTCCATCCCTCCGATTCATACCTAACCCACCTAAACTCGTTCCTATCTCACCCAACTCGTCTCTAAGCCAGCCAGATTCGCCCACACCACCCAAATCCATCTCTATTTTACTGAAACCCATCCCGAAACCCCGAACACGCTCCTATACCTCCATAACTCGCTCCTACCTCTCCAACTCGCCAATGTTCCACTCAAACTCACATCTATCCCTCACACTCGTCTATATTACTCCAGCTCGATCACATCACCTTAATCTCGCCCCCATCTCACTCACACTCCTGACTGTCCCTCCAAACTCCTCCCTACCTCAGCCAAAATCGTCCCACCCACACTCGTCCATATGTAACTCAAGCTCGTTTTCATTCGCTTCAAACTGGTCCCTACCACCACACACGTACAATCATCTGTTTCTCTTCAAACTCGTCCTCTCTCCCTCCAAACTTGTCTTCTATCCCTCCAAACTCGCTCCAATCCCACAAAACTCGTCCCATATCCCTCGAAACTCGTCCCCTATCCCTCCCAACTCACCTGTCTCTCCAAACGTGTCCGCTATCCCATCCCAACTCACCTCTATCTCTCTAACTAGCCCCCATCCCTCCAAATTGAGTCCCATCCCTCCAAACCCGTCCCTCATTTCTCCAAGTGTCCCAAACCCCTCCAAACTTGTCCTTATGTAACTCAAGCTCGTATCCATCCTATCCACCATCATACACTCATCCCTATCCCTCCAAACTTGTACCCTATGCCTCTAATTCATCCCCTGTTTCTCCAAACTCGCCTCTTATCCCTCCAAGCTCGTCCCCTATCTTTACCAACTCGAACCCATCCCTCCAATTAATCCCTGTCTCCAAACTCTTCCCTGTCCCGCCAAACTAGCCCTTATACCACTCAAATTCGCCCATATCCCTTAAATTCGTCCGCTATTCCTCTACGCACGTCCCAATCCTTCCAAAATCCTCTCCTACCCCTCCAAACTCGCACCATTCCCACCAAACTCGCTCCACTCCCTCTAAACTCGCTCCATTCCCTACAAACTCCTCCCTTGTCCCTCCAAACTCGTCCCATTCCCACCAAACTCGCCCCAATACCTCCAAAATCGTCCTATATCCCTCCACACTCGTCCTCTGTCCATCCACACTCGTCCTCTGTCCTTCAACATTCGTCCCTATTCTCTAACTCGTCACCTGTTCCTCTTTTCCAGTCCCAGTACTTTCGAACTCGTCCTCTATCCCACCAAATTCACCCCTATCCCTCCCGACTCACCCCTATCCCTCCAAACTCGTCCCCTATCCCTGCCGACCCACCTCTATCCCTCCCGATTCGCCCCATCCCTCTCAACTCACCCACACCCCTCCTAACTCGTCTCAAGCCCTCCAAACTCGTCCCCTATCCCTCCAAACTTGTCCCCTATCCCTCCAAACTCGCCCCCTCCATCCCCCAGTCCATTTGCGAGGGTGAAAGGGTGAGAAGTGAGGTCCCGGCCGCTTGATGAGAGAGAGTGACGACCATTAATCTTAGCGGATTCTGTCCCACGATTACAGAGGCTCGGCTCCAATCAGGGAAGGAACGAGATTCTTACAGGGGAGGCCGGGATTCTTACAGGGGAGGCCGGGATTCTTACAGGGGAGGATGGGATTCTTACAGGGGAGGCTGGGATTCTTACAAGGGAGGCTGGGAATCTTACAAGGGAGGCTGGGATTCTTACAAGGGAGGCTGAGATTCTTACGAGGAAGGACAGGATTCTAACATGGGATCCTGATATTTTTACGAGATGCCAGAATTCTTACATGAAAGGGTAGGATTCTTAAAAGGAAGGCTGAGAAAGTTACATAAAAGACTGAGATTCTTAAAAAGGGGACTGAGATGCTTAAACAGGGGACTAAGATTCCTAGAACTGGTAAGGCAACGTGAGACATAATTAAACGAGTATTCTGGGCGCCCTCAAATGACTTAACTAATTTACTGATTTTTTTTTTTATAATTATGGGGTCTGTGACAATCTCCCTTATCCCCTTAATCATGTTATGTCCTTCAAAGATAAATAAAATCGTGTGGTGATGAGAATTAAAAAAAACAATAAAGGCGCCATCGTTAAAGGGGGTAAATAGGATGCTTCATTACGATGTGTCCTTTCAAACATAAATAAAATCATCTGGTGGTAGAAGGAATAAAATAATGACGTCACCATATTGAAGGAGTTAAACGAGATCGTGTTTCTTAAAGCCTTTACTTCGGTGACTTATTTTCGTATTTTATTCACGCTGTCAAGTTATTCTATTCAGGAATGGGAAACCTCGTTAGTCACTTTGTTTTCACCTTATAAAGACCTTTAGCCCCTTCTGTGCTCAGCTGATGGCAAGGTGTAGTCAGACTGGAGGATAAATGTGACTAGTAATCAAGGAGACTTATTCCTGCCCCATAACGAAGGCTCTTGGTATTTCACATAACAACAACTTAGTATTCAATTGAGTGACCCAGTTCTGTCAGATGAAAGCAAACCGTTATTAGCAGAAATGGACTTTAAAAAAAAAAAAGGCTATATCTAACCCCTCATTTTAAGACTCTTCCAAATCTGAATAACATCATGTGGAGACAAGAGAAAGAAAATTAAAGAAGGGCCTCGTCGTGGACAGATTTCGCTCTTTACATCCAGTGACATACTTCTTTATATATAACTTTAACCACAACCAAATTATTTTACTTAGAACAGACGTCTAGTAGTAAAAGGTTTAATGATTGCTGCGTGTAACTCTTCCCGGTCGAAGTCTCCCCAGGAAATAAGACGTAGTGGAGAGATTCCGAGGAAAGACATTATGTGGGGAGAGGTGAGAATCGAGATCTGGGTGCGTGACATAGGCACCTGTGAGGCAAAGAACTGGATTACGTTTTAGGGGAATGATCTGCGCAAGAGGAGAGAATATTTGTGACAGGAAAGTGGAGTTAGTTTGGAGGTAAGAATGTCTGAGATAGGATAAAAGTGCTTCTTTGAAAAGTGAGAATATCTGAAATGGGAAAACAGTGTTTCTTTGGTGAAAGTATTTGAGATAGGAAAGCCGTGGTTCAAAGTATCAGAGACAGTAAAGTAGTGGTTCAGAGTATTTGAGAGAGGAAAGTAGTGTTTCTTTGGAGGTGAGAATATCTGAGATAGGTAAGCAATGTTTGGCTGAGGGTGAAAGTAGTTGAGACAGGTTAGTAGTGCTTGTTTGGGAGGTATAAAGTTTTAGAATATATTTTTTAAATTGCTATAATAATCACAAACATTTTTTTCACTTAAAAGTGGATCCATGCTGCGCTCATGCATAATAT
Organism: Coenobita brevimanus; assembly: GCF_032717465.1. NCBI lineage: Eukaryota > Metazoa > Arthropoda > Malacostraca > Decapoda > Coenobitidae > Coenobita > Coenobita brevimanus. The sequence continues at coordinate 5,723,519 of NC_136991.1, read as the reverse complement.
ACTGTTCCACACACACACACACACACACACACACACACACACGTGTGTGTGTGTGTTTCGGCCTAATAAAACGGGGTGGGATGCATCAAAGAATAGGAACAATTAAGCCCAAAACTATCAGCATAGTGCCCATTCACTCACGCTTTCAAATTCGGGACTCCACCTCGCATGCCAGACTATCCACACAAGAACAAGGTGCTCCATAATGCCTGTTAATGATCCACGATATAAATGATTTCCTTCCATGTATTTTTCTTCAACAAAAATTTTCAGCGGGCAAGAAAAATTATATAACTACGAGGGATTAAAAAATGCAACCGACGACAAATTATACACACGACCAAACAGCATAAAAAAAAAAAAAAAAAAAAAGAGGAGGAGGAGACCGAAAAAGAGGTAGTGCAAGACAGGAAGAGGAGCAGGGAAGGTGGCGGACGTGGAGGTTTGGGAAGACAAAAAAATATCTTACGTGTCTTGCAGGAGATAAGGCCTGTTAGGGGACCAACCCGAGAGGAGCAGATAAAAGGAGAGGGAGAGGAGGGTATGAAGAGAGAGGAGAAATGGAGAGAACTGAGAGGGAGAAGATTAGGGGGTGAGGAAAGAGGGGGGAGGGTTAGTCAGTACCAGAGGAGAGGGTAAGGTGAAGTTAAGGAGAGAGAGGGAAGAGCAAGAATATAAAAGAAAAAGTAGAGAAAAGAGGAAAGAGATAAGAGGGAAGACGAAAGTGGAAGAAGAAAAAAGATAGGAGTAAGAAAGCAATACCTGGAGAGAGAGAGAGAGAGAGAGAGAGAGAGAGAGAGAGAGAGAGAGAGAGAGAGAAAGAGAGAGAGAGAGAGAGAGAGAGAGAGAGAGAGAGAGAGAAGGGAGGAGGAGGTTGGGGGGGAAATGAATTAAAAAAAAAAAAAAAAAAGGGTGAAGGAGGGGAAGAGTAGGGGAGAAGGAGGGGAGAGGGAGAAATGGGTGCAACGAGACGGGGGGAGGGAGAGAAGAAGGGGGAAATGGGGAAAGAAAGAGAAGGAGGAAGATAAACATGGAGAAAGAGGAAGGAAGGGGGAGGGAAGGTGAAAAAAAAGAAAGTAAATAAAGAGGAAGGGGGATGGGGAGAGCATGAGGCGGAGATAGGAAGCGGGGGAGAAGGGGGAGCAAAGGGAGAGAAAATGAGATGGAGAGAAGCGCATAAGGGAAATGAGAGGGAGGAGGCAGGGACAGAGATGAAAGGAGGAAACTTGGGAGGGGGGAAGTGGACGGGACATTATTTCTTTGCTCTCCTAGTTTTCTTCCTGTAGTTCACTCGTATTCTTGTAAAGGAACTTCTAAGGGCAGACCACGTCATTCACTTTTCTTACCTTTTAACAGGTGGGTACAAAACAAAAACAGGAGAGAGAGAGAGAGAGAGAGAGAGAGAGAGAGAGAGAGAGAGGGAGGAAGGGGGAGAAGAAAGGAGTAAGAGACGAAGCGAGGATTTGGGGACGAGAAGAAAGGGAAGAAGAAGGGCAGGGAAGAAGAAGCGAGAGACAGGAAGAGAAGTGAAAATAATGAGAGAAGAAAAGGAAGGATGGAAAGAAAGGAAGAAGTAGGATAAGGAAAGCAAGGGAGAGGGAGAATGACAGGATGGTGAAAGGGAGGATAAGACAGAATAAGAGGAAGAAAAGACAGTCAGACAATAAAAGACAATGGAACACACAATAATTAAAGACAATGAGATACGAAACACAGGAAAAAAGACGACGACAAAGAAAGAGAGAGAGAGAGAGAGGAAACATGATGATAAAGGGACGTAAAAGACAATGATATGGCAATAAAAAGAGGGGAAAAAAAGCGGTCGATGGTACGAAGCACGGAAAAATACACATGATGGAAAAGAAACGGTTAATAATCACTGCTCATAAGGAGGAGGAGGAGGAGGGAGACATTAATAAGACGATGACACTAACGAATAGCTACAAAACCATGAAAGATATACCGTCGAATGATCTTGAATTTGGCTCTCTATTGTATTTTGTTTTTCTCTTGGAGGGAACTGTTACTGCGGGCTCATGGCCTTTGATTCCTTCTTCCGCGCATAAAAAAAAAAAAAAAAAATTAACAGAGCAAATGAATAAAACGAGCTTATTAAAGAGGCCATACATTCATGAACAAAGCAATAAACACAACTCATAAATACCCATTAAACCAAAAGCATATTCATAAAACTAGGGTCGTGATGGAGAATGCAGACCGCAAATTCTTGATGACCATTCCTCCAGTAAGTGATGAAGACGGACTGACATCTTTATACTTCCTACCTGCACTGTAGTATGAGGCACGCAATCTTGGCACATCTAATAACAAGAGGTATTTCAAACTAGGCTTTCCTCCCCTTTCACAATATCAGTTATAATCCCTTTCAATTCCAGGACGTAATATTATTTTACTCTACAAAACAAATTATTTTATACACCTAAGCGATCAAATCTTATAGTGAAGTGACAAAAGGATAAATACTGCTCCTCCAGTTTAAAAGATCAACACAATGGTGAATAAAACTGTAGGTAGCTGGACTATAAGGACATTTTGGTCATCGGATTGAGCGGGGTTAAGTATAGGGCCATGAGCACCACAAACCCGACCTACCTTCACCAATCTCGGCTTCAGGAGGTAGTACAAAGGAAGCACCGTGTAGCTTACCTGTAGGAGGGAAGAGAAAGAATTATTAGTGTCAGGTATATAGTGCAACAAGTATAGCAGCAGCAGCAGCAACAGCAGTAGTAGTAGTAGTAGTAGCAGTAGTAGTAGTAGTAGTAGTAGTAGTAGTAGTAGTAGTAGTAGTAGTAGTAGCAGTAGTAGTAGTAGTAATAATAATAATAATAATAATAATAATAATAATAATAATAATAATAATAATAATAATCTATCTATCTATCTATAGCCCGACGCCCTAATCCCGCAAAAGGGTGGCCGCAGACAAAACGCCTCCAAGTCACTCTGTCACCCACCATTTGACTCCCCTCCCCCCAACTCACCCCCCCCTCCCACATATACCTCTCAACTCCATCCCTCCACCTCATCCTCGGTCTACCCCTCCCTCTCCCTCCCTCCACCTCACCTACATACACCCTCTTAGTCAGTCTTTCATTCTCCATCCTCTCCACATGTCCAGACCACCTCAGTGTATTTCTCCTAATCTTTTCAACCACATCCACATCTACCCTACAACGTTCCTTCACTTCTTCATTCGTCAACCTGTCCCTCCATGTCAATAATAATAATAATAATAATAATAATAAGTGGTAGGTTGGGGTTCTCACCATCCACCCACTCAATGTAGTGCTACTTTGGGTGTCAGCCCTTTTCTCTTTTCCCTACTTCCTCTTCTGTCTTTCATTCATTTTTTCCTCTTCCTTCTGCCTACGGGTGACTTTACACTCCCTCTTCTGTCTTCTTTCCTTCATTCTTTCCTCTTCCTTCTGTCTATGGGTAACTCTACACTGAGAGATAAGCCGCATAGTTTCCTGTACACCAAGAAACCAATTGCTACGCTAGGTGGTAACCATATAACCAAATTATGGCGCCAGGTGGTTCAGTGGGTAATTAAGGCGTTCCAATCGTTCGTTTCGTTCGTTCAAAGATTCCCTGCACATATAGTGCAGGCCGGGCCATACATCAGCCCGGTCAGTGGGGTATGGGCTGGTTAAAAAACAGTAAGGGGGGAGGACAGGACCTGGGGACTGCCCAGCACACAAGTTCTGTCTCCTGGCTGGCTTTGTGGTGTGTGTGGCTCCAATCGGATTGAGCCTGTTTAGGTTTATTTCCAAGGAGTGGTTGGGGTTTAATGCTCACGTTATCCCACTCAGGGATGAGTAAGGCTGGTCACACGGATATTAAATGCCGGGCCCAACTTGCTTAGCCCCGGGCTCCTACGCTCCTCATGGGGAGACATTGGATTGGATGATGGATGAATGGATGGATGAATAATAATAATAATCATAATCATAATGAGCCTATTGATGAGGTGGAACGACGCTCCAAGAAGTTGAAAGTCAGCAAAAATAATCAATCCGTCATGGTTCTGAAGCTGAGTAACTGTGAATATTGCAGAGACTTGGGCTTCCAAGAATAATGAAACAATAAAGACATCATCGTAAGGGGCGTGCAATATGCCTTGTTGCAGAGCTGAATGCGTCGCTCTCAAGGATTAAAATATTGCAAGGGATGCGGGAGTGCAATAATGATAAAACCACCGCATCACTGAACGAAGGGAAGGAGAATATGGCAGAGGTGTGGACTGCAAGGTGTAAATGATGCGTCGTCCTACTGAAGGGGTTCGATGTTGCAAAGGAGGCGTAGGGGTGATGAAGTAGGGATGGCATGAAGGCGCTGGAAAAATAAAAGTATAATCAGGTGTCAAAGGGAGAGAATGTTGCGAAGGGCTTCTTGTTGTGAAGGTATGACGAGAGAGAGAGAGAGAGAGAGAGAGAGAGAGAGAGAGAGAGAGAATGGTTGCAAATAGATTGAGGTGTTGCATACTGGGATTCTGTGTTGTAGAAAAAGACAAGATTTTATGCCTATTGACTGCACTTAGGCCATTATGGAGGACAATCTATATTTTCTAGGTCTCAATTCGTTCCAACCCGCAGGAGTCAGTTTATATCCAAGTCCCCTATTATACTACTAGGTAAACAGGGGCAAGTGGGTAACAAATTCACCCTACCAGTCTGACCGGCGCCAGAATCGAAGTGGCTTTCTTCCATTTGCAAGCTGGATGTGCTATCCAATGCACCACCGTTTCTCCTGTTTCGTAGGAGAATTAAGAGTTTGAAAAATGGTACTGAAATATGAAAAGAACAGAAAGGGAGAGACTGGGATGATGATGATGATGATGATGATGATGATGATGATGATGATGACGATGACGATGACGATGATGCAAGACAAGGTCGGACTGAGCAAGAGGAGAAAAACGGCACCATGCTTCGAATCCTCTTCCATCTCTACTGCCACTCACTCAGTTCATCAACTTGCTAACTATGGTAAATGGTAAAGTTCCTCTCTCATACCTCTTTCTCTTCACTCCCTCATCAATTCACATTACTACCACCTTCCCTAAGCCATTTTTCTCCACGAGTACCCTGAGTTTCTTAACTGATGTTTCTCTCTCTCTCTCTCTCTCTCTCTCTCTCTCTCTCTCTCTCTCTCTCTCTCACACACACACACACACACACACACACACACACACACACACACACACACACACACACACACAAACACACACACACACACACACACACGCACACACAAAACCAGCATCACCTCATAACTCATCCACACTTCACCACCCCATCCGTCACCCACAATGCGTCCCACCCATCCATCAACCTCCTCACCCAATACAGATCATCACCCTCGCACCCCCCCCCTCTCTCTCTCACACACACACACACACACACACACACACACACACACACACACACACACACACACACACACACACACAAGCAAACATCTACCTTCAAACAAATACGAGGATCACCCACGATATTCTCTCTCTCTCTCTCTCTCTCTCTCTCTCTCTCTCTCTCATGGATAGGGTAGCGTCATCTAGTTACAACATATTGTGTTTAAAGAATGTAACACCCACATTAAAGACACATCAAAATAATTATTCTGAATACGGGGTAATTACGCATTGCTACACACATAAACAAACACTTTCTCCTCATTACAAGCATTTGCCTCACTCATGTCGCATACCCTATAAACCCTCTCTCTCTCTCACTCTCTCTCTCTCTCTCTCTTTTCACCAACCTACCTACCTTACTATCCAATTACTTATCTTTTTATAAAAAATATGCTTTACATTTTTCACGTTAACTTGGCCTAAATTTTCGTCTTACTGTCTTGGCTCTACACAGTTCACATTGCACTTCCTTGTGAGTAGTAGTACATCTAAAGTTAAATTTTTTGTTCCAATTCAGCATTTAACATGGAGAGATGGCAGCTTTATCCCAAGTTATAGCAGCTATGAAAACAGTAATATTATCCCCTTCGAGGAGTTAGAGACTTATTCTACGTTACTTTAATCGGCAGTACTGTATTTTAGGGTGGATGACTAGCCCACAGTGTACAGACTGTGGACTAGCCTACTCCCTTGATGTCACGATGTATTTGAAACTCCATCTGTCGCCAATTAGAGAACAAGGTACACATGACGGTCACCCGAAGCGCTGTATGAAACCACTACACATACTTGGTTGTTGATTCTCTCTCTCTCTCTCTCTCTCTCTCTCTCTCTCTCTCTCTCTCTCCGGTAACGATGATAAAGGCGTTGGCACCAGTATAACGCACCCCACCCTCACTCTTCTCGCTTACGCACTCTAATTCTTCCCTCTTACATTACCTACGCTCTCTCATTTCTCATGTCATTCTGCTTCCCAATTAGTTAACTTCCGTCTTGCTTTCATTATGGTGTTCATAATACTCTAGTTAGGATCGAAGTTAACTTATTTATCTGCCACTATACTGTCTTTTTTATTTTTTATTTTTTTTTATTGTGCTTCATCCTATTGTTCGCTGCTTCGTCACTCTTATCTCCCTTCAAATTTACTTTACATACTAATGTCTTGTATTTGTTTTCTAAGGATTTTGTATTTCCGCAGCCATCATTACTGCATGTAATAATAACGACCTGGTGTGTCAACGCTGTATGAACTTGTGTGAGTGTACTTTCTGTTACTGGCGGGTGAATGCATGGATGTATTATATTTATGTGTGCTGAATATCAATGCATATATTAATACAATATATATAATATACATATGGTGGATATATATACACACGCGATGGTATACAATCCTTTATTCCTCCATCAGAAGTGTATGGGTCCTGGGTTAAGTATTTGATGTATGAATGACCACTTGTTCGCCTGATCGGTATTATGCAGGGAACAATACCTATCTGTCGAACGTAAAACCTGAATGGTCAAATCCAGTTGGCACCACTCAATCCATCAGACCACCAGGCATCCATCTGGTTATATGGTTATCATTCATCGCTGTGTATGGTCTTATTATTCAGTGTAAAGTCGCCTGAAGGTCGCATTACATCAAATGAGGGGATGGTGGGTACTCCCTTCACCACAGTGTGTGTGTGTGTGTGTGTGTGTGTGTGTGTGTGTGTGTGTGTGTGTGTGTGTGTGTGTGTGTGTGTGTGTGTGTGTGTGTGTGTGTGTGTGTGTGTGTGTGTGTGTGTGTGTGTGTGTGTGTGTGTGTGTGTGTGTGTGTGTGTGTGTGTGTGTGTGTGTGTGTGTGTGTGTGTGAGGAATATTCAGCAAGGAGTTGCATCACATATGTATGTGACCTGTCCTCACAATTTTTCCTTTCCCTATCACCCTCACTTGCTTTTCCATACTACAATCTCTGCTTCTACATCCACTTGGCTCCTCTTTTTATTGATCCTCCTCCCAGTTTTCAATTACTTTTTCTTTATGTCTCTTCATTCTATTTCTTGCTTCTATTCCTACAGTGTAATTATTTGCTACCTCTGCTTCGTCTCCCTCAGTGTGTCTGCGAATACTTCTTGCTTCAACTCTCACAGTCTACTTTTCAAATATTTTTTTTCTTACTGTCCGTTTCCCTTTCCTTTTCATACCCACTTTGCTTTTCTTTCTGTTTCTCTATTATCCTTTTTTTTCTTTTATCTTTCTTAAATCATTGTGCTATCCCTAAACTTCCACAATTCTTAAACTGACATCATACCTAAAATGCTATCCATACTAAACTGCTACCCTCCCTAAAATTCCATCCTTCCTAAACTGCCGCCATCTTTAAAACTTGAGTGGCATAAAATATAACCAATAAATATATGAGTGTTACTTTATCAATCTTCCCTTAACTGCCGCCACCCCTTAACTGCCAGCCTCTCAAAACTGCCACTTCATCTGACAGCCTCCCTAAACTGCCACCTCAACTGCCAACACCCTTTACTGTCAGCATCCCTAAACTGCCACAATTCCTTAACTCACATCTCCACTGCCATCACACTAACTGCCAGCCTCCCTAAACTGCCAGCATCAGATGTGGCAGCATCAACCAGCCAGTGTGGTGGTGGTGACTGCCGTGATGAGCTGATTGTCGGCCTAGTGAGCCTAATTACTCCACATCATTAGTGCCATTAATGAACCTACGCCCGTCGGGGGAAAGGGAGCTGTGGAGGACTGAAGTGGCGATGGACGGAGAGGGAGAGGAGATGGGAGGGGGAATAAGGGAAAGGGGGAAAGGTAATAGGAAAAATAGAAAGAGGAAGAGAGGCGAGGAAAAAAGATAGAATGTGGGGATGCTGAGTTGCAGGGAGATGGCAAGACTTGGTGTAAATAACGGAAGGTGAAAGGCGGAGCATGAGAATGGAAGGGAGAGTGGGAGAGGAAAGGTCAGAAAGGGAAATACGGATGGGACTGATAGGAAGGGTAGAAAGTAAAAGGGAAGAGACAGAAGGGAAAAAGAACAGGAGTATGGAGAGGGTGAATGGGTTTGGGATGGAGGAGGGGGAGGAAGATTCTGCCTCCAGCATACGAAGTCCCCAGTGAAGAGATGGAAGAGGGGAGGGGATGAGTGAGGTTGCTTTTGTCATTAGAGGCAATTGTTTCTCCCCGAGGAGGATAGCCTAACTGTCCTCCCTCTCCCACTTACTTTATGTGCAAGGGATTCCTTGTTTCTCTCTCCAGTCTCCCAGCCCCATTTTGACGTTCAGTCGGTCTCACAGCCTTGATTATTTGATCTTAACGCCGTAACCTACGCACAAGGACTTACAACTTGGACAACTGGACTGCCTGGTATGGCCCTTCCCAGATTTTTTTTTTTTTTTTTTTTAATACTGCAACGCCTTGACTGGGTAGGGTGTCTAGTGGGTCTGGGGTAGGGAAATGGTGTCCATAAGGTCTTGCAGCGTCCGCAGATGGTCTTAACGGGACCTGCAGTCTTCGCATTGGGTCTTACAGCCTTAGCTTTATGAGATAATGGGTTTCGACGAAAGTCTCTCAACACTGCTTTGACATGCTGTCAGTTCTGCAGCAACAACTACTGAGCCAGGTCTTACTGCTACAACCTAAGCGGAGGGACTTACGGCTTCGACAAGTGGGTCGGGTCTTCCGGCCCTTCTGAGGATTATATAGAGCATCACTATCGACGGAGAGAAACATTTACGTAACAGAGGGTCTCACAAGGTCCGTGGAAGGTCTTAGAGGCGACCCACAGCCTCGACTGAGGGTTCCCTAAGGAGGATGGATGGGAAATCAAGGACAGGACAGGGGATGGATGGTTGTGATAAGGAGTAATGGCACGGGAAGGGTGGCGAAAGATAACAGGCAGACAAAGAGGATGCGAATGGAAAGGTAAAGGGAATGGAAAGAGAAAGAAGTGGGAAGAGATGAAGGTCGGAAGAGAACAGCTGGGGTAGTGAAAACAAAGAAAGGAGAAAAGAGAGTGAAACAAGAGCGAGAGAAGAGAGGAAGAAAGCAATCAGAATAGGAGAGCGGCGGATGAAGAGGAGAAGACTGGAGAGGGAAACAGAAGGGAGTGGCTAACAACTAATGGAATAATAAGAGAAAAAGAGGAGGCGAAAGAATGGGCAGGTAGCTAATGATTTAACGAAAAATAAGATAAAAGAAGATGGGGAAATAAAAGGAAGTAGCTAATCACCATGAATAATAAAAGAAAATCAGCAGGAAGACTTTAGGAGGAAAAAGTGAACGGAAAAAAGTAGCAGTAAGCAGAGAGAGAACGGAAAATTTAGCCCTAATTTAACCTTTATCTGCGGCAATCCGTAGAGGGCATGCAAGTCCGGATCTTCTTGTTGGAAGAGCAATATAAAGAACGAACGTTTTCTCATGCTGATCAAGTACGAATGGGAAATGCATATCTGTAATGAAAAAGGCAGGCAAAGGGTAAGGAACAGTTTAAGGATTTGAATTTCACTGAAGCTGACTTTACTGATCCTCTAGAAGACCCGCCAACATGTTGCAAAAATACCCCGCTAGTACCAATATACCAGTCCTTTATAAGACAGCCCTAGCATGTATTCAATATGGACGGTGGGTGTTTGCGCCGAAGTGGTGACATGTGCGAGGTGTATGGTTATGTAAGAGGCTACTGAGACCTTGGGAACGGGTTGTATAGTCTATGCACAGGGTCGGACAAATTACCAAAAAAAAAAAAAAGGAGGGGGGGGGGGCGAGGGGTATTATAGGCTTTATGCTATGAATAAGTGTGTCACAACCAATATGCTTTATGCTGTGGGTAAGTGTGTCACAGCCTATATTCTTTTTCTTTAGTGATAACAGACAGGGTGCGAACATTAGGAATCATTTTAAAGAACATATTATCTGCACTCACTCAATGTATTCTCCACACCTGGGACTGACAAGGAACCTACACGTGGTGGTACTAAGTGTCCTGGATGGAGCTAAGCAGACGCGGCGTCCACCTGAGACCCCAAACTCATCTTTCCCTGCACCTCGCCGTGGGGAAAGACTCTGAAACGACCCTGGCGAGGCGTTGTCCACTACAAAGATGAGCCAGTTCCCCACACAGAATATGTACTGTATTGTATTTGTATAATAGCCCCAGAGATGCAATTGTTTACCTGTGGTCGATGGGTCTACGTGGCCAGGCAGACCGGGATAAAGCAACAACACCATCCATGTCTGGTTTCATACCCCAAATTTAGTTCTATAAAGGCCTCTTATCATACCACTCCCCGAATCCCAGACCACCTGAGTATCCAATGATTTGCTGGGGCATATAAAATCAAAACAGACCCATAAAAAGATAAAAACGTAACTGGCAAACATTTTTACGTTTCTATACCACAAGTAAATTGATGCATACGGTGACTATTGGGCAAACGGGTAAACTAACACAGCAGATCACCCTTCAATATATACGCCATCACCGGCATGGAAATGAAAAAATGGAAAACGTTATGAGGCGAGAAATGAGCTGTAGCGATATGAACGAAACGAAAGGAAATTTATATATGGTGAGAGAGAGAGAGAGAGAGAGAGAATCTGTACTGGGTGATGGTGTTAATGGATGGGTGGAATGCATTGTGGGTGACGGATGGGGTGGTGAAGTGTGGATGAGTTATCAGGTGTGTGTGTGTGTGTGTGTGTGTGTGTGTGTGTGTGTGTGTGTGTGTGTGTGTGTGTGTGTGTGTGTGTGTGTGTGTGTGTGTGTGTGTGTGTGTGTGTGTGTGTGTGTGTGTGTGTGTGTGTGTGTGTGTGTGTGTGTGTGTGTGTGTGTGTGTGTGTGTGTGTGTGTGTGAGAGAGAGAGGAGAGAGAGAGAGAGAGAGGCGTAACCGTAGAGGATGAGGCGTGAATGATTACTCAATTTTCTCTCTCTCTCTCTCTCTCTCTCTCTCTCTCTTTCCCACTGTTCCCAATCACACTCATTTCCATGTGACACCGTTTTTCTTACTACTATTCTCAAATCCACTACTGTAAACCTTCTCCATAAAAACGGACATATAGCACCCATTTATCAAGAGTTTACTTCCATCATTCTATTGCAAGAATCACTGATCAACTCTGGGAGAACCTGTCATTCCTCCTGTCTAAAACCTCTACTCCAAAACAGTGTGTTATGGTAAACTGAAATGAACGAGTCCTAAAGGTAGCTCATTTGCATTTTCATAAGAACTAGTATTTTTACATCTGACTCCTTCCTTTCAATCACAGATAAACAGAAAAAAAAAAAATACTAGCAATATGCAAAGTGTCATGAAACAGGTATTAGTTTCAGGTAATCTAAGGTAGTACATCGCAGGTAAATTTAAAGGTATCATATTAACAAAGTCGCATGTAACGGGAAACAGTTCAGTAGACGCCATACCAGGGTAAAAAATCGCGGGTAACAACTTGATTAGAAGTACCTTGACATGGTTTGGCCATGTAATGAGAAGAGAAAGTAAGAGATTGACAAAGAGAGTGCATGTGAGTGAGGTGGAGGGGGAAAGAGGAGGGGAAGACCGAGGAGGAGATGAAGGGATGGGATTAAGAGGAATGTGGAGGAAGGGGTGTGGGATGGCACTCTGAGGGCGGAGGGCAGAGCGACATGGAGGCGATTTGTTTGTGGCCACCCCTTCCGGAAATAAGGCGTCTGGTGAGAGAAAAGCTTGAAGCAAAACGAACCCAATGGAAAGCTATTTCCTCAAACAGCCTCCGGTGTTACCAGTTTTGTTTTGTCTTGACGTCAACACCTTCTTTGACGTCATTCAAGATTCAGGCTCTAGGCTAGTTAATCCCTTCCGTCCAGTGTTGTATTTTCAGTTCTATCCATACAACTATAAACAATAATATTCTTTACAGCAGAGGCTATGCGGACCCGAGGGATATAGATATGAGCTTTATTAATCCCTTCACTATTACAGGCGTTTCCTATTAAAAAAAAAAATAATGGATGTGCCGAGATTTATCTACACTGTACACAACCGGACAGAATTAGTTAAGGGTATGTGTAAATAGAGTCCTTGTTCTTACAGTTTACTCTCATCATCGCCATTAACATTATCATCATCATTAACATTAACACTAATATCATTACATCACAAGCTGCTTCTATTAATCATCTCTAACACTTTTATAATTACTTTCATTCACTATCTTCATAACCATCATCATAGGCAACGGAACCACCACCATACCATCATTATCATCCTCATCACCATCATCATCATCATAATTTGTAACAGCACTCTAACCACCACCCTCACCACTGTCATCATCATCATCATAATTAGCAACAGCACCATCACCAGCATCACCATCGTCATTCATCATCAGCATGATTTTGATCTCCACAACCACCATCAAGATCAGGAACTGCATCACCATCGCATCATCACTGCCATTCATCATCATCATCATCATTACCCTCATCACCATCATCTTATAATACCTAATGCCGTAAATGCGATGGGTAGGATCGAGTGACACGAAGAGTAATATAGATAAGAAAGATAAGCAGGAGGAACTGTAGAAAAGCAAGAGGAACTACAGATAAGCAGGAGGAACTGTAGATAAGCAGGAGGAACTATAGATAAGCAGGAGGAACTATAGATAAGCAGGAGGAACTGTAGATAAGCAGGAGGAACTATAGATAAGCAGGAGAATTATACATCAGATAAGCAGAAGGAACTATAGATATGTAGGAGGAACTATAGATAAGCAGGAGGAACTACGGATAAGCAGAAGGAACTACAGATAAGCAGGAGGAACTATAGATAAGCAGGAGGAACTGATAAGCAGAAGGAACTACAGATAACCAAGAAGAACTATAGATAAGCAGGAGGAAGTACAGACAAGCAGAAGGAACTATAGATAAGCAGGAAGAACTATAGATAAGAGGGAAAAACCATCACCAGCGTGCTCAATGACAGAATCCATACATCCACTCAATCATCATTCAGTATTTCCAGATTTATGATGCAGAGTAAATCCCTTGTTGAACGATTGCTAAAACTCTCTCTCTCTCTCTCTCTCAACCAACCTTTCTAATTTACTGACACAAGGTACATCTCCGGTTGAAAGATTACTAAAACTCTCTCTCTCTCTCTCTCTCTCTCTCTCTCTCTCTCTCTCTCTCTCTCTCCATAATTCCATGTTTATATTGTCATAACACTGGCCAATAACAATAATACTATCTAAATTTTAACATTCTACCTGTCTACTCATGTATCTGCCTATTTTCTGTCTACCTATGTTGTCTATCTATCTATCTGTCTATCTGTTTACCTATCTACAATCAATCACCCTCCAATCCTGACAATCTCTGCTGCTATTTCCTCGTTGAACTTCATATATATAAAAATGCTGTAAGACGAGACTCTATTTCTGCAAATATTAATTCTCTCTCTCTCTCTCTCTCTCTCTCTCTCTCTCTCTCTCATTATTTACTCGCCCAATGGATACAATCTGCGGGTTGGCTAGAGGAGGAGGAGGAGGAGGAGGAGGAGGAGAAGGAGGAGGAGGAGGAGGAGGAGGAGGAGGAGGAGGTGGTGGTGGTGATGGTGGTCCAGGGTGGCATCTCGTGACACCTAAAAGGGAGATGAAGAAGAGAGGACGAGAGGCAAAGGGAGGTAGGAGAGGAAGAGAGGCAAAGGGAGGTAGGAGAGGAGCGTAGGGATGAGGGAGAGGGAAGGGGAGGGGACAAGACAAAGAGAGAGATGGGTAGACAGGGAGTGACGAGAGTTAAAGGGAGAGCTAGGGGGGATAATAAGAAAAGGCGTTGGGAGAGAAAGGATGTCAGTGGTAAAGGGGAAGGAGAAGGAAATGGAAGGGAGCGAATGAAGGGGCAGAGGGTGCAAGGGGGAAGGGGTAGGAAAAGGAGAAACGAGAGAGAGAGAGAGAGAGAGAGAGAGAGAGAGAGGAGGGGGAGGGGGGGAGATAGGAATATGGAGGAGGGGAAGATAGGAATATGGAGGAGGGGAAGAAATATGAGAGCAAGAGGAGAATTGAAAAATAAGGAAAAGGCAGGAACGGGGGAGATAAAGATAGGGAATAGAAGGAGGGAAGTGGGGAGGAGGTGCGAGGGGCGATAACAGCACCCAAAAGGATAAAAAACAAAACTGAAATCCAAGTTCATTATCACTAAAGTCATGAAGTTTAGGAAGAAGAGAAAGGGGGAAGGGGAAAATGAGAGAGGTAGAAGGGAGCAGAAAGAGGGGAACACGAAGAAAGGGAAGCAGGAGGACGGGATGGGATGGATGATGAGATGGGAGAGAAAAGAAAGAGGTAGAGGAGGAAGGGAGAGGAAGGAGCAAAGATGAAGAGGGGAAGAATGAGGGAGGTGGGATGGAAAATGGTAAGAGAAGGGAAGACATTTTCGGCTATTGTACCCTTTGATACTACTATTTAATCAACACCATAACTATAACAATATTTCTGTTTCACCTACTGTCTTCTTGACCACATCTCTTCTCTTCCCACTAACTATCCTATAAAAAAGGAGGGGAGCACGGAGACAAGAAGAGTGGGGGAGATGGATGGGGAAAGTCAAAAGGGAGAGATGGACGAAAAGAAAGAGATGGGGGAGATGAAGTTGTGAAGAAGAGGGGGGAAGGGAATATGAGGTATGTGAGGTAAGGAGGGGAAATGATTGAGGGGGGAGGGAAAGGGGAGGGTTTGGGAAGGGAAGGGATGCAGAAGGCTGAATTAAGTAGCATTAAGATGATAGGAGAAAGGATAAGAGGGATATATACTAGAATCCATCTCTGTACGTCGTCCAATGACGATTCAGACGATTGCTGGGAGGAAGAACTTAAAGTGAGAATTAACCCTTCCCCGTGCTTGAAGAATTGCGTAGGTGTGTCCACAGTGAGAGCAGAGCATGTAAGCACCAAAGAATTTAACTAAGCATTTTCTGTATATGTAAAACTTCATACACGATAGCAGTATATAACGACAGGGTGCAAGCATAGGCAAGCATATTAAAGTCTGCTACAACTTGATTTTTAATGCAAGGCTAGAAGTATTTGCTGTTCACAGGGAGATTGAAATAATACTGAAGCAACGTGGAGAGAGAGAGAGAGAGAGAGAGAGAGAGAGAGAGAGAGAGAGAGAGAGAGAGAGAGAGAGATGGGGGGGGGGGAAATATGCATGAGTAAAAATGAGTGAGAGAGGGAGTAGGAGATATGGAGCGAGGAGGAGAGAGGAGGCGAGACAGACCACGAGACAGGGTCAGGGGGCTGGAAAACGAGGAGAGGGCGACGAGGAAAGAGGGAGAGAGGTCAACGAAGACGGACAAATAAGATAGCTACTGTAGACAGAATATACTGAAAAACGGATCAACAGCTACAGACAGATAGACTGACACACACACACACACACACACACACACACACACACACACACACACACACACACACACACACAGGGGTACTGGAAATAATGGCAACAAAGCAAGCATGAGTGGAAAGAAGCCAGTACTAAACCCAACTCCTCAGAACGGAGTACATATAATAATGATGGAATAATTATAGATAATTTATAGATAATAGTAGTTATTGGTGGTAGGTGGTGGCGACCATCATCCACTCGCTTGATGTAGTGCTGTCTACTTCTTCCTTCGCCTTTATCATTCTTTTTCTGTGCCTGCCCTCCTCTCCTCCAATATCTCCCATCTTTCCTGTCACTTCTTTTTGCCCTTCTTTCCTTTACAGGTGGCATTACATTAAGTGACAAGCCAAATGGTTTCCTGCAAGCCAAGAAACCATTTACAACGCTGGGTAGTAACCATATAACCAACCAATACGTGCTCCCTGCGTGTCAACAAGTGGGTTGGTGGAGGGTTAGTGCCCCTCCCCGTGAAATCAATAACTGAAAGTCAAATGGCCACCCCTGACGGATTATGGAGTCTGGCAATAGATAGATAGATAGATAGATAGTAGTTATCACGATAACGTACGATAATGACGGTGGCGGTGGTGGCGGTGGTGTCAACAAATAATAATAAAATAATAATAATAATAATAATTATTATTATTATTATTATTATTATAATTATTATTATAATAACAATAAATTAGAACAGTAATAATAATAATAATAATAATAATAATAATAATAATAAAAGTGCTAGAGGTGCACTGACTGGAGCGCATCTCTGCAACAAGGGCAACGTCATTTTCAAACCACTCTTCATAATGGGTTAGGTTTTCTCATCATTGATCACGGTTTCACAAAAAATGTTTTCCGGATTCAGAATCTGTAATACGATCCGAACTGGTCCCAAAAGTTAATCGACTGTTCCCTGGGACATGGGCTATCTACCAACTATATTTGCTCCAAATCTCTCTTTTAGCTTTAGAGTAATCCTGCTAACAAACAAAGAAACAATGAAACAAACAAACAGGGGTGAAAACATACTCTCCTTATCAGAGAGAAAAATAATAACAGTAATAGTAATAATTAATAATAATAATAATAATAATAAAGTAATAATAATAACAATAATAATAACTCGACACTGTTGTCTATGGCTCAAGGTTTTAACTGGATGTGGACGATAAGGGTTTACATCAGGGGGCTGGTTGGGGTTTATTGCTCATATAATGCGTTTCAGGGAACAGCAACTGGTCGCCCATCTTGAATATCTGAGATAAATAACCTGGTAACGGGCCTCTACGCCCAGTTGGGGCAATAAAGGATTAAATTATAAACTAAATAAATAGAACAAATATATAAATACTCTTGGAAGAACTAATAACTTAAGAGGAAAAAAAATATGACTCCTCGAACTTTTATAATAACTCTGTCCCCCCCAAAAAAAAAACATAGCCATCCTTTACGGCACACACACACACACACACACACACACACACACGCACGCACAACATATTTCTATATAATCACCCCGCCCTAACAACCACGGCCATTGCTCCAGCACATTTCACCCTCTCTCCCACTCACAATATTTCTCTCCAGCACCCACAATTTCAGGCCAGACCCGTATTCTTCACGACGCCATCTTCGTCCTGGCAGTAAGGGGTGGGCTGGAGTGGGGTGGGGTAGGAGGTGCGGGTGGGGTGGGGTGGGAGGTGGGGGTGGAGAGAAGGGGGGGAGTAAATTTTAAGTGTTATACCCGTGGCGACATAATGGGGATGGAGGGTTGTGAGTAATGGCGGTGTTGGTAACTGAGGAAGCCATTATAATATGACTGAATTCAGGCCAGGGTGTTTTCCTTACATAAAAGCACCAATAATATTTCATAATATATACAAAACACGAAATGTCCCAAATGTTTTCGTTTTTTCCTCCTGAAGATGTGAATTTGAGCATATCTATGAATCACCAACCAACTGATTTACCTGCATATATACTTGAATTTATGTATCGGTATGTACTGTGCGTGTGTCTGTGTGTATGATATGTCCTGTGCCACCAATGGGGTTATAGGAGTATGTAATTTAGCTGTGTTGGTAAATGGATGTGCAAGACGAAAATATAACGCTATATTTTCATACGCCACCCACTGGACACTAATACCCACCGTCTACCATGATACATTACCAGTATCTTATTCACGACCGAAGTCAAGGTGCATGCTACTTCTTCTTCTTCTTCCTTCCTTTCTTTCTTTCTTTTTCTTTTTTTCTTTCTTTCTTTCCTTCTTTCTCTCTTTTTCTTTCTTATTTCCTTTCATTCTTTCTTTTTCTTCCTTCTTATTTTCATTTCGAATGATTTTTTTTATTCAAGGTCCATAATCACACATTTTCTGAAGCTTTAACTTTTCAGCGATGCTCGAGTTTGGCTTTTTATTGCATCGATTTTATGCAACTGGGAAATATTTTGCCAGTTTGTTAAATTTTATTTTGAGTAACACTATCATTGCCTCAGAGTCACAAGCCTTTCCTAAGTTCAAGCGAAGAAACTGATAAAGTAGAAAAAAAAAATCAGGTCCTCCAGGTGAAGGAAACCTTTAAAATAAAAGTGAAAGGTCAAAACTAGATTATATTTCTTTTATTGTATATGGAGACTTCTTTATCGTACAGGTCTTCATAAATAATATCCCTTGTTCATAGTTCGACTTTTAACTCTCGCTATCATGATGTCCTGTTCTAGTACAATATCTATGCATCCAGACGATTTTGTTAAACTTAGGAAAAGCCTCTCGTACTGAAGGCATTAATGAAGGCTGTATCATATTCGTGCAATTCAATAAACCTACTGTAAGCTGCAGGAAACCGTCTACAGATACAGTAGCAAGAGTAATAATGGTAAAGACGTCCTCTGCTGAAAGGCGGTATTCAAAATGGCCCTGGATTCTCAGCGCCTCTTTCTCAGCCATTTATTCCGTACATTGCACACTCGTATCCTGTTCAATGACACTGATACAAATTATGACGATATTAAAGAGATAAAAATAACATGCATGAGAATATTACGGTAAGTCGAAATTCAAGCAACACAACACATTGGGGACTGTGTAGGTGTAATATGCAAAATAAATCACTAACCAAAAGGAAATAAGAAATCTCAAGTGTGACCTCGAACATGGCTCCCAATATGAACGTTATTCTCAGATTCTCAGTTCGTCTCCTTTATATTTAGGATCGAACCCGACACCTTAAGTACCTCTAGTTTACGACGCTGCCGCCCAGCCACCACCTGGTTGTGAGAAATATTGGCTTAATTTAGGAAAGGTCTAGGAATTTGGGGAGGTAAGATAGTGGACTCCCCGTTCTCTCTCTCTCTCTCTCTCTCTCTCTCTCTCTCTCTCTCTCTCTAATACACTCTTTTTCATCTCTGTCCTCTCCATTTCTCTGACTAATGTTTCTCTCTCTCTCTCTCTCTCTCTCTCTCTCTCTCTCTCTCTCTCTCTCTCTCTCTCTCTCTCTCATGCAGACTTTCATCTCTTTGTCCTCTCCATTTCTCTGACTAAAGGTCTCTCTCTCTCTCTCTCTCTCTCTCTCTCTCTCTCTCTCTCTCTAGCAGTTCCCCCGGCTTATTACATCATCCTCTACCTCCTCTCACACAAGAGCGGAGAGAAACCCGAAGCTCATTGGCGTTATTATACTGAAGGGAAGAGCCCAGATATCTGACCCTCTCATTACCAGGGTTCTTGATGTCTATACCCTAGTCCCCCCTCTCCCTTGATCTTCTCTAGTTTACGTTTTCTTCCGTTTTCTTTTTACTCTTTCCAATTTATCTTCTCTTTTTCTTTTTTCTAGCTTTTCTCTTCTCACCCTCTCCCCTCATCTCTTGCCCCTTTCTCACCAATGTTTAATTTTTTAGTTCCAATTATTTCTGCTTCTTTAGTTTACTGCATCTCTCTCTCTCTCTCTCTCTCTCTCTCTCACCCAAGGTTCTCACTGTCTTTACCCTAGTCCTCCCTCCCGCGTCGTTCTCGTCTCCGTTTTCTTTTCACTCTTTCTTCCATGCCTTCTACTTGTGTTTTTCTTTTCCCAGTCTCTCTCTCGTTCTGTCTCCTTTCCTCTTTTTTTTTTAAGGTTTTTATGTCTATACCTTAGTTCTCCCTCCCTCCTCCGTCTCTAGTGTCCGTTTTCTTTTCAGTTTTCTTCTTTTGTTATTATGTTTTCTTGATTTACCATACTCGACTGTTTTGTCTTCCCTCTCTTTTACTTTCTTCCTCTCTTTGTACTAACTCCAATTTCTTGCCAGTTCAACTTCTCTTCATTTTCCCCTCTGCCTTCTCTTTTTAGTCTTCATGTATTTTTCGTTGTTTTCCTTAACTGTTTTGTCATCATTTTTTTCCTACCTCCTCTTTATGCCGTCTCCCTCCTCTTTTTCTTGTTTGATATCAGTTTGGTTTCTGTTCTTCTACATTTCTTTTCTCCCAGATTATTACCTCCATACCCCCTTTTTCCTTATTTTCGACTATTTATTTTTCTCCCTTCTCACACTATAAATTTCTCTCTCTCTCTCTCTCTCTCTCTCTCTCTCTCTCTCTCTCTCTCCCATTTCCGTCTTTCCTCGTCTCTCCTCCTCTTCTTCCATTCTGTTCTTCCCTTTATATTTTTTCTTCATCCATATTTTCATTCTATACCTTCTACTCCTAAAGTTTTCCCCCATTTTCCATCCAGTTTTCAATTTTCTTTTCTCCATTCCTCTTTCTCTTTCTCCTACTTCTCCTCTCTTCCTTCCTGTTTTCAGTTCATATATTTGTCTTCTACTTCCCCACCAACTTCTCCCCTTTCCTTTTCTCACCCCGTATCTCCCTTCCCCCATATTTTTCCCTCTTTCCTCTTTTTAGCCTCATCTTCCAATCTTCTCTATTCTCTATTCCCTGCTGTCCTCTCCAATTCTCTCTTCTCCCTTCTCACTAACTTCCTCCCTTCAAACTTCTCTACCTTTTCCACATTCTCCCCTAATTCCACTTACTTCCTCCAGTTTTCTCCCCTCTTCCAATCCTTCTTCCACTCTTCTCGACATTCCCTCTCTCCTTTCCCTTCCCTCCACTTACATCCTCTTCCCCCCCCCCTCGTCCCTCTCACAACATTCTTTCAACACCTCTTCTTCCCTTCCCTCCACTTCCTACCTCTTTTCTCCCACTCCACCCTCTCACAACTTTCTCCCCACACCTCCGCCTTCTCTCCACCTCCTCCACCCATCGTTAGCTGGTCTCGTATTTCCTCTCCCCTTGTTATCTCCACTCATATTTTGCTCCCCCTCCCCCCACTGCCTCCTCTCCCTCTCTCCGTCTCTCCCTCGCCCCAACACGTCCAATCCCTCCCCTCCCCTTGGCTCCCTTCCTCTCGTTCTCTTCCTCTCTCGGCACCCTCCCACTCCCTCCCTCACCCTTCTCCTTGGTTCCCTCCATTTCTCCCTCACCCCTCTGCCACCCTCTCTCCTTCACCCCTCTTCTTGGCTCCCATCCTCTCCCTCACCCCTCTTCTTAGCTTCCTCCCTCTCTCTCACCCCTTGCCTTGGCTCCCTCTCTCCAACCTCTACCCATGGACCCCCCCCTCCTCCAAGTCCTTACCCTCAAGAACGTTCATTATAGATACGCCCCATCCCTCTCGCCCCCCTCCCCCCTCATCACTTCTACTGATAAGAAGGTATACTCGTTCTTGTTATAACGTGTTCTTGCTACATGCTCATCATCATCATCATCGTCATCATCATCATCATCATCATCGTCACCATCATCATCATCCTAACTCTTTTCCCCTATCCATTCCTCCTGTTAACTCTTCTTGTATTCTTATCTGTTCTAGTTAATTACCACTTCTTGTTCTTTGTTCATCATCATCATCATCACCATCATCATCATCATCATGTCTGATCATTCCCACCTTCCTGTTCTTATCTGTACTAATGTTTTCTTACTTGTTTTCTATATTCCTTATTATTTCTCTTAATATTTATTCCCAGCACTCTTCTTAAATGTTCTTCTCGTCTGTTCCTCTTCCACTGTCATATCACTAGTCTTAAACGTTCTTATCACTGTTTTTATTCTTAGCTTTTTCCTTTTTTTTCCAGTTGTGTATTTTCTGTACGAATTACCTGTTTTCACACTTCCTTACGTGTCTTTAATTCTTCATTTTTTTTATCTTTCTTGTGCGCATCTGGCTCTAGGCATGGGTAACACTCCGATCCCAAGGCCCAGCAGTCTTTTTACGCGCAAAAGATGACGTCACACACAAATTTCATATACCACGGAGCCAATACCCGGTATCTATACTGAATATGTATAGTGAATAAAGGCTGGGCTCTCATTCAGGGCTGGCAAGATGGATGATATGGAGCGATGGAGTGGAGAGGTATACAGTATATATGGGGGGAGGGCAGTGAAATGACAGGGGACAGGGTGACATGGAGGCGATTTGTTTGTGGCCACCCCTTAAGGGACTGGGGAGTTTGGCTATAGATAGCCAGACAGACAGATGTTATAGGCAGGGGTATTCCTATTAAATACTGGTGGATATTGTGCATGATCAGTAAAGACCATTTTAGTATAATTCAAATCTAAAAACTGTTCCCTGCCCCTGTCGATGATCAAACGCGCGTCCGTCGGTCACCTGTCCACCACACTTACCACTAGACCACCTTCCCTTTCGTGTCGTTCTCACCTGTCACCTGTAATCAAGGCCAGGTAATGACGCCGCGGCAACTCCTTAATTAACACGCCAGGTTGCGGAGAAAGTTATTAAGGTAATCACAGAGGGTGTTATTAAGAATGTGATCAGGGTAATTTGGGCGTCTTGAGGGTTAATGAGTGTACAGGAGAAGGACTGAACACACACACCCACACACACACACACACGCATCTCTCTCTCTCTCTCTCTCTCTCTCTCTCTCTCTCCACACACATCACTTCTCTGGAACAACATGACAGTGCCAGAACTTAAAGAGGACTAAAACGGAGTACAAAGGAAAGCATGAATTAACAGATTTACTAATAATTTTGAGGAAGTTTTTGAGGTGGACGGAGCTGGAAGGGAGCGGGAAGTGGAAGCGGAGGGGGAAAGGGTGAGGGCGAGGAGGCAAGAGGGCAAGAAGTGGGAGAGAGAATAAGAAGGTGAGAGAAATGGAGAGGAGGAGGAGGAGGGAATGAAGAAGAAGAAAGGAGGGGGAAAGGCAGGGGGAGGAAGTGGGAAGAGGAGGAGGAGGGAAAGGGATACAGAGAGGAGGAGGGGGTGTGAGGTAAGGTGAAAAATGGCGAAAGTGGATGAAGGTTAAGGGAAGTAAAGGTGACAAGGGAGAAAATTGAGAATGGGGGAGGAAGAAAGGGCGGAGAGGCAATGACCTATTCAGTAAAATTCATTCTAGTGTGGGGAGAGGGACACCTCCAAGTGGTGGCACCGATATAAACGGACGGGTCCCTTGCCTGGCTAGATAAATGTCCCTTAGTGCCCTCCCTCTCCCCCAAAAGGTGGATGGTGGACTGCGGGAAAATAGTATCTCCTTCAGCCTGCATTCCACGGGGTTCACGACAAGATGAGCCTGAGAACACAATAAAAATACAACTTCATTATTGCCACAAAATGTTTATTATATTCAGCTTACTGCAAACATGCTCGTATACTGATTTTTCCAATGCAATGGCATCTTATTTTACTCTGGCTACGTCCAGGTGATTTAATTCAGCTTGAGGAGACTTGTACATAGTGAAGAGTTAAGAAGATCGAGGAATGCTGGGGTTGAGGAAGGGGTGATATTAAAAAAAAAAAAAAAAAAAAAAAAAAAAAAAAAAAAAAGAGGAGGATGAAGAGGCAGGAAGAGGTATTCGTGCTAAATAAATAATAAAAGAATGAAGGATGGATGGAAGGAAGGAAAAGAGTTGTAGAAGGATGTTAACAGGTAATGAGCGGGAGAAAAATGAAGGGAGGAGGGAATATTAAAGTTGGGAAAGGGAAGGTAGGGAAAGAAGAAAAAAACATGGGGGAGAGACGGAAGAAGAAATAATAAAAAATAAAACGAAGGAAATGTGAGAAGCGACAAGAGGAATGAAGGGGGGGGGGAATGTTAGGACTGAGAAAAGGAAACAAGGCAAGAAAGAAATGAAAGTGGAAGACGTGGGAGAAAGCAGGAATACTGGACATACGCGGAAAGAAGTGTGGAGGAAGGGAGAAAAGGAGAGAATACTTGAGAAAGGGGAAAGCGAAAAAAGGAAACGTAGGGGGGAAGAGAATGTAATAGGGCAGGAAAGGAAGAAGAGGCCAAGGTAAAGAATAAGCAAAGCGGTATTTTAAGCACAGAGTTAAATATGGCGAAATCGTATTGTCTTTTTTCACTCCCATTCACGGTACACCTACAAGTATAATTTGAGGTTAGTCTTCATGATACACTGTAGAACGACATTAACAACGAGGTCGAGAGGA
Organism: Coenobita brevimanus; assembly: GCF_032717465.1. Lineage (NCBI taxonomy): Eukaryota > Metazoa > Arthropoda > Malacostraca > Decapoda > Coenobitidae > Coenobita > Coenobita brevimanus. The sequence continues at coordinate 5,699,206 of NC_136991.1, read as the reverse complement.
AAAGTTCACGTTATTCGCAAGATTCACATGCTCTGAACAATCTCTGAATCTTACGTTCTTTTTACCCTTTTACTAACACACCCATATATTATTATCAGTAACAGTATTGTTATCATTATTATTATATGGTGGCAGGTGGGGGAAGCGCACCATCCACTCACTCGATGAGGTGTTGCTTTGGGTGTCTGCCCTTTCCTCTCTTTCTTCCTTCCTCTCGTCTTTCTTTCCTTCTTTCTTTCCGTTTCCTTCTTTCTATGGGTGTCTTTACACTCACTCTTCTGTCTTTCCTTCATTCGATCTTCTTCCTTCTGCCTATGGGTGACTCTACACTGAGTGACAAGTCAAATGGTTTCCTGTGCACCAGGAAATGATATCTTGAGCTGGGTGGTAACCGTATAACCAAATTATGGCACCTGGTGTTGAGTGGGTAATTAAGGGACTCCAGTCGGATTAAGCCTGTGTAGGTCTATATCCAAGGGATGGTTGGGGTTTATTGCCCATGTAATGCCACTCAGGGATGTATGAGGCTGGTCATTCTCATCTGAAATGTCAGGACCAACTTGCCTTGCCCCGGGCTCCTACGCTCCTCATGGGGCAACATAGGATTGGATGATGGATGGATGGATTTAACGTTCCAAGGATATATATATATAAATTAATCCCAGAAGGGGAGGCCACAAACTAATCGCCTTTATGGTACCTCTCCTTTGTCATCAGGCTGCCTCACCTCCAACTACCATCATCCATAGTTACCTATATTCCTTTCCACCCCATCCTTCCATCTCATTCTCACAAGTCCTAAAAAAAAAAAAAAAAACAGTTCTCCGTCAGCACTGCCAGGTTGGTCTGAATAATCTACATTACTAGACCCCCTCCCCCTTCCCGTCCTGGCCTAGATGGGTAGCCTAACCCTGACTTGTGCTGTTACTGCCCTGCCCTGCAATGTAATACCACCTGGACCACACATCTGGCCACACTATTACGTGGTAATAACGAACCTTGTATCCCATACCCAGTGTTTCCCTCATGGAAATAAACACTTTAACACCTCATCTTTTAGTATTTAGAGTGGCATATGGCACGTTAACACTATTACTTATAATATCAATAGGAGAAGCATCTTCACTGTGTAACATTCAAATACATGATGCTGAAGAGGAGCGCCTTCAAAGGGTAGCACCAATATGACCGGCCGGTGGAGCTGTCTGGCTGTCCTCAGCCTGCAGTCCTCTGGGTCACATCCAAATGAACCTGGAACCACAACAACACCAACTTAAACTAAATCGTCAAGGGACAGATGCTCGAGTGCGAACTAATTTCACAAGAATACCTCATTCCACGTATTCACACAATACGTCCAAAAATCCTTAGGCTTGACTGAATAACTGGGCCGCCTCTACGACTCCTCTCTTATCTAAAGAGACATGATGGTACTACTTTTGTTTAGAGTATCTGTGAGCCACATATGGATGATGATGTAATGTTGCAGAGAGAGAGAGAGAGAGAGAGAGAGAGAGAGAGAGAGAGAGAGAGAGAGAGAGAGAGAGAGAGACAGTGAGCGCGCGCGCGCGCGCGTGCGTGCGTGCGTGCGTGTGTGTGTGTGTGTGTGTGTGTGTGTGTGTGTGTGTGTGTGTGTGTGTGTGTGTGTGTGTGTGTGTGTGTGTGTGTGTGTGTGTGTGTGTGTGAAAGAGAATAATATAGGAGCCCGGGCCAAGAGCCTTTTGACATAATCCCAAATAATCATTCTCTCCTTTGATGGGTCTTAACTCCTCCCATTCTACTCTCCTTCACTCCAATCCCTGCCTTTCACCTCAGTCGTTCTACCAATCCCCCTCCTCTCTCTCTCTCTCTCTCTCTCTCTCCCTCTCTCTCTCTCTCTCTCTCTCTCTCTCTCTCTCTCTCTCTCTCTCTCTTATTCCAGCCACTCGTAGCCTCCTCCCCCTCAACCTATTCAACTCAACCCTTCTCCTCAAACTAGCCCTCATCTCCCTTTTTGCTCCTTCAATCCCTTACCATCTTCTTTCCATCCACTTTCTCTTCTTTCCCTCCAACCTTCTCTCCTTTCCAGCTCTCCACCCTCAATCAAATTCATTCCAGTCCTTTTCTCTCTCAATCCAACCTTCTACCCTTCAACCCAACTCTTCCAGCCGCTCAACACTCAATTCATCCTTTTCCATTGCAGTTCCTGAATATTCTGTCTCTTTGCCATAAATGCAGCTCCCATTAATTATCTTCTCAGTCCAAAATCTAACACCTCCGTTCCACTTTCATCTTCAGCGCATCATCCCTTCCCCTCTCCTCCTCGCCGGCTCCTTCCAGCCCTCTTTCTCACTCCTTTCTCTCAATCCAGTCCCATCCCCCTCAGCCAGTCCCCTTGTCTCCTTTCAATCAAGTCTCAGTCTTTCAATCCAGCCCAATTTCCTCATCAATCCAGTACCCCACTTTCAATTTAGTCCCCGTTTTTCAATTCAGCCCATTTTTCCCCTTCAATCCAATCCCTCTATTTCACTCCAGTCCTTTTTTCCCTTCAATCTAGCCCCTTTCCCCTTCAGTCCAGCCCCATTCCCCCTTCAATCCAGCCCATCACTCCCTTCAATCTAATCCCCTTTTTTCAACCCAGCCCTTTCCCCCCCCCTTCAAATCAGCTCCATTCCCTCTTCCATCCAACCCCTGTCCCCCTTCAGTCCACTCCCTTTCCCCTTCAGTTCAGCCCCAATTCTTCTTCAATCTAGCACCTTTAAACCCTCTCTCAATCCAGACCTACCGTCTCTCTACCTTTCCCCTTTCAATCCAGCCTCTTTCTCCCTTCAATCAGTCCCATCCCCATCAATCATCCCTAGTCCCTATTCAATCCAGCTCCTTTCCCGCTTCAGTCTGGCACCTTTCAACCCTCTCTCGATCCCGCCCTATTCTCTCTATCCAGTGGGCCAGGAGCCAGCTGGATCCTGGGCTGGAAACTGGGTTATGGGTCCGTGGATTTTCCGACCACTGGGCTTGGAGACTCGAATAACGGGGAGAATGAGACGAGGAGAGAGAGAAAGAAGGGGAGGGGGAGGGAGGAGAGAGAAAAGGAGGAGGGAGAGGAAGAGGGACAGAGGGAGGGAGGAGAAAGGTGGAAGGGAGGAAAGGAGGTGGGAGAGGAAAAGAGAGAGAGGAAGATCGAAATGCAGATGTGGGATTGAAGGAGGATGCGAAAACGGTGACTGAATGAAGAAGAGAGGATGATAGGGGAGGGAAATATGGGAGAGACAAGGGGTAAGGGAAACGGGGAAAGAGAAGAAGAAAGGGGAGGAGATGAAAAATTGAAAGGAGAGAATGGGGAGGGGAAAGGGGGGTTTAGGGGAGGAAGGGAGAGAGGGAGGGAGGGAGGGGGAGAGAGAGAGAGAGAGAGAGAGAGAGAGAGAGAGAGAGAGAGAGAGAGAGAGAGAGAGAGACAGACAGACAGACAGACAGACAGACAGACAGAGAGACAGACAGACAGACAGACAGGCAGGCACAGAGAGAGAGAGAGAGAGAGAGAGAGAGAGAGAGAGAGAGAGAGAGAGAGATGAAGAAGGTAATGGGGAGGGGGAAAGTGAATAGGAGATACAGATTTGGGAAGGAGAGAGAAAGAGGAACTACGAAAGAGAGAGAGAGAGAAAAAGGGACATTTAAGAGAGGTCATTTAATGGGAGGGGGTGAATGGATGACAGAGATGGAAGGTGGAAGGAGGAAAAAAACGGGAAGGAGGGACTATGAAGAAGGAAATAAGAGGGAAGTGGAAGCAGGGCGGAAGAATGAGGAGGAAAGAAAACGGGAAAGGGTAAAGGAGGTGTGGACTGGGAAAGAGGAACAGATGATGGAAAAGATGGACTAGAAATAAGATGGAAATTGGGACTGAGGCTGGGAAGGGGAGCAGGGGAGGAAATGTGAGAAAGCGAAGTGGAAATGGAAATGCAATATGGAGATGAGGGATGGAAGAAGGGAGGAAATAAGAGCGATGGGAAAGAAGATGAAAGGGGAAGGGGGAATGGGAGTGAGGAGCGATGGAAGACTGGGAGGGGAAGGGAGGGGAAGACGGGGGAAATGGGTGGGAGGGGAAGGGAGGGGAAGACGGGGGAAAGGGGTGGGAGGGGAAGACGGGGGAAAGGGGTGGGAGGGGAAGGGAGGGGAAGACGGGGGAAAGGGTGGGAAGGGGGATAGTGGGAAGAGGGGCGTATTTGCATAACTCGGATGAATTAAATAGCGCCAGAGATGATGGTGTTGGCAAGGGAGAAAGAGGAAGGGATGGGGAAAAGGAGAAAGGAGGAAGGAGCGGAGGAGAGAGAAGAGAAAGGGGATCTGGAAAGCGAAGGAAAGGAGGGAAGTGAAAAGGAAGAGAAGAGGAGGGAAGTGAAGAGGAAGGAAGAGAAGAGTAGGGATGAGAAGAGTACAGGAAGAAAGGGATGATTTTTTTCTTTTTTGTTGGGGTGAAGTGGGGAAGGGAAAGGGGCACTGAGGAATAGGGGTGATGCAGGAGGGATGGGTTGGCGGAGTAGGGAGTTGGGGAGGGTTATGCAGAACGAAGGGGTCAGGGGAGGGGAGATGATGGGGCAACTGAGAGAAATGGTGTGTGTGTGTGTGTGTGTGTGTGTGTGTGTGTGTGTGTGTGTGTGTGTGTGTGTGTGTGTGTGTGTGAGAGAGAGAGAGAGAGAGAGAGAGAAACGAGACATAAATACACACAAAAATACATATAGCCCAAAATACAAATCTCCCACATCTTTCCCAGCCCTGAAAATAACACACATTTCCAAAATTAAATTCTCCAATATCTAACACATCTCCCCATGAGAGAAAAATCACCATCTAAAACTCTACGCAATTTTCACGCCAGAATTAAAATATTCCTGAAAATATATGCAGAGACACTAATATTAAAACAGAATCCCGTGAAAACTATTATGCCCGAGTGGGGCGTAGAAGTGGGGGAAATGGTCTAAAAATAAGGGTTTAAATATTATCCAGGAAGCGGGTGATGCCATGAGATCGAAAGAGGGGAAATGCATGAAAAAGTGGTTAATTAAAGACAGGCTATTAATACTCCTTCACTGCATTTAGGCGTTTTTATTCAAGTGTTAACACTAGATGCTTTTATTATTCAGCTCAAGCAAGGCCTCTCGTAGTGCAGGGATAAAAATTATTTCCACTAACCCTTCAGTGCGATAATGCTTCTCTATGCTCAATAAAATCGTGTTGCGGTACGAATAATTAAATAAAGGGATCCATTATATAATCTGTCTGTTTCTCTCTCCCTCCCCACTCTCTCTCTCTTTCTCTCTCTCTCTACACACACACATACACACACACACACACACACACGAATACCTCATACCTTTTAACTGCCTGGGTTTTGATCTGGACCGCCTTAATCACTTAGAACCTCACAAACGACATCTTATTTTATCCTTACTACCTTCAGACGATTTTATTCAGCCATAGAGACACTCGCTGAACTAGATTGGGAAAATATCATCCCTCATTCACTGCTTCACTACATCATCACCATCAGGTGTGGGAGAAATATTCAACCCCTTCTGTTCAATGTCGCGTATATATAGTTATTGTTTTCTCTCTGCCACCATGATACTATGATGGATGTTACCCTGTTCCATCCAATCTCATTTCGACTTCTTGTTCCCTGTCTGCTTCTTTCTTTCACTCCATCTGTGGGCTGCCATTCCGTTAGTCTGGTTGCCCATCTGTTACCTGTTATACAAAGGACGTGGTTTACACATTCATTTTCGCATGTTGACTGCAATGATAATCCTATTCTGGTGTGTGTGTGTGTGTGTGTGTGTGTGTGTGTGTGTGTGTGTGTGTGTGTGTGTGTGTGTGTGTGTGTGTGTGTGTGTGTGTGTGTGTGTGTGTGTGTGTGTTTTATATCCTGGAATCTCTCTTTCTGTCTCTCCATGTAACCCCTAACATAATCATTTCCTTTCCATTCTAAGCATTCGAAAGTGTTCATCCTTGAACTTTGTTAGATTCAACATTTAGACTGAAACGGGAGGGGTGCACGTCTTTCAAATACAGGACATTTTAAAGCTAATGGAAATAATATTGAAATCATCAGTGGACAACTCGAAAAACTGATAAATGTCGTCCTCTAGTTGAATACATCAGGAAAGCTTTCATGGAGTAATGCGATACCTGGTCCACATCACTACCTCCCTTTTAAACCTGTCAGCCTAAAGACAGGTTACATAAATCCTTCACTGGTCCTTTAGTACAGTCACTCCTCAGCTGAACATATTCCACTAGAAACAGAGAGATTAAGTTGCTATGAGATAAACGTAGTGAAGAGTTAACCTAATCTGCTTGTGAGGAAAACTGGGGCTTATTTTTTCACTTAACTCGAGAGAAAAGTTGAATAGTTAGCAATCCAAGCGTCAATATTTGGTTTGTAATTCAGTGCAGTCATCTGAAGGCAACTCTAAACCAAGTGAATGAATGGCAGGTACTTCCGTCGTCATCATCATCATTATCGCTGATGATGATGATAAGCCGAAAAAGATAGACGACAAAAAAAAAAAAGAATTAACGAGAGAGAGAGAGAGAGACAGACAGAGAGAAACGCAAAAACTAATTAAAGCAAGGAAAACATACCAAAAGAAAACTGAAAAAGACATAAAACAACCTCAATAACAGGAGAAAGAGAGCAAGAAAAGCGAGAGAAAAAGAGAAATGTGAGAAAAAAGGAGAGGAAAGTGAGACGCAAAGGTGAAAATGATGAGGGTTAACAGAGCGAGAAAAGAAAGAGAGGAAAGAGAGGGTGTGTGGGTGTGTGTGTGAAAGTCAGATGTTATCACAGCTGAATAATGCTGATGATTCCCCAGCGTCCAGAATAATTGTACACTCTCTCTCTCTCTCTCTCTCTCTCTCTCTCTCTCTCTCTCTCTCTCAGTACTGACGTACGGAGAATATGAGGTATGGTATTATTATTATTATTATTATTATTATTATTATTATTATTCAGGCAGGTGTTGTTGCTATATATATATATTTCCAGTGACTGGAATTTTTCTGTCTTGAAATTAGGCGTCATCATCATCATCATCATCATCATCATCATCAACATCATCATCATCACCATCATCATCATCATCATCATCATCATCATCACCATCATCATCACCACATTATTCCCCCTGCACGCACCAGGAATTAACATATTCATTGTTTTTTTTGTTTTGTTTTGTTTTTTGTTTTGTTCTCTTACATCATTCTGTATTTCCAAGAATTAAAGACATTCCATGAGTATATTCCACAATTTATTTCTCTGGCTTTCATTACACCATTTCTGTGTTATTATTCTAGCCATTTCTTTGCATAGGACATATTTCCAAAATTATAAGCTATATTCTTACGCCTCGCCCGGTAGGATCAAAGAAGCTACCCCTCACTCCTTTGTAATTAACTAACTCATATATTGTCTTGTTCTTTGGAAATACGTTGAAAGGTTCTCCAAAAATTACATGCCAAAACTCCATAAAAGCTCTGCAAAATATAACAGCTAGACGACTGGGTATAATATATAATGGCTCGTTGTATATATCAGATAATTTTAAGCAGGTATACGTTAACAAAGGTCAAGGTCAAACAGATTTTACAAACTCGGTCAACATTTTATTTTCGTTTGTTGTTATGAGCCGTGTTGGAGAGGTGTACGCCTTCATGTGGTGGTACCAGTATAAACGAGCGGCTCTTTCGCCCGGTAAAAAAAAAAAATAAATAAATAAATAAACAAATAACTCCCTCCCCATCCGCCGAAAGGAGGATGGTGGACTGCAAGAAAAACACAACTTCTGCCTGTAATCCACCTGGTTCACATTTTGGCTGAACCTGGAGCTACAACAACTACTGTTATGAGTACATTGTTATGTCCAAGCTACTAGTAGGCGATTTAGGTACGAGAAATACTAGCAGTCAGAGAAATGAAAAAGATAATAATCATACCCTTAAAAACACAGTCTCTCTCTCTCTCTCTCTCTCTCTCTCTCTCTCTCTCTCTCTCTCTCCAAATGTTTCTCATCCTTTTTAAATGCCAGATTTTAGAGAAAACATCCAAGGCCATTCGATCCTCACTCAAGGATACTCTTATTAGACTGATACCGATGTATTTCACTGGGTATTCCTGTGCTCTTCTCCACATCCATGCTTTTACCTACATCTTTGCTTTATCCAACATTATCACCATTATTTTATCACCTCACTCCTGCTCCTCTTCCTCCTCCTCCTCCTCCTCATCATCATCATCATCATCATCATCATTAGCCAATACCATCACCATCAATATCACCATCATTACCATCAATATCACCATCACCACCACCATATCATCATCATCATCATTATCGTCGTCGTCATCACCACAATCGTCATTCTTATCACTATTATTAAACCATCATCATCACCTTTATCACCATCACTACTAAAACCAAATTCAAAATAACAATCATCATCATCATCACAACCTGGTCATCATCATCATCATCACCACAACTTCATCATCATCATCATCATCATCATCATTATCATCACCACAACTTCATCATCATCATCATCATCATCATGATCATCATCATCATCATCACAAACTGGTCATCATCATCATCAGTTAACCTCTGCTCAAATTCCCTCCCCCCCTCTTCTCCCCTTCTCTCTTCTCCCTCCCTCCTCCCCCTCCTCTTCCTCTTCCATCCCGCCGTCTTCCATGTAAACCCTTGGCTAAGCTTCTCTCCTGAAAGCCCATTCCATTTTCTTCCTTTCCTCATTTTCCCTCCTTCCTCCAATTCTCTCTCTCTCTCTCTCTCTCTCTCTCATATTTTTTTCCGTTTTCTTTGGGCATGTTTTTCATCGGTAACTTCACCACTGATAAAGTTTAAAGTTTTAAGAGTCACAACCCCGTCTATTTTCGACTTTCAAAGTAACTTATTAATTACTGCTCTTCTAGTTTTTCTTTCTGTTTTCTGTATAATATTCTCATTTCAAATAACTTCTTTGTCATTATTTTTCCTGGAAGAATTACACCCACATACTAAAACTGGGCTTAAGAGGAACCCAAATATTTTTACATTTTTTGTTTTTTTTTATTTTTCAAGAACTTCTAAGCCTCTTTTGTACAATGACGTCTGATCTACTTACTCCTGTTACCATCACACGATTTTTTTACAGCTTATAAGGCACCTCGTAGCAATGGATTCAGATATTACTTCCATTAACCCCTTCACAATGAGAGGCCACAAACCAGATAAGAATTGTCTGGAGGTGGCAAGAATAATAAAGGTGTCATTGTACGCAACAGGTTAATTTACTACCTTTTGTCAATGTAATTTCTTATCCTCCTCCTTTCGCGTGTTGTTTTTTTTCACTGCTTTTTCCACCATTAGCATTTTTTTTTACTCCTTTCATTTCGTTTCTTTGTTCTGGCTCAATCGTGTTATTTTTCTCCCTTCTTACATCACTCGTTGTTTTTCCCAAGATTTTCCATCCATCTTTTATTCTTATTTTTTTTCTGCTTTCTCTTACTTCATTTTCCTATTTCCTTCATCCCTCATTCCTCTCTCCTTCTCTCCATCCCTTCTTTCACTCCCTTCCTCTCAGTTTTCCTTTGTCCACTCTTCTAATCTTCACCCTTTTCTCCTTCCCTTCCATACTTCTTTTATTCTCTTATTTATAATTCACTTTTCTTTAATTCATTCTCTTGTTTCCTTCATCTATCAGTCCTCTTTCCTCTCTCCATTCCTCCTTTCACCTTCCTCCTGCCTTCCCTTTGTTCCTCCCTCCTAATTTTCATTCCCTTCTCCTTCCTTTCCCTCCCCCTCCTTTCTTTGTTGCAATCTCCTTTCTTTACAGTCCTTTCTTTATTCCTTTTCTTTGCTTTATCTCGTTATGTCTTTGTTCTCTCCTTCCTTTCCTCATTTCCCTGTGTTCTTCATCCATTCTTCAACTCTTTGTTTTCTTTCCCCTTTCTCTTCTTCCTCAATATTCTCTGGCTTTCTATCACTTGTCTTCCTCTCCTCATCTCCCATGGATCCTCTCCTCTTCCTCTCCTCATCTCCCATGGATCCTCTCCTCTTCCTCTCCTCATCTCCCATGCATCCTCTGCTCTTCTCCTCTCCCATGAATCCACTCCTCTTCCTCTCCTCATCATCATGCATCCTCTCCTCCTCTTCTCCTCACCCATGCATCCTCTCCTCCTCTTCTCTTCTCCTATGCATCCTCTCCTCTTCCTCTCATCTCCCATGCATCTTCTCCACTTCTTCTCCTCAGCTACTATGCACCCTCTCTTCTTCCTCTCCACATTTCCCATGCATCCTCTCCTTCATCCTCTCCCCATCCCCCATGAATCCTCTTCTCATCTTCCATGCACTCTCTCCTCTTCATCTCTTCATCTCCCGTGCATCCTCTCCTTCATCCTCTCCTTATCCCCCAAGCATCTTCACTTCCTCTCCTCTTCCTCTCCTTCTCTTCCATGCATCCTCTTCTCTTATTTTCCTCATCTTCCATGCATCCTCTCCTCTTCTTTTCCTCATCTTCCAAGCATCCTCTCTTCATCACCCATGCATCCTCTCCTCTTCCTCTCCTCATCTCCCATGCATCTTCTCTTTTACTCCTTCCTTCCTTTACTCTTCCATCCATCCTACCTTATCCTGTCCCCCTTTCCTTTTCCCTTTCACTTCCGTATTGTCTTCCGCTTATTCCTTCATCCTTCCTTCTCCCTCCTACATTCCTCCCTTCCTTCTTCCTCCCACCTTCCTCCCTTCTCTCTATTCTTTCCCCGCCCTTATTTCCCCTCTCCCTCGTTCCATTATCTTTTATCCTCCTTCTCCCTCTTTACTTCCCCTCTCTGCTCCTGCCCACCTCCATTGTGCCACTAGGTCTGCTATTCTTATCGTTATCAGTAGCTGGTATCAGGGAGATGTCACAGTATTTGCCACTTTATGGGCGAGGGATTGGAGGGAAGGTGAAAGGAAGAGAGAAGGAGGGAAGGAGGGAGAGGAAGGAGGGAGAAGAAGACACACACACACACACACACACACACACACACACACACACACACACAGAAATCCTGCCAAAACAACACTGAGATTGGATATGATTCCATGATCACTTTATTTCGTTGGAACGCCTATTGCCAAACCCAATATTTATATCCCTGAGGGCAAGGGGGAGACGAGACAGAGTTACATAGACCACACAGACACTGCGGACCCAACAAAGCAACCCGGGAATAACCTTGAAATTGATATATATTTTTTCCTTTTCCTTTTTTTATTTTGAAAGGACCTCTTGGGGGGAATGAATTTAAATAACTTCTACCTTTTCCATGGCAAAAATTCTGTCCTAAGTCGCATAAAATAATACGTTACGAAGACAAAAACATGGGGAAAAGGCAATTGTATAGTGAAAGGATAATACTAGAAACATTAAATATTTACCTGTTCATAAATGTACTATATAAGAAAAGGGAAGTACAGTAGAAGGCTCTTTTCCCCGTCTTGACTCTTCGGTAATAAGACGTACAGGAAATGAGTGAGGAGCGGCAGTTTGCACGATTGAAAGGTATGGAGGAAATTTCATGGGAACCGTACGAGGCAGTGTGTGTGTGTGTGTGTGTGTGTGTGTGTGTGTGTGTGTGTTGAGAGAGAGAGAGAGAGAGAGAGAGAGGGGGGGGGGCAGAAGATGGGGGGGGGTAAGACATAGAAGCCAATGGTATCTGGACTGCATCTTGGCCATTCTCTTCCTCCTGTATTTTCACTCTCTCTTTCCATCCAGTTCCCTTGTCTCCTTCATCTCGTCTTCTCCTTACACTTCTTTTTCTTTCCTTCCTCCACGCTTGGGATTTTCCGAGTTCTCAATCTTTCTCTTGTTATTTTCTGCAGTTATGGTTTTTATTCTTGTGTTTGGGTTGTGGTTAGTGAGTGGTACAAATATTAACCTTGTCTGTGTAAGTAATGATTGCGATAGTAATAATACGGTAGGCATAACAACAACAACAACAATAATACTAACAATAATAACACTACTGCTACTACTACTACTACTACTACTACCACCCGGTACTGTTTCTACCACTATCACCACTACCTTTACTGTTAATAATAATAATAATAACAATAATAATAATAATAATAATAATAATAATAATAATAATAATAATAATATCTCCCCTCCCACCATCTCAGTATAAAATCAAGCAACATTCATATTAACATACAGCCTATTAAGAAACAGATAGACGGCGATAGAAAGACTTAAAAATCGTGGATATAATACAGAAAAGAACTGGAAAAATGCTACCACTATCACCTTCAATCCAATTACGTCTTCCTCAGTAACGGGATAGATATAAAGACATGTAGATAGCAAGGTCAATAGCATTATCCTTCCCAGCCCGATAAAGGAAATAAAAATAAAGGAGGCAGAAGTTACTGCTGTAGCCATCATTACTAACGGTGAAGAAATCCTGTTCTACCTAAGATCCGCTGTCTAAAAAAAATAAATAAGTAAGTAAAGTTGTCCCCTCTTCCCTACCTCACTGTCAAAATTATACGGCAGATTTAATGATATACAGACCGAGAAAACAGACAGATGTGTGTTGATACAGTGTGGTAGGTGCGTACGCCCACCATTCACTCACTCAATGTAGTGTTGACTTCAGGTGACTCTGCATTGAGTGATAGGTCAAATCACTAACTTCAACCCATGAAGTTATTTACTACGTTGGGTGGTAACCATATAATCTAAAAACGCCATGTAGTATTGTGGGTTCAGGCGCTTCAAGCAGGTGGAACCCACAAGGTATTACATCCGAGGAATGGTTGGAGTTTAATGCCCTTATAATGCCACTCAGGGACGAAAGACTGGTCACTCGCGCCTGATACATATAGAGTATAATATCTAGCCCCGAGCCCCTACGCTCCTGATAGAGATGAAAAGAACGGATGAATGACGGACTGAGAGACTGATACACAGAGACAGATAACCATATTTACGACACTATCTTTTCAACAGTATATTACACACACACACACACACACACACACACACACACACACACACACACACACAAAGACCATAATCTGTAAAAGCCACCATCAAGAGAAGTGTTCCTCCCCTACCCACGCGCTCCTTGTCTTGAGGTGAAAAAATCCGGCCCCTCTGCCCATCTTAGCGCCAAAATTATGCAAAGCCTCCCCATTTGCATCCGTCATCCCCCACCTGACGCCATTACCATAACCCTCACATCCCCAGCCTTGAAGGGGTCGAACTGGGTTAGCCCTTTGTACCATGTCACTTTTTTTTAACGCAATTTTTTCTTATCAGATTCGTTGATATGCCTAAAGAGCTGAAAAAATGTCACTAACACCACTTTCTTTATGATGATGATGATGATGATGATGATTATAATGACGATGATGTTATAATCATGACAACGACGACGACTACTACTACTACTACAATTACTACTATTTTTATTTATTATTATTATTATTTTCCTTTTGCCGTCGCTAAGTACAATTTCACTCCACTTCGGAACGACCTCTAGAAGTGGAGGGATTCGAGAAGGCTATGTCTAACCCCTCAAGTTCGAAAAGCCTCCTCTAAGCTGAATAAAATCGTCTGAAGATAACACTAATAAAATATGAAAAACCTATTGAAGTTTTTTTTTTTCTTACAGTACGATGGCCCTTTTATTTATTGGTCTTGCTGTTTGTGGACTATTTTTTTTATTCAATTTTGGAGAGAGTTCGAAATCCCTAGAGGTCTTCATCCATCCCTTCACTGTAATTCATTCACTTCAACTTGGCCCAGATTTTCGTCCTTTTGCTGCTTATTTCACGTGGTTCAGTGGCAGAATAAGACAAGACTATGGTTCTACAGCCTTTCCAAAGCACTCTTTCGTGATTAACACCATATTCTAGTGCAAATCTAATGCTATACTGCTACGACTCAGCATTCAAGGTGCAGAGAAGGTAATTTTAGGCCAAGTTTGAGCGAGCAGAGTATACCAGACTGTCTCCAAAACCGAATGAAGAATGTCTTGGATCAAAATGAATATAATAAAAGATGTAACCGAACTGAAGGGGTTAAACATCTCCTCATAGTTTTCTTATTTTCATCTCTTACTTTTTTCTCATTTCCACCTCCTCTTACTTTTTTAATCGTTTTCATTTCCTCATAGTTTTCTTTATCATTTTCATGTCCTCTTACTTTTTCCTTATCGTTTTTATTTCCTCTTGGTTTTCTTTTCATCCTCTTGGTTTACCTATAATTTTCATCTCTTCTTACTTTTGTCTTGTTTTCAATTTCTCTTAGTTTTCTTATCATTTTCATCTCATCTCACTTTCCTTATTTTCATTTCCTCTTGGTTTTCTTATCATTTTCATCTCCCCCTTTTTTTTTCTCTCATTTTCATCTCCTCTTAGTCTTTCGTATCATTTTCATCTCCTAAGTTTCCATATCATTGTCATCTCCTCTTAGTCATCTTTTCATTTTCATCGCCTCTTAGCTTCCGTTTTTATCTCCTCTTAATTTTCTAATCAGTTTAATTTCCTCCTTGTTTCCTTATATAATCAACGATGTTATTTCCTTAAAGCATCATGATATCCGTCTTGTTTTTCTTCATGTTCATCACCCTGTTCTACCTTGTTCTCTGGTTTTGCCCTCGTGATCTTCGTCTCGTTCTATCATGATCAACCTGTTCTTTAACACACACGTCCTCTATCAAGCTCTCTATCTAAGACTTTATGTTATATGTTCACCAATGTTCTACTCTGTTCTCCAGCGTGTTCTGCATCCGGGTAGCGACAGACATAACACAGACATATCTACCTTACACGTCTCTCGCCAACAACCAATTATCAATATTTTTTGCCACGTTCACCACCACTAATTGGCTTGATCTACCTACGGGCAGGTGTCAACGAACTAGGTAGGGAGGTAAGAGGGAGGGAGAGGACAGGTAGGTAGACAGGATGGCAGATGAAAGAAGGCAGGGATATAGGGAAGGGTAGATAAGGATGGTAGATGGAAATGAAAGAGGTAGGCAGGGAAGGAAGGGATTGAGGGAAGGGCAGATGAGAGTGGTAGAGGGAAATGAAAGAGGTAGGTAGGTAGCTGAAGGAAGAGGTATACAGAGGGAAAGGTAGATAAGGGAGAGAAGAGAGAGGCCTCCAAGAGATGAGCTAACTTGAATAGACTTGTTTATACAGTACCATTAATATTAGTTTTCCGACATAAATAGCAGATGGATTTCATATACATTAATCTCACTGAAAATTTCCACTACGATGATTACTATTAGGCTTCAATGTGGCAATTATAAGACCATTTTCTCAGCATAGAAAGGACCTCTGGTATTTACTCTCTCTCTCTCTCTCTCTCTCTCTCTCTCTCTCATCGAGTCTTGCCCCCAAAACCTGGGTTTAACATAAGGAGGCAACAGGTTCTTATACTGCCAAGAAATGATAAGGTTAAACAACTTAGCATGAGGGCCGTTTTTTATGACAAATTTTCCTGCTATTGTCTTACAATTTTATTACATTCCAAGAAAAAAGCTGACTGAATATATTAGAACAAAAACTCCCCGAACCTGTTTACTATACTCTATTTACTTGGCCTAAAACTGCCATCTCTTTATCTTGAAGGCAGAGCTGTAATAAAAGATAAACAGTAAAATGTGATTCTGGTTACGAGGATGTGCTATGGAAAGAATGTAGTGCCGTTGTATTGTCTTTTTCCGACAATGAGCTTCGTGATATGAGCTGCAAAAGGACGAAATTTTGGTCCAAGCTATGGTAAACGAACTGTAGTGTAGAATTTTCTTTTTCTTTCTTTTTATTTTTTTTGTCTTCATACCAAGTTCTGTCTCATATGCTACTGTCGAACCCTAAAATTCTTAGTACAGGCCCATGAAGTTTCGCGGACCCTAGCTTGAAAATCGTTGGCTTAAAGAGTTACCCCTTCGTTCTTGTTCTCGCCTCCGTGCTAAACCTGGGAGTCGCTGGTGTAAAAAATGGTGAATGGGGTGTGGAGGCGGAAGAGGTGGTGTTCCGGCAAGGTACTGTATGGGATAGCCTTCCGCTCCTGCTGCAGTATTGTATCTGATTTCGCAGCTGGGTGGGTCTTGCCTTATTCTGTTTTTAATATAACTTGGAGATAAAGTGACAAAACCTGAGCTAATCCAATCTGAAGTGAACTGAACTCACCTGAACTCACATGATCTGACCTAATCTTACCATTGCCCTGCCTAATCTTATTTATAGTAACATGATCTAACTTTGAGATACTTAACCTACCTTGACACTACTTACCTTAAGCTTTAACCACCCAAATATAATGCACCCACACTCAACCTGGCCAAACTTTATCCAGCCTATTCCACCTACCTACTTCAGATATTACGACATACCTTTACCAACACCCTTATCTCGCTACTTTTAAAATAAATTGATATCCTGTATAACTTTATAGTGAGGTGATCTTCTTTGACCAAATATAACTTAGGAATGTCAGTTAATCCATCCTAGCTCAATCCTTTCTACCAAAAATTATCCAGCTCAGGCTAACCGAACTGACCCCACCCAACTCATCCCATCTCAGTGCCAACCTAACCTCTCCTATCTAACTCAACTCAATATTCATTACCTAACCCAATCCAACCTCTGTACCTACCCAAATCTCTTGTCTTAATCATAGTGATGCTACTCTAAGCGAACCTAACACATCCTAACCTAACCAGACTCAACCAATTGGCCACTACTAACATTTTCTACGAACCTCACGCCCCACCTCCAGTTTCGAAACCCCGACTTTTGTGACTGGGTATTCCGAATCTGGGGGTTCACACTACGTTAGTTGTACTCACTCCTACATAGCCCCTCCACCATTACACACAACTTACACTACCCCAACTAACTCAAACCCAGCACAGCCCAGCCTTACCTAATTCCGACCAACCCTTACCTAAGCTACCCTACCCTAACCCAACCCAAACAATTTCAGCCCGACCATACCCAAACTAACCTATCCTAGCCTAACTTCTACCAATCTTTTCCTAACCCCATCTCCCTGATCCAGCTTTACTTTGCCCTACCCAACCCAAAAGAGTTTAGCCCAGACCAACCCAAACCAGCCTAATTTCATCTTACCTTATTTCCACCAATCTTTTCCTAACCCCATCTCCCTGATCTAGCTTTACTTAGCCCAACGCAACCCAAACAATTTCAGGCCAAAACAGCTCAAACCAACCTAATTTCATCTTATTTTATCTCATTTTTACCGATCTTTTCCTAACTCCGCCACCCTATTCAAGCTTTACATAACCCAACCCAGCCTAAACAATTTCAGACTGACCCAACCAAAACTAACCTAACCTAATTCCTACCATTCCGTTCCTAACTCCGCCTCCCTAATCTATCTTTACTTAACCGAACCCAACGCAAACAATTTCAAACCAAACCTACCCAACCCAGCCTAAATCAACCTAACCTTACCTAACCTAACCTAACCTAACCTCACTTAACCTAACCCAACCCAATCCAACCTTAACTTCTCCCAATCCCTTCCTACCCCAGCTCCTACGCCTGTGATTGGTAACTGGGTGTTCAGTAACTGGAGGGCCACACTACGTTACGCTGTGCCCACTCGTACTTCGCCTCTCCACCATTAAACCCGTATTTACGTCCTTCCCGCCACCTCGCTCTCTGGGGGCGCCAAATTGGAATAAACCCACTCAATGTCTCGCTCTTGGGATTCGACGCACCGAATCCCGGAGGTCATCTCGTGTGACTGGGATGGATGCTTTCAAGATTTTGTATTAATAATCGTCACAGTCCCTTCCCACCACTCCACAATGCCCTCCCACCACTCCAGTATCCCCTCCCACCACTCCAGTATCCCCTCCCACCTCTCCACAATGCCCTCACATCACTCCATGCCACTCACCCTTATGCACTCTTTCATTGCATATGACATAAAGGAACTGTCTAACTGTTTACTGATAGATCTCTAGTGCCAAAGTTCCTCTAGTACGATTGTAATAAATGGTCATCTGTCGCATCTCGTCACAACTCATATCCCATCAATATATGGCCTTTTCCCCTATGCGGCGGCGGCGGCGGCGGCGGCGGTGGTGGCGGTGGTGATGGTGGTGGTGGTGGTGGTGGTGGTGGTGGTAGTAGTAGTAGTAGTAGTAGTAGTAGTAGTAGTAGTAGTAGTAGTAAACTGTCTTGCTATCTGCTTGTATGCCTAATCCCTAGTACATCTACTATGGCTGAGACAAAGCCTTTCATGTATCTCTAAAACTACCACCACTCCCATCCCAGCACTCAAAATCTTCCTCTCTCATGTACCTTCCACTCAAAGCTAACTGGAACAAAGTGACAGTCAGCCATGTATTTCTTCTCAGTCGTGTACTACCATATTATTTTTTTCGTTCTGGGGAGGGGTGCAAAAAATATTTCCAAGCCTCTCAGCTAAAAATCATCACCACCACCTCCCGCCAAGCCAAACAATCGTCCCTCATACACTTCGTCAATGGATTAAAAGAGTCTACTATTTATTCCGTGCTAAATGTCTAACCACAAGGTCCATCCCCAGTGATCGAGACACTGACTACTAAGCTTATCTGTTAAATATCGCCACTCCCAACCTGCCTCTCAAAGCTACTATTCCCCACATATATACTCTTCCACTCTGGAATAAAAGCTCAGTCTATTTTCTCTACGCTGCTTATGCCTAATCCCGGAGTTTATTTAGGATGAATGACAAAAACACTCACATTTTTCTGTCAAATCAGCACCCTTTCACCACTCCATACCAACTTGCCTCATGTACTTTTCACCTTCATTTGGTCTACCTGCTGTCTACTATCTATGGTTCAGCAAAAACTTTCCCAAGCTCCTCTCTCTCACAACTCAGCACCGCTCCTCTCAACGCTCCAAACCGCCCTGCCACATGCATTCATCTTCTTTATCTGGTCTATCAATTGCCTACTCCTATCTATGGTCGCTGGAAAAAAACACAAAACCTCTCTCTCTCTCTCTCTCTCTCTCTCTCTCTCTCTCTCTCTCTCTCCAAACCACCCAGCCTCACGCACTTCTCCACTTTACCCTTCTGTCTACTTACGGGTCGGATATTGAGTTGGCTAAGTTCAATTTGCCACTGATTCGATGTTCGTGATTCGTAAATTGGTGGGTTTTCTGATTCTCTCTCTCTCTCTCTCTCTCTCTCTCTCTCTCTCTCTCTCTCTCTCTCTCTCTCCTTTCCTCTTTTTTTCCGCCCTTTTCTTCACTTCCCTCGCCCCTCCATCTACCCATCATTCACTGTATCCTTATTCATATAATCCTTTTTCCTCATCTATCTGCTCCTTTCTCACCGTTCTTCTCTTTTTTCCTTGTTCCGACTCCCTTCCCTTCCATTTTTCATCTCTGTCTCTTCATTTCCCTTCTCTTTCTCCCTTTATTAATTTCAAATCATTTTCAGTCGCCCTTCCTCTCTTACTTACCCTCTTCTTAATCCCGATTGTTTTTTCTCGTTTTCCATCGTTCTCCACACTTCTGCCCTTTTTCCTTACTCGTTCATTTTCCCTTTCTGATCTTGTTTCCCTCCCTTTCTTACATTTTCCTCTCCTCGACATTCCTCTTTGCCCCTATTTTCTTTCCTTCATCTTTCTATCATCCACTCCCTTTCATTCCTTGTCTCTTCATCTCAATTCTCATTCACATCACCTATCTTTTACAGGTATTCTCTTTTTTTCTTTCGTTATCTCTACTTTGCGTTTGATATTCTAATATTTCCCTTATTTTCTTTATTATCATTCTTCCCTATACGGTCCGACCTTCGCTGGACAAATTTATTTCATGATTACTCTTACACTCATGTCAGAATATATAATTACATGGATGATCAAATAATTCTCTCTGTCCATTACATTTTACCATCTCACTATGTACCCCACGAGCACCTGCCACCTTTCCATTCAGTAACATCCTTAACAGTGTTCTTCTGCTCCTTAAGGGTCACATTCTAAGGCATTATATACTGTCTTCTTGCATAACAAAAAAGAGCCATGTTTACTACCGCTCTGCTTTCGCCATTCCCCTTCATCAGTTTTACGTTAAGATCTTTCCACCTGGTTCTTATTTTTATTTTTCTTCCACTTCTTTGCCTCCTCCCGTCCCTCTTATCCCTTATGATTTCTAAATTTTTCCCTTGGTTTTCATACGATTTTGTGCCTCTGTTTAAATTAGCTTCGTAATTTCAGGGTACTTTAGTCATATCTCCTTCAAAATATCGTATACCCTCTAGTTTTAACGCAGTGCCTACAGTAAATAAAAAAAAAAATCAACATGAGAAAGACAAGAAAGGGAGGCCCAAATGAGAAAGACGAGAGAGGGAGACACAAATGAGAAAGACGAGAGAGAGAGAGAGAGAGAGAGAGAGAACCAAAACAGCCAACCACCCCTCTCTCTCCCCTTCCGGAAACCAATTGGCAATAAGCAGACGAGGGAAAAAATTCTCCAAAATCCACCCTAACTTAGTCCCCCCACCTTCCGCTCCCCCCTCCCATTTTCGTCACCTTCCCCTCAAGCCCCTCGGAAAATGGAAAAATGGACAATTACCAGTTGAACCTGATTTCCAGTTTCCATCCCTCGTGGCTCAAACTTTCAATTTCTCTCTCTCTCTCTCTCTCTCTCTCTCTCTCTCTCTAATACCTCAGGGGCCCGTCTCCTGGGTGGTATTCATGAACTTCCATTTAAGGTATTTGAGTTCATGAAGTCTGTAAAGGTGGGGAAGGAGGGGGGTGGGAGGGAGGTTGGGGGTTGGGGGGTTGGAGTGGAAGGGGGATGGGTATTGGTTGTTTCTGGTTTGGGGTGCAATGAGATGGGTGTGGTGGGGGTAAGGGTGGGGGTGGGGGTGGTGGTGGCGGTGGTAAAGGAATGGGTGAGGGTAGGGGTGTTGATGTGGAGGTGGAGGTGGATATGGGTGTGGGTGAGGGTGGGGGTTGAGAGGTTACTTTCAGGATGGGGTAGGGGTTGGGATGGGTGGTTTGGGAGAGGGGTGGTCGTAGAGGGGTGGTCGGAGAGGGATGGGAGATGAGGTCTGTGGTGGGATGGAGGGGATGTGGGAGTGATGGAGGGGGTGTGGGAGTAATGGAGAGGGTGTGGGAGTAATGGAGGGAGTGTGGGAGTAATGGAGGGAGTGTGGGAGTAATGGAGGGGGTGTGGGAGCAATGGAGGGGGTGTGGGAGCAATGGAGGGGGTGTAGGGGTGATGGAGGGGGTGTGGGAGTAATGGAGGGGGTGTGGAGGTAATGGAGGGGGTGTGGGGGTAATGGAGGGGGTGTGGAGGTAATGGAGGGGGTGTGGGGGTGATGGAGGGGGTGTGGGGGTGGGGGAAATGGAGGGAGTGTGGGAGTAATGGAAGGGATGTGGGGTAATGGAGGGGGTGTGGGGGGTAATGGAGGGGGTGTGGGGGTAATGGAGGGGGTGTGGGGGTAATGGAGGGGATGTGGGGGTAATGGAGGGGGGGTGTTATTTCCAGGTAGCCACAGGGAAACAGCATCATTGAGTGATACTTAAAATTCCTTCCTGGTTTGTCCTCTATTTTGTGTGTGTGTGTGTGTGTGTGTGTGTGTGTGTGTGTGTGTGTGTGTGTGTGTGTGTGTGTGTGTGTGTGTGTGTGTGTGTGTGTGTGTGAGCAAGTTCTCTTAGTACACAACAATTTTTATGATAGCAATAGAACTCAAGTTGTGTGTGTGTGTGTGTGTGTGTGTGTGTGTGTGTGTGTGTGTGTGTGTGTGTGTGTGTGTGTGTGTGTGTGTGTGTGTGTGAACTATGGGTTACGGAATGCTGGCGATCCATTTTGCAAAGCTGTGTGTAGGTCTGAGCTCGCTTGTTGTCGCCGAGTTTAGGTAGGGGAGGGGGGGATGAAATGGGGGTCAGGGGAGGGGGAAGGGGGGGAAAGGTGGAAGGGGAGAAGAAGGAGGAGGAGGGGTAATGAGTTAGGGGGAGGAGGACGAACAAATGGTGGGGAGGAGGAGGGACGGGAGAAAAATGGGAGATACGTGAAGGTAGGGGTGAATGGAGGAAGAGAGAGGGGTAAATTATTGGAGAGGGGGGGAACGAGGGAGGCAAAGGGTGAGAGAGGAGGAAATTAAGGTGTTGTGAGGAGGAACCGGGTGGTGAGAGGGAGGAAGGATGAGGAAAGGGGAAAGAGGAGAGGAAGTTGGTGGAGAGAGTAGGAGGCAGACAAGAGAATGTGAAGAGGTAGGCAAACGAGGAAGAAGGTGTGCTGGAGGAAAAAGGAAGGGAGGCAAAGGGTGAGATAAGGGTGAGAGAGGGGAGAGGATGTGGGTGGTATGGGATGAGAGAGGGAAGAAGGCGGGAGAGAATGGAGCTACAGGGATATGGGGAAAGGGTAGGAATTGGAGAAGGGAGGTACGGACATATGGGAGGGGGGGGAGGAGGAGGAGGAGGATTACACAGGATTACACAGGAAAGCAAACAGCAACAGACCTTATGGTCCTTTCGAGGCTGCTTGTTAGAGAAAACTATGACTACAAGATCTACTCTACATGCTGAAGGATAAGGATAGTAAAGCAAGAAGGCGGAGGAGGAGGAGGAGGAGGAGGACAAGGGGTGAGTGTGAGAAAATGGAGGAATGCATGATGGAGAAAGGAAGGTACGAGGGAAACGGTAAAGAAGATGGGAGATAGAGATGGAAGGGGAGATTCATTGAGCAGAGAGAAAAGAAATACTGCATGAAGGGAAAGGGAGAGGTGCAAGGGAGGTAAATGGAACTGGAGAGGCAGGGGGAAGGGGAGGAATTGAAACCTGATGGGAAAGGGGAAAGTGTAAGGGAGAGGGAAGGGTGAGATGACAGAGGGGAGGTGTGTGTGAGAAGGCGTGAAAAGGGAGGAGTGACGTTAAAATCTGGGAATAGTGTAAAGATGAGAGAAATTTGTGAGGTGGTGGGAAAGTATGAGGGAGCGCGAAAGTGTGATTGGGGGTGCGGAAGAGGGGGAAAAGCACCAAGAGGAGGGGATAATTTAGGTGGGAAGGATTAGAATGTGTAAAGGAAAGGTTTGGGGAAAGATGTGGGAGGAGAGGAAGTGTGAAGTGTGAGGGTGAGGGGAGAAAGTAAGAGAGAAGGGAAGGGGAGGAAGGGAAAGTGGGAAAGAGAGGGAAGACTGGGAGGGAGAGGGGAAAGAAGACGGGGGGAAGAGAGGGTGTAAGGAGGATGGGAAACGTAAGAGAAAGGGGAAAAAGAGAGGGGAAATGTGGGAGGGGGAGGGGAAAGTGGGAGGGGGAGGAAAGAGTAGGATGGGTAGGGGAAAGAGGAAGGAAGATTGGGGAAAGAGTATGATGGATGGTAAAAAGTAAGAGAAAGGGGAAATAGGGAGGGGCAAGTGGGAGGGGGAAGACTATGTGGGAAGGAAGGAATAAAAGAAAAAAAAAGAAGGACGCGGGGAAAGGGGAGGTAGGGAGCTGAAAAAAGAAGAGGGCAAAGGAAATGGGTGACGGAGGAATTAAAGGAAAGAGTAAGGGGAAGTGAAAATGCGAAAGATTATGAAAGAAGGGACTAAAGCATTTGGTGATACGACAAAGGACGATGAAAAGAAGGAAAAATGGTAAAGGAATTAAATGAAATGATGAAAAGAAAATGTCGCTTACTCAGCATTTCTTCCCCTCTCTCTTTCACCTCCTCCCCTCCTTTCTCGTTCCCTCTCCCCTCCTCTCTTCTCCCCTCTCTCCTCTCCCCTCTCCTTCCTTTATCACATTATCCACACTCTCCTGACCCTCCTCCCTTCTCCCATTTCCCTCTTTCTTCCCTGATCTATACTTTTTCTATTCTCTCTCTCTCTCTCTCTCTCTCTCTCTCTCTCTCTCTCTCTCTCTCTTTCAGGTTCTTTTACCTATTTATCTAGTTTTCCCTTCCATTCCGTACCCTTCTCTCATTTTCTCATTTTCCTTTCTCCATGACATTTATCAAATGTTTTGTTCTTAACTCTCTCTCTCTCTCTCTCTCTCTCTCTCCGCCAAATCCTACCATAATCTAGTTAAAGTTTCCGTAAGAGGTAAGAAAAAAAAAAGGCACAAATATTGTCCAAAAATACACTTCGAGGTGAAATACTATTCTGAAATTTTACAGGTAGGTAGTGGAGGCATAAATGATTCGATTCTATTCAATTCGAACCAAGTCGAGGCAATCTGAGTGAGTCAAACTATAAAAAAAAAAAAGTTATGTAAATCTGTTGAGTGCAATGTGACAAAAGCTAACCCAAGACAGTCATAATTGTAGTACTTTGTGAGCAGCGCCCAATTCCGAGTTCCAATCTTCAAGACAGACGACTTTACCTTGTGTTTATGTTTGTCTCCTTTCTTCCCTTTCATTCTAAACCCTCCCATTACTCCTCTTCTTCATCTTCTTCTCTTTCCCTTTCCAGTTAATCACTGATATTTTTATTCACTCTTCTACTACCCTTCGCTTCTCCATCCACTTAATTTCCGTTTTCAATCTCCATCTCCCTTCTTCGTTCTGTACTCTCCTTCTCTCCTCCCAACTCTCTTACCAAATTTACTGTTTGTTTTTTTTTCATCCGAAAAAATCGCCTTCAGGCCGAATTAAAAGAAGAAGTCACCGAGTTGACTGATATATATATATATATATATATATATATATATATATATATATATATATATATATATATATATATACAGTAAATAGTTCGTGTGCAGGCAGGCATGTACGGGTATGTACGTAGGCTGTGTGTGTGTGCATTCACGCATGCGTGTAAGTGGAGGGTGGTCATAACAGGGGGTGTTTTTCCCTCGTCTGTGCAGCAAACAAACACAGGGACTAAGGTGAGATTGCTTTACCAAGATTGCTCTAATTGGCTTACAAGATTGGTGTTACTGAAGGGAAAATATTGGTGGACTGGTTTAATGGCGTTTACTTGTTCTGGATTTGGTTAACTCTTAAACGTTAGGATTTTTCTCGACAGAAGAAAATCAGGCCAATGTTAACCTAAATATAATTCCTAGATGTACCAACAGCAGAGAAAGTGTTACTTTTTTCTTTTACTTCTGTAAGTTAATATAACAATCTTCTGGTGTTACCCTGAACAAAACAGACATATGCACCAACCACATGGAATGGTTAATGATTCGTACTGGTTTACAACATTGGTTTAGGGGGATTGGTCTGACTGGTTTAACTAGATTAGGAAGATTGGCTGTTTTTTGTTTTTTTTACCGTTTTCGACAGAGCGGCGCTGACTGACTAAGGACCGGCTGAATTGTTCTTACTGGTTTTGACAGGTTTGTTTGGGTCAGGAAGATTAGAATAGGAAGACGGGCTTCGATTAGTTTGGGTTGATTCGCTTTATAAGATTTTATTTGACTTGCTGGGAAGATAGGTTGGGCTGCCTTAAGAAGACTGGTTCACAAAGATTGGCTTACCTGGATTTGGAAGATTGAGCTGAATGGCCCATCAATACAGACTTGATTGGCTGAAGATTGGTTTGACTGGTTTAGGAAGATTGAGTGAACTGGCTTAGGAAGATTGGGTTAACTGGCTTAGGAAGATTTGGTTATACTGAGAAGACTTTAAAGAGATAGTTAAAATATTAGAAACCACCACTACCATAATATTAGAAACCACCACCACTATAATATCAGAAACCACCACCATTAAAATATCTGAAACCACCATCACTAAAATATCTGAAACCACCTCCATTAACCCCTCCATTGCCAGACCTCTTCCCTCTTCCGGGTAATTTCGTCTGGAGGTGTCGAGAAATTATACAAGACGCCATTGAACGGAAGGGGTTGACATGATTAGGCAAGACTGATTATAAACGATTGGGCAGAAGGATTAATTTGATTGGATTAATGTCTTCGGTTATATGGTGTCTTTTAAACCTTCTCTCGTTGCCTCCAGACGATTTATATCTGCTTAAGGAAATCCTCTCGTAATGGCGTAGTACCCCTTCCATCCCAGGTCCCATTTTCAGTTTTATTCTTGCTATCTCCTGACGCCCTGATCAAACTTTGGATGGATGTTTGTTTATTTCTCTCTCTCTCTCTCTCTCTCTCTCTCTCTCTCTCTCTCTCTCTCTCTCTCTCTCTCAAGGCTATATCTTAACCCCACCAATTCGAAAGTCTCTCCTGAGCTAAGTAAAATAGTCTAAACAGCAAAGTAAAAATGAGAGAGAGAGAGAGAGAGAGAGAGATCCAGTATTGTAGTGAAGCACAAAATGGAGACTATTTCTAAGACCTTCACTACGGGAGGTGTGTTTTCAACGCTGAGTAAAACAACCGTAAAACAATACTGCAGTAACGTGAACAAGCTTTACTGATTTTCACTGTTAGGAGAATTGTTGGGATTCGCTGGACTAGTTCAGATGCAAACGCTTCCCAAAAAGAAAAATGCGAACAAATCTGATGCATAAACGAGACTACACACGTTACGTCTAAAATACCCTTGGTTAATAGCAGAGTCACATTTGGTACTGATGAACTAAGTCTTTCACTACGCAATGTTATTAGTTTAGCTGATTATTGCTTTCTTCAGACGACTACATTCTACTTCATAGTGATGACTAGTTGAATAGGGGTTAATGAAGGCTGAACCAATTACCACTCCACCTCTAAAAGTCATCCCAAGCTAAAGAAAC
>NC_136991.1:5655000-5670000 GCF_032717465.1 Coenobita brevimanus | reverse complement strand
TGCTTTCTAAGAAAATGAAAGTGAACGAGAAAAAAGGTGGAAAAGAGAAAAGAAAATGGCGAAAGAAAATAAATGAACAAAATTAATAGTCTGAAAATAAAACTAAAACTATGAAAGCAAAGGATGGCAAAAGAAAGACAAGGGGAAAGGGGAAAAACAGGTCAAGGAAGAGAAAGAGTATAGAAAAGGGAAAATCATAACAAGGAAATTCATGACGAGAGAATATATTACAGAATGAACGGAAGAGTGAAGGATAGTAACAATCGAGGAGCAAGGAGGGAAAGGAAAAAGGGAAACTAGAAAGGATGTGTGATAAGCAAAAAGAAATGCATGACGATTAAAAGGAAGAAACGTAAGGAAATACTATAATACAAAAGAAGGACAAGTACATAATAATAAAGAAAAAAGGAACAAGAAGGAGGGAGAAGTAAAGGGGAAATAATGGTGAGGAAAAATGACGAATAATGAAGAGGAAATGCATGACACCTTAAAATATAAAAGAAAGACAGCGAGAAGGGCAGTTACTGGGAGACAGGAAGTCAAAATGAGTGGACAGAACCGAAAATAAAGAAACAGGAGAGCGACAGAAGACAGAACCAAATAGAATACTTCATATATCAGAGAAAAAGAAAAGTGATGTGGGAAAATGAGAGAGAGAGAGAGAGAGAGAGAGAGAGAGAGAGACAGAGAGAGAGAGAGAGAGAGAGAGAGTTATGAAATGAAAAGGAATATAAGACCATCAAATGCATGACGCTAAACAATCTAAACAATATGATACAGGGACAAAAAATGAAAGATAATATATAAACTAAAAGAGCGAATAAAAAAAAGAAAATGGAAAAAAAAAGAGAAGAGGAATGTGACAGAAGAAGGAAGAAATGCATGACGCCCACAAAAAAAGAAAAAAGAAAGACGATACTGAGTGAAAGACTGAGGGAGACATATGAAACGAAGCGAAAAAGATTCAAGGAGGAAGGGAGGTCGTGGAGAGGGGAAAAAATGGAAAATGCGGAATCAGTGAGCTTATGAGAGAGAGAGAGAGAGAGAGAGAGAGAGAGAGAGACGGACAGACAGACAGACAGACAGACGCGCGCGCGCGCGCGCGCGCGTGTGTGTGTGTGTGTGTGTGTGTGTGTGTGTGTGTGTGTGTGTGTGTGTGTGTGTGTGTGTGTGTGAATTTCCCTACAATTCTTATCTACAAAAAATAAATTCATTCTTATACTCTCTCTCTCTCTCTCTCTCTCTCTCTCTCGTAAAACTTCCATAACTAGTTGGGGTGAATTTTAAAGCTGTGGTCCACCGCGACACGTCTCTTGTTAACAGAACTTCTAATAAGGAAATGGAGAGAGAGAGAGAGAGAGAGAGAGAGAGAGAGAGAGAGAGAGAGAGAGAGTCAAAGTAGTTACATAATTTAGTGACCGACTTCGAGACAGAAAGTGACAAAAAAATCTGATTAACAAAGGAGGATGAGATATCAGAGAGAAATAAATAAATGCACAAAATTAATAAAAAAAACACGAAACACACACATTAAGATATATATATACAGTACAATTTGCTAGCGACACGCGGTAGGTAAGAGAGGACTGTTAGGGAAAAGAGGGGATCTGTGTGTGTGTGTGTGTGTGTGTGTGTGTGTGTGTGTGTGTGTGTGTGTGTGTGTGTGTGTGTGTGTGTGTGTGTGTGTGTGTGTGTGTGTGTGTGTGTGTGTCTCTCTCTCTCTCTCTCTCTCTCTCTCTCAAAACTTCCTCCACACATCTCCATCAGCCCTATCTTCCATCCTTCCAGCACTCTTTCAGTGCTTTGCTCTCCCATCCCACAATTTCCTCTCTCTCTCTCTCTCTCTCTCTCTCTCTCACACACACACACACACACACACACACACACACACACACACACACAATACATTCCACACTTCTTCATTTATTCTTCCTTCCTTCCGTTTTCTCCCATCCCTCATCCCTTCATGCCTACCTTCTGTTCGTCCTTCTCTCCCTCCCTCCTTTCCTTTCTCTCCCTCCCTCTCACAACATACTCTACAATTCTCCATGTATGGTTCCTTCCTTCCCCCACTCCATCCATCTTTACTCTCTCTCTCTCTCTCTCTCTCTCTCTCTCTCTCTCTCAATCATCATTATCATACCTCCATTCCTCTTTCCTCACTGTCTCTCTTTCCCTCCTCCTTTTTCATCATATTCCTTCACTAACCTTCAAACTCCTCCATCCCTACCTCTCTCATCATCATCATCATCATCATCATCATCATCATCCTTCCTCCATTCCTCCTCCTTCACTCACTCTCCTTCCCTCCTCCTCCTCTCTCATCATCCTCCCTCACAATCCCTCGACCTCCTCCGTCCCTCCTTCTCTCCACTCCCTCTTCCGTCCCTCCCTCTCTCCACTCCTTCCCTCCACGTCGCCAAGCGGAAGCCATAATTAAGAGGCAAGCACCAGGCCAGTCCTCCTCCCAGCTCCTAAATCCACACAAATATTTCCTCCCTCTGTCTTATCCCTGGACCTGCGACACGGCTCACGGAGGAGAGGGAGGATGAAGGGGATTAGGGAGGAAAGAGGGGGGAAGGGGTAGGGGAAAGAGGGAGTTGGATGGGGGTGAGAGGTGGGTAAGGGGGAGAAAGAGAAGGAGGAATAGGGAGTTAATGTGGGGAGGATGGGTAGGGAGTGAGAGAGGCGAGGAAAAGCAAGGAGATAGTGGGGGAAGGAGGGGTCAGGAGTGAGAGAAGGGGAGGAGTGGCAAGAGGAGAGAGAGGGGCGCGGGAGGATCAGTGGAGATAGGGGAAGTGGGAATCCTATTGGCGTACACATTAAAGGAGTTTCATTTCTCACATAACCACATAAGTACGTACATACATGTATGCATGCATCCATACTGTACATACATCCATACATAAATGCACACACACCCCTCCTAGGCCTCATACAGGGGTCAAAGGGTTCTGATTTAACACATACAAAAATACATATATACTTTCATCTTCTGTGTACGTATAATGGGTAAAATGGTACGTACAGTTGGCATAAAAAATTCTGTCGCCTCTCTTGCTTTTCCTTCCATAAACTTTGAAAACCAGTGTGGTGAAACCGAAGCAACTTTTTTTTTTTTTTTTTTTTTTTTTTTTATGTGTCCGACTCTGGGCATAGGCTTCACAGCCTGCTATCAAGACCCAGCAGTCCTCCTACATACCATACACCTCTACATGTCACCACTTCGGCGCTAACACCCACCATCCATATTGAAGACATGCTAGGGGTGTCTCATACAGGACTGGTGTATTGGTATTAGCGGGGGTATTTTTACGACATGCCGGCGGGTCTTCTGGTAGATCAGTAAAGCCTGATTTAATGAAATTCAAATCCTTAAACTGTTCCCTGCCCCAGCCGGGATTCGAACCTGGGTCCGTTAGGACTGCAGGCCACCTCTCTACCGATTGAGCCACCGCCTGACACCGATGGCAGTAATGTGTGGCCTAATAAAAACATCAGTGTGGTTTGCTTTGGATTCAACACACTGGTTTGAAAGTCCGTGGAGAAAAAAAAAAAACAAAAAGAGGCGACAGAACTTTTGATGCATGCAGTTGGTTACAGACACGAGTACTTACTGCCTGGCTACTACCGACCGACTCGGGAGATATGAGCACTTTACTTACTACCTCTCTTCCACACCATATGCTTGAAGTCGCTCTCGTAAGGATGCGACGCAGACCTCTACGTCACCTGCAGTCCTTGTTATTAATCCGTCGTAAAATAAGGCAATTCATTCATCCATTTATGTCCTTCAATTTTTTTTACATCTTCAACTTCCACACCTCCCTATCTCTCATACTTGTATTACCTTATCGTATCAAACCCTGTTTTTCCCAGTCCTTCATGTCTTCCTTGCTCTTGCTTGTTTTAAATCCATCCACCCCAGTACTATAAACCCTAAGCACTCTTTTCTACTCTTTGAGCAGCAGACTTCCTTGCTCGTCACTTTTCACATATCTATATCTCTTTCTATCCAGCGTCCGTGAATAACAAGTATAATTTAACCAGCCCTATCTCCAACGTGTTTTCTATTTAGTTTTAAATCATGTTATGCTCCACATACATATAGTAATTTGGACACAAAATCCTTGCATGAAGTACTCTGGCTGCTTCTGAACTCAATTTTCTCTTGCGTATCGAGACCTTTCAAAGCATCAATCATTAATCTTCCTTGAACGATTCCATAACTTCTTTGTCCTCCACAGCTATCTGTTCTCAGATATCCCAGAAAGCAATTTTTTTTAATTTTTCCCTGAATCAATCAATCAATCAATCCACAAATAAATACATAAACAAGATCCATTCATTTCGAGGTGCCTGGAAGCAAGTGGTGACATGTAGAGGTGTGCGGTACGTAGGAGGACTACTGGGCCTTCAAAGCAGGCTGTGAAGCCTATGCCCAGAGTCGGTCATATATATATATATATATATATATATATATATATATAAAAGCCTCTTCAATCGGAAATGTCTTTTAAGATATTCCTGCCACCTTCAGACGATTTTGCTTTGTTGAGATATTCCAGAGCCTATATTAACCCCTTCAATAAAAGAGGCCCTTCCTATGATTAATCAAAACGTCTGAAAGCAAGAATACAATATAAGAGACGTAATCACCTCGGACTGAAGGGGTGAAAAGACTGGATGTAATGGGCAGTGGGAAATATAAGACTGAGGATGACAGGTAACACCATAATCCATGTAACATCATACCAAACATAATTAGAATTCACACCCAAACACTCCCATGCATTCCACGTCTGTTTTTTTTTTTTTTTATGTTCATTCGTATCAAGAAAAAGATAGAAGAGGGATTAGCTGACAATAGATGGGGAGCGTCCTGTTCTTCCGAAAAGGGGAAATACGCTATGAAGATTCCTTTAAGACAAACACTAGACGCTTCAGTTCAACGTCTTTGTGTTATATTCTCGCTACTTCAAAACTACTTTATTCAGCTTAGAACACTCAAGTGGTAGGTATGAATCTTGCGCCCTTATCTCACACACACACACACACACACACACACACTTAATGTATACAAAAGCGTGATATCACATATACAAAAAAGCGTTCTACATACGTTGAGTCGCAGTCAATAATTCCTTTACAAATATGGGAAGCGGTCAATAATTCCTTTACAAGTAAGGGGTTTCGAGCTTATAAGGAAAACTCCAGCACACTAGAATACTGATGATTAGTTTAACAAGATTTCCTAAGGTTTAGACGAAGATTCAAGACGGTGTAAAGAAACTACTGACCACGGAAGACCTGGTAAAATTAAAGGCACAGAATAAGGAAAGGAAAAATATATATAAACTACTGTCTGTGCCAGATCTTATGTAATTATGGCTATATATACTGAAGATGGTTTAAAGGAATTACTAACCTTAGGAGTAAACTTTAATGTAGTGCCATGACCCAGCGTTTAAGTACTTGGGTAGTGTGATAAGGAAAGATAGAAGTTTAGAGAGTGAAGTGCTTGAAAAGGTACAACAAGGAAGAAAGGTTGCTGGTTTCTTCAGTGATAAGAAACAGGGAAGTGAGCAAGGATGTGGAAAAGTTACTACATGACAGTACCCTAATACCAACTTTAACGTATGAAAGTAAAGCCTGGACCTTGTTGGAGGGACAGAAGTCAAGAAAGCAGTGGAAATGAGTTATCCGAGAGGAGCATGTGGAGTCACATGGAGAGAGAGACTGACGAATGAGGAAGTGAATAAGCGTTGTGGTGAGGATGTGGATGCGATAGGAAGCGTTAGGAGAAACACATTGAGGTGGTCTGGTCATGTGGAGAGGATGGAGAGTGAGAGACTGACGAGGAGAATGTATTAGAGTGAGGTGGAGGGTGTGAGAGGGAGAGGGAGGCCATGGATAAGTTGGAGGGATGGAGTGGAGAGGTATAAGAGAGAGAGAGGGGGGGGGAGGGAAGGGTTCGCTGGGAGCAGGGCAGTGAAATGGAGGGGGACAGGGCGTCATGGAAGCGATTTGTTTGTGGCCACCCCTTATGGGATTAAGGCGTCTGGCAATAAATAGACCCAGAGGACCGATGGATGAGTGAATGGTATTACTGAAGTATTACCGTGCAACGAATACTTCTGAACAGAGTATCAATACCTGTAGACTATTAAAAGGGCATGCTGTTAATCTGCTTTATCTCCGTCGTTGTAACAGCGAAAAAACACGAAAAATTAAGAGATATCCTACTAAAAAAAAGTTACTATATGCGTTTCAGGCTTTCACATTCACTTGCTAATCTCTTAACAACCTCTGCACAATCATCGTTTAATTAATATATACTTTCCTTTACAACCTTTCAGTTCCTCTCTCTCTCTCTCTCTCTCTCTCTCTCTGGGGGGCGCGGTAGCACATTGGTAGCGCGCTGAGCTTGTGATCGAGAGGTCGCAAGTTCGGGCCTCGCCCGGGCTACCGTTGCCGGGAGGGGTAGCTCCCTCTTGTAACCCCAGCGGGGCTATATGGCCTTAGTTGCCTAGCTCGGGGAATTCATTTCTCTCTCTCTCTCTCTCTCTCTCTCTCTCTCTCTCTCTCTCACCCAGCTAACACGAGAAAAACTAACAACATACGAACATTACCACCATCTCAGAACTACCCACCAAACACCATAAAAACACTACTTACAAACACACTGACAAAGGCCCTATTTTTTTGTTGACCTTATTACTCTACTCAGTTAATTACACCTTATTTTTACACCTGGTATTTAATGACGATTTTACGTAGTTTGGAGACATATAATACAATAAATAGAATCAAGTTATCTAGACCAATGCTTAGACCAAGAAATAATATCGATAGGTATCATTTCATATAACTAAGGGAGCTTTTATTCAGCAAAGAGAAAGCTACAGAAATAAAGACTGACTCGTTCCTCATAAGTAAATCATAAAGGGAATAACCATAGAAAAAACATTAAAGACTTCGTAATTGATCTATACATGAAAAACCAAAGACTATATAACTTTGCTTAGGTAAATGAGGTGATAGGTAACTGAATGAGACTGCAATTACTGGGTTAACAGGGAGACTGGCTGAGAAGGTGGTGTGTGGGTATGTAAGTAAGCAAGTAAGTAAGCAAGTAAGTAAGTAAGCAAGTAAGTAAGCAAGTAAGGTGTGTGGGTGAGGGACTGAAATAGCTGATGTACAATAGTAATCAGTAAATGAGGAAACTGGTGAATGAGAGAATGGTGTATAAAAGTAAGTGGCAGAGGAAGACAAAGTGGTGTGAAAGCAAATTGATGAGAGAGAGAGAGAGAGAGAGAGAGAGAGAGAGAGAGAGAGAGAGAGAGAGAGAGAGATGAAACGATGATAAAGAGGATGTAAGGTTAGCAAAACAGAGAGAGAGAGAGAGAGAGAGAGAGATGAAATGAAGATAAAAAGGATGTTAGGTTAGCAAAATAGAGAGAGAGAGAGAGAGAGAGAGAGAGAGAGCAGGAAGCCGAAAGAAAGGGCTTACATCATCTCAGAGTCGCCGAGAAAAATCAACTTAATTAAACTGTCGACTTATGGCTCACGTTAAGACCTTCCATTTGTAGCCTGAACGAAGAAAAAAGAAAATTGGAGCAAAAAAAAGAGAGAGAGCCAAAAGAGAGATACAGAAGCTGGGAGAATCATCATCATCTTCATTCTTCATCCTCCTCCTCATCATCATCATCATCATATTTTCTATCTGCAACTTTCACTAGTCATTACAACTACATCCACCACTACCACTATTATGGCTACTACTATAAGTACCATCACAACTACAACAATCATCATCATCACAACATCAACTATCACCACATCACAACCACAGCAACAGCCACATCCACCATTTCCACATGCACAACCACAATCATCATCACTATCGCAACTACAACCCCCATCCCCACCATAACCATAACAACTGCAACCACCACCACCACCACCACCACAACTACAACCACCACCACCACCACCACCACAATTACAACCAAAACAATCTTCACAATTACACCCACTACCATCATAACCACAATCACTACCATCACAACTACAACCATCACCATCATCAGAGCCACTACCATCAGCAGTATAGCCACAACCACCACCATCACCACTGCAACGACGACCACCAACACAACCACCACCTCCACCACCACCACCACCACCACCACAACGACACGGCTACCATCACACCTATAACCATCAATTCCATCATAACTACCACCATCGCTATCATTGCAACTATAATTATCACCACCATTATCGCTACAACTACCACCGCTGACAACCTCAACCACCACAACAACCACAACCATCACCATCACCACCATCACAGTCACAACCATTACAACAATCACAACTGCAACCACCACCACTACAACCACCACAACCACCACCATCATTATCGCAACCACAAATAACCCCACCACCACCATCACCACCACCATCACAATCACCACAACTATTACCCCCACAACCACCATCACAACCACTAATCCAACTACCACAACAACCAACATCACAGAGAGGGGGGAAAAACATGAACAATGGAGTAACTTAAATAAACACAAAAATACTCGTAATTCCAGCTTAGTACTTCCAACATAATCTACTATGCTCATAAATAGAGAGAGAGAGAGAGAGAATGCCGGAATGGAGTAAAACGTAAGATACAAAATAAAGAGGACAACACACGTAGGGAGGCAGACACACTGATTAATACAAACAGATGTAGACAGACACGCCGTAAGATGGACATGTACAGACAGACAAAACAGAGAGACAGACAAACAGAGACAGGAAGATAGACAGAGACAAGAGACAGACAGCGAAAAACAAAGACACGCCGAAACTGTATAACTAACTCCAAAGTAATTCTAATTTATATTCTCCACATAAATTAGCCTCAGTGGGCGACTCCAGTGGCTATCCCCTGATTAAATTGGGAGGCGAGGCGAGAGAGAAAGAGAGCAGGCGGGGGGGAGGACCCTCCCTGAAATTTGGGTGATGTGTTTGGAATGTATAAAAGTACTACTCCAGTTGAAGAGCGGGAATGATGTTTAATACGAGTAATAAAAATAATAATAATAATAATAATAATAATAATAATAATAATGAAAATAATAATAATAATAATAATAACAATAATAATAATAAGAAGAAGTAGAAGAAGAAGAAGAAGGACAGGTACCTCCTCACTCTGCCTCTACTAACATGAAACAATATTAATTCAAATACAAGCATAAAAAATATTATAACACAAATCATTCTAATTCCTCATACCCACAAACACTGTACAGAGGAATCTGAATGTATAGATCCAATAACATGAATAGAACAACACACATCTGGAGAACCATGAACACAACATTTAGTGAAATTCGTCGCAAATTCATCTACGTGTCATTGATGCCTGTGACATTCTCGACTCTACTTCACATGCAAGACGATCCATGCAAAACATGCTTCATAATTACTTTTGGGACTCACATTAATTCGTCGCCTGCCAAGCTAATTTAAGAGCCTCGTTCTCCTCTCATACTTCATCAATTTTTGTCCTTTTTCAATTATTTTTACTTCATTAATGTCCATACCTTGCTTATTCATAGTCACTTATTAGATCCACTCACCTTCATCTATTCCTTTCATGCCCCCTCGTACTTTCAGATCCCACTGCTATGTACAGTACACTGTTTTGATTATCCTATTCACTTCTGTTTACCATTTGTCACCATACATTATGTACGAGTATACCGCCTAAACACCCTATTTCAATCCATTGTGTGACACAACCATGTAAGCATGCAATCCTTTACTCTTTGATCAACACTCCAAAAAGACAGATGTTGAAACAACAGTGAGTAAAGACAGATAACGAAGTTACAATATCAGAGCGATAATTAAGACAGACTGTGATGAAACAACAGCGGAGTAATCCATAAGGCAGATAATGATGATATAAAAAAAAATAATAATAATTTGGTTTTACGCCAGGTATCCCTGAAGGGCTAAGGCGTTGCCCCTGGGTAGAGGACTTTCGACTGGAGCGTGTAGCATTTTATGACCGGATGCCCTTCCTGATGTCTACCAATGACCCTTGGGTGGATTCGATCCTCCGACCCTTCGGTCAGAGCGGAGCGCTCTAACCCACTGAGCCACGGCTGCTACAATGATGATATAACAGCGTAGTAATAAATGACACAGATAATGATGAAACAACAGCGGAGTAATAAATGAGGCAATGATGAAGCAACAGCGC
Source organism: Coenobita brevimanus (assembly GCF_032717465.1). Classification (NCBI taxonomy): domain Eukaryota; kingdom Metazoa; phylum Arthropoda; class Malacostraca; order Decapoda; family Coenobitidae; genus Coenobita; species Coenobita brevimanus. The sequence goes on along the minus strand of NC_136991.1, from coordinate 5,659,718 downwards.
AGTAATAAATGAGACATAATGATGACACAACAGCGGGTTAATAACAACTCCGAGAGAGACTACATTCCACTTCGTTACAACCTGTAAACCTATCGGTTAGGGTAAAGGAGATCTACTTTTTTCTACTCTGATGGTTCTGTAGCTATTTCGTCTACTGATAAAGCAGATCTCTTCGCACAGACTTTCTCCTCCAATTCCACCTAAGACGATTCCGGTGCTGTTCCTCCATCACTTCCCCCCCTCTGACTTCCTCATGGCTGACATTAAAATTTCTTCAGTTGATGTATTTTCTGCCATCACTGGCCTCAGTACTAACAAGGCATATGGGCCTGATGGGGTCCCTCCTGTTGTTCTCAAGAACTGTGCTTCTGTGCTTACATCCTGCCTAGGCAAACTCTTTTGCCTTTGTCTGTCAACTTGTACCTTTCCTTCTTGCTGGAAGTTTGCTCTCATTCAGCCAGTCCCAAAGAAGGGTGACCACTCCCAACCCTCCAACTATCGTCCAATTGTTTTAAAGTCCTGTATTTCAAAAGTTTTCGAGTCAATTCTCAATAGAAAAATGTTGAGGCATCTTTCCTATCACAACCTTCTTTCCGATCGTCAGTACGGGCTCCGTCAGGGACGCTCCACTGGCGATCTTCTCACCTACCTTTCAGACTCCTGGTCATCCTCCTTTCAGGCCTTTGGCGAAAGCTTTGCCATTGCACTCGACATCTCAAAGGCTTTCGATCGAGTCTGGCATAAATCTTTAATTTCCAAACTGCCCTCCTACGGTTTCTATCCTTCTATCTGTGCCTTCATCGCTAGCTTCCTTTCTGGTCGTTCTATAGCCGCTGTTGTAGACGGCCATCGTTCTTTTCCTAGATCTATCAACAGTGGTGTTCCTCAAGGCTCTGTCCTATCACCAACTCTCTTCCTTTTATTCATCAATGATCTTCTAAGCTGTACATCTAACCCTATCCACTCATACGCTGATGACTCCACCCTTCACCTTTCCATTCGGTTCTCGCAACGCCCATCTCAACAGTTACTTCAACAAACAAGGGATGAGGCTATGGCACACCTAATGTCTGACTTGGCTCGTATCTCTGACTGGGGTAAAAATAATATGGTTGTTTTTAATGCATCTACAACTCAGTTCTTACACCTATCAACCCGACAAAATCTTCCACAGGTATACCCACTAATGTTTAATAATATTCAGCTTAATCCCGCATCATCCTTGAACATGCTTGGGGTTTCATTTACTCGGGACTTATCTTGGAAAGATCATATTACATCTCTTGTAAAATCTGCTTCCAAGAGATTGGGTATGCTAAGCCAACTCCGCTCTTTCTTTACCCCTGCACAATTGTTGACTCTATACAGGGGTTTTATCAGCCCCTGTGTGGAGTACAACTATCATGTGTGGGGAGGCTCCCCACATACAGCTCTTCTCAATAGGGTGGAGTCAAAGGCTTTTCGTCTCATTAACTCTCCTCCTCTTACTGACTCCCTTCAACCTCTGTCCCTTCGCCGCACTGTTGCATCTTTATCTCTTTTCTATCGCTGCTTTAATGGTCACTGCTCCTCTGAACTGTCTGCTTGCATTCCTCCACCTCTACGACGGGCGCGTAGCACCCGTCTGGCAGCAAACTCTCATCCCTTTTCTATCCAACTCTCTAATGCAAGAGTTAACCGTTACTCCCAATCTTTCATTTATGCAACAGGTCAGCTCTGGAACTGTCTCCCTCTGTCTGTATTTCCTGCTGCCTATGATCTCCAGTCTTTCAAACGCAGTGTGTCCAGGCATCTCAAAATGATCGGATCTTGAATTTGGCTCTCTAATGTATTTTGTTTTTCTCTTGGAGGGAACTGTTACTGCGGGCTCATGGCCTTTGGTTCCTTCTTCCTCGCATAAAAAAAAAAAAATGACAAAGTTTCAAAAATAGAAAATTGGTCGAAGTAGGCCATCTTGGATTTTTTCAAATTTTCGAAAAGACGGGCATCAACCTCCAATACAGCCCTCCAATCATACAAAATATGAGAAAATTCCAAAGAACTGCTTCTGAGATACAGCGTGGAACAGATAAACGCACGTACGGACTAACGGACGTACGGATAACCTAAACTAAGATTCCACTTCGTGAGAAACGAAGTGGAATTATAAGACAGATAATGAAGAAACGGCGGAGTTATAAATATGACAGAAAGTGATGAAAAACAGCGGGGTAATAAATAAGACAGATAATAATCAAACAACGACGCAGGAACAAATGAGACATAAACAATGTGGACACGTAGATGCACATCACTGACCTACCTTCACAACCACTGTCCTCAGGAGATAAACACTCAGAGCCATGCACCTTACCTGTAGGATGAAAAAAATGAAAGCTCATTAGAATCAGATAAATACTGCATCAGGTATTAATGAAAAAAGAGGCTCATTAGAATCAGATAAATACTGCATTTTTTTCTTTTTATGTGTCCGACTCTGGGCATAAGCTTCACAGCCTGCTATCAAGGCCCAGCAGTCCTCCTACATACCATACACCTCTACATGTCACCACTTCGGCGCTAACACCCACCGTCTATATTGAAAACATGCTAGGGCTGTCTCATACAGAACTGGTGTATTGGTATTAGCGGGGGTATTTTTACGACATGTCGACGGGTCTTCAGGTAGATCAGTAAAGCCTGATCTAATGAAATTCAAATCCTTAAACTGTTCCCTGCCCCAGCGGGGATTTGAACCTGGGCCCATTAGGCCTGCAGGCCACCTCTCTACCGACTGAGCCACCCATCTGGTGTTACTAAAAAAGTAGGCTCATTAGAATCAGGCAATATGCATCAGGTGTTGATTGCTTAAGAGCTTTTAGAAACACATACACTGGATAAACGTTAATTAGAACCAGGTAAATATTGCATCAGGTGATAATGACTAATGAAACATTAGAAACACATACGCAGGGAAAAGGAGGCTCATTATAACAACGTAGATAATACATAATGTGACTGAGAGACATCGGATACACATACGCAAAGAATAATTCAAACCTGGTAAACACTGCACCAGGTGTTAATGATTGAAGAGTCATTAGATACACGTGGACAATGCATGACTTATCACTGATACAAACGGCACACGGAAACTGATAATGATGTAAGGTGTGGATACTGCAAAAGAATTAAATCTCACAGAAAGCAGGGAGAGAATTACATCACATTTTATTAGGTCAGTGATTACAATATTAAAATAAAAATCGAGTCCCATGATTATTTAATAGGTGGGATAAAACTGCCCTGGCGTGGCAAGGGGAAAATCAAGAAATCGTGCTGAAGGGGTCAGTGGAAACTATTCTGACCTCTTAAGTTTCATGGGTCTATTGTAAACTGAATAGGATTTGGTGGTAGCAAGAACGCGCGCACACACACACACACACACACACACACACACACACACACACACACACACACACACACACACACACACACACACACACACACACACACACTAAAGATAACTGCTGATTATACGTATCAGCAATAATCACATCTGTGGTTTGCAATCGACGTTATTAAATCTTTCAGTACTAAAACAATCTAAATGGTGCCTCAGAGGTATACCTTGCACGAGTTTTGGGGTTGGAAGAGACATGATTCAAATCCAACAGGTGGCCGCAGGTGCCAAAAGAAATCAGAATATGGTGGTAGTCACAAAGAAGTATTATGGAAAGGATGTACAGTAGAACCAAATTATTGTCTTACTCTGCCAATGTGCTGTAGACGGATTTGAATATGATGTTTAACACGAAGAAAAGCTATGGAAGGATGTACAGCAGAGTCATAATATTGTCTTACCATGCCAATGAGTTGCAGAAGATCACATTACGGTGTTATCCCGGCAGAAGTGCTACAGAAGGAATGTACTACTGTTTAATTCTGCCTCTGACATGGAACAACACAATGCATTAACTCTAGAACATGGTGTCAGTCACGAAGAAGTGCTGTGGAAAGGACGTACAACCGTAGTACAGAGTAGTCAGCTACGAGAAATAGATTGAAATAAAAAATATCCCCTCAAAATTAAGCTACATGAACTACATTGGAGTGTGCATACTTTTACCCTCCCCCCTACCAAAAAACTATTATTCGTGCTACCGTCAGACGATTTTACTCAGCTCAGGAAATATATCTTGGTTAAATGTTAAGGGATGTCGCTTCTAACCTATTCAGTACGAGAGGCTTTCCTAAGATGAGGAAAATCGTCTGGCGGTAATCAGAATAAAGTATAAAAAACACCACAGCAAGAGGAAGCAAGAAAAAAATAAAAGATGGCATAGTTTCTAAGCTCAATTAAAAAAAAAAATCGTCAGGAGCTGCAAGAATTAAACAGACATCATTGCACTGCAGTGAGAAATAAAACAAACGTTGCACAAGGTAACAGAGTTCAGATTGCACTGGTCAAGGAAAATGTTGCAGAGGTGTGGCAATAAACAGAGTCGGGAGGAATGATTGACGGGTGGAATGTGGGTGTTGCAAGAGGCTTAAAGTCTGACACGAAGAAAGAATAAAGTTGCAGCAAAGTGTTTTGGTGTGTGTGTGTGTGTGTGTGTGTGTGTGTGTGTGTGTGTGTGTGTGTGTGTGTGTGTGTGTGTGTGTGTGTGTGTGTGTGTGTGTGTGTGTGTGTGTGTGTGTGTGTGTGTGTGTGTGTGTGTGTGTGTGTGTGTGTGTGT
>NC_136991.1:5592500-5645000 GCF_032717465.1 Coenobita brevimanus | reverse complement strand
GTCAACAACGAAAGAGAAAGAAAGAAAGAGGAAGAAAAGGCAGTAAAAAAAGAAAATTAACATGAAGACAATGAAGCAAAGAAGTACAATGAGTTAAAGAAACAGAAAAAAATCATAAGAACACAGACACAACGACGAAAAAAATAAAAAAGCCAATAAAAACAAGGAAATAATAAGTGTGAAGTGGAAAAAAAACACGAAAAGAGAAACGAGAAAATGATACAAGAATAATGAAGAAAAGAAGAACAGAGAGGAAATGAGGTACATATGCTGAGGAAAAGCGAATGAAAGAAGAAAATGTATATAAAAAATAAGAAGGTCAGAGAAAGAGGAAAATATAAAGAAGAACTACACGTAGACCAAAAAAAAAAAAACTATAAAGAAAAAGACCGAGGAGACGGGAGAAAAAAGAAAGCCTAAAGAGCAAAAAGAGAGAGAAAAGAGAGAGAAAAAAGAAAGTGAGAGAGGAGGACGAAGGCCACACACACATCTCCATAAACCCCATTTAGGCCAAAGATCCTTCAGCGGCAGTCCTTCCACAGGCCGCGATGAAAATGGAAAAAGGCTAAATGAAAGGGAAGTCGGGGCAGAGGAGCAGGAAAAAAAGGGAAAAATGAAAGGAGAGTTTGGGGAGAGGATGAGGACAAAGGAAAAAATGAAAGGAAAACTCTGGGAGGAGAAGCAGGAAAAAAGGAAAAAATGGAAAGGAACATTTGGAGAGATGAGGAAAAATGGGAAGTGAGAGAACAGTCGGGAGAGAGAAGCAGAAACAAAAACGAAAATTGAAAGAGGAATTTGGGGGGAAGCATAGGAAAAATGGGGAAAATGTTAGGAAAATTTGGGGGGAAGTAGAAGCAAAATTGGGAAAATGTGCGGAAAATTTGGGGATAAGAGCAGGAGAAGGAAAACTTGAAAGTATGTTTGAGAAAAAGAGAATATTAAAGGAGGATCTAGGAAAAAGGTGTTGGAAAAAGGGAGACAGGTTGAAAGAACAGCAGGAATGTGGGTAGAGAGAGAAATCTAGGGAGACGAGCAGGAAAAAGGGTAAATAAAAGGAAAAATGGGAAACTGAATGGGAGATCTGAGCAAATGAAGAGGAAACGGGGAAATCTGAGGGAAACTTGGGCGATTACGGGGCAGGAAATGAGGGAAAAAAGAAAGGAAAATCTGAGAAAAAATAAGGACAAGAGAAAAATAAGCAGTGAGGAAACAGAAATACCAAAAAATGCAGATCACCAGAAAACAGAAAATATGGGGAAGCAAGAGCGTCTGGAAAAACAGAAAAGAGTAGGAAAAGAACAAGAAAACACGGCAGAAAAGAACATTAAAAAAAGAGAGAGGCTGGGTCTGTGCAAAAGGAGAGCAGGAAAAAGAGCAGAATAACAGTAAAACCAACACCAAAACGAAATTGCAATCATATGAAGGAAACTGGGGAAAATACTGAAACAAGCATGAATAAGGAACAGAAAAAGGAAGGGAAATGATGGAAAAGGGAAGGAAATGAAGGAAAACGGAATGACACTTCGGTAGCAGGCTTCGCCAGGCCACGATGGGAATGGAAAAAAGGCAAAAAGAAAGGGGAAAAGGACAAGGAATAAAGAAAATGAAAAGAAGGCATATACAAGAAGAAAAAATAAACGGCAGAGCTGAGGGAAAGACCAGGAAAAGGGACGGAAAGAGTAAAAACTATACTCCATTTCACCAAGTTTGGCGCCGCCAGTGATGTCCTCAACGCCTGTAGTGTTGATGTAAGTCCTCTGCACTACGTGAACCTCTATTCATTACCTTGAGAACCAATATAAAAGGCAATACAAAAAGGCATATCCAGTACTGAGGACCTTTATCAATGCTATAAGTGTTGACATCACTGATGGTGCCAGACTTGGTGAAATGGAATACAGTGTGAAAAAGAAAGTGGAAAAGGAATTGAAAAAGTAATCTATGAATGACCAGAAAAAGATAATACACGAGAGGAAACTGGAAGCGAATAGGGAATACACATGCGGGGATAACTGAAGCAAGAAAGCACTGTTAATAAGAAAGAAAAATAAGTGCTGAAAAAAACAGAAAGACAGCAGGAAAAATGAGCAGGGATGAGAGAGTTAACAAGAACAAGGAAGAACAGGCAAGCCAAAGATCCTTCAGCGACAGTCACAGGCAGCCATGAAAACAAAAGGGAGAACTGAGGAAAAGGGGCAAGAAATTACATGAAAAGAGTGGTAAAATAGGGAAAAAGAGCCCGAAATGGCATAAAAAGGGCAGGAAAACAAGGGAAAAAAACCAAATGACAGAAAAAGAGCGGAAAAATAAGGAAAAAAAGAGCCCGAAATGATATGAAGACAGCGAGAAAATATGGAAAGAGCCCAAAATGATATGAAAAGAGCGGGAAAATAAGGGAAAAAGTGCCCGACATGACATGAAATGAGCGGGAAAGTAGTACGAATAAGAATATAAAAGAGTAAATCATATGAAACAAATATAGGAAAAACATACTGTAAACAAAAAAGGTCTCGAAAAAGCCAAATTCAATACAATAATAATAGAAAAAAACTTTTGCTTATCTTTCCTTACATTTGTCTATATGTATTTAAACCACATAATTCAATATACAAAAAAGCAATAAAATAAACAGGTCACGATGATAAGGAAATCAGACAGTGATGAAAAAGACAATCAAAATCGATAAAAAAAAATATATATATATATATATATATGAGAGAAGCACAAAACTGAGATACAAATACGAGACAGATACACTTGGGAATGAGGCAAAAAAACAAGAGACCGAAACAGAGTACAAAGATAATACAGACACTAAGATAAAGAAATGGGTACTGAGATAACGAAGTCAATAAAAAATAAATAAGAGATACGTAAGTTATTAATAGAAACGAGACACAGAAATGCAGAACTGGGTCCCTCATAAAGAGAAAATGGTCAGTGAGATAGAGAAACACGAGACTGAGATAGAGAAACCCATCTCCAGAAATCCCCTTGCTTCTTTCATGACAATTCTGTGTCTTCATGGGGCTCTGGCAGATTGAAGGAAGCAGGCACAGAGCGGCTATGAAAGATAATTGGGAAGAGAGAGAGAGAGAGAGAGAGAGAGAGAGAGAGAGAGAGAGAGAGAGAGAGAAATTGTATCATCAGTTCATGTTCTCTCAACTGAGTAACCAGGCTTAGGAAGGGAAAAATATACACACAGGAAGAATTATAGCGAAATTTACCTTCCTATAATCCTTTTATTTTCTAAGGATTCGCTATTAACTCATCAGAAAAGACTAAAAAAAATCACTTCGGACCACACTTCGGACCAGCTCGATTTCTTTATTCTTTCTTAGTTCCTGTATTACCAAGTGAAGAGAAAGAGAAGAAAGAATCCATGAAGGAAGGAAGGAAGGGAGGAAAAAATATCTGGAGTAAATAAGGTATTAATGAATAAATAAAAAAGAAGAGAACAAAGGATGGAAGGATAAAACGGAGAGAATAAAAGATGGGGTGGGGTGGATGGAGGTAAATGAATGAATGAAATTTTTAAAAGCCGGTAAGATGGAAGGAGGAACGGCAGAGAGAGAACAGTGAATGAATGAATGAATGAATGAATGGTTGGCTGACACTGACTGAACGGATGAATGAGTAGATGATGAAAGGACCAATGAATGAAGGATGGGAAGAAACAGGATAAGAAAATGGATGGAATAACCGGGAAGGGAACGGAAAACAAAGGAATTAAAAGAGAGAGAGAGAGAGAGAGAGAGAGAGAGAGAGAGAGAGAGAGAAGTGAAAGGGTTCAAAAAAGGAAGGAAAAATAAAATAACCAAGAAAGACATTAAGAAAATCAAAGGTTGCAATAATTCTCAAGGAAATGCAGGATGGTTTTCACAAAATCTCTAGCACTCACTGACTGTTCCCATCCCTCCCCGCAAAAGTTGGTACTCTACGGGTTCATTCTGCCACATTTCACTAAATACGTGTGTTTGTATGGTATCACTTTCGATCCCATAAAACCCTTTAAAACGTAAATAAAAAAAAAAAAAAAGGAGGGAGGGGGCTGGTGATATGGCCCAAGGAGCAACTGTGCCTAGTTTAAAGTGAATTTGCAAGGAAATGAAGCTGTGATACCAATTTCACATGGGTTTGGATGAAAGAAGATGAAGAAGAAAGAAACTTGACCAGTACCGTATGCACCTCAGCACAATGAGACCATAATAATTAATATAAACAGGAAATTTCATTATCCTAATCTCCCCGCCTTCTCTTCACAGGTACGTTGTTGCATTATCATCCTCTGCCATTAGGAACAGGAAAGAGATGTGCAAGAAAAAAAAGTAAGAAAGAAAGAAAACGGAAAGAAAGAAAATGTCCAGTTCAAATTATAAAACATTTACAAAGAGGTTATCCCACTTACCCACACTACTTTCCCTCCCCCATGCAAATCCCCATCATTCTCTCCGTATTGAGAAAAGGAAGTGGTTAAAAAAAAAAAAAAAAAAAAAAAAAAAAAAACCATTGTAAATAATAAAAATAAACAAAATAAATTCAATAAGGCTATTCTATTATCCCAAACTCTTCTCCTTTCTTTCAGTTTATCCTTTGGTTGCATTCTTAGCCTCTGCAACGAAAAAGGCAACGAAGCATGAATCTGCCATGCAACAAAAGAGCATGATCTGTCAATAGCACGACGTAAATATAAAAAGGTTATTCCATCTGCTCAAATTTCTTTCCTTCCTTTCAACTGTCTTCTCAGGCTGTTCAATGAAGAAGGAAAGGTACTATGCAATAAAAGAAGGATCCCCGTTGCAAGACATACAAAAAAGGTAAAAATATACGGCTGTGCAAGAAAACAACACATACACTATCTTCACTGCAAGAAACATTATACAAGATGCAATAACGGGATGTAAGATTGTTCCTTCGTTGCAAATAATAGAGATGCAATATATGAAATACATCCCATCATCCCTTCACTGCTCGGAATTATTAAATACATACGAGCAAGTCCATTTCTACACATTCCACTCCTTTCTCGTAACTGTTGCCCACCATTCCTTCTCCCCTGAGTTATAAAGGAATTCCTAAAAAGAAAAAAAATGTCCACTGAAAGAGCTAAAGAAATAAATACAGTATGTTAATTTTATAATTCCAGCTTCCTTCCTTTCAAGTCAACTGATCTTTATGTTGCACTGCCGGTCACTGAGAACGAAAGCATGGAATAATGCAACCCAAATATGAGATATCAACCAATTCCTCCCTTGCAATAAATAAAGATACAGTGCAAAGCAATCTCCATTTCCCCAAAGTCCTGTTCCCCAGGTTACAATCTCTCACCTCTCAATCAAGAAGGAAATGGAGGGACCTAAATAACAACACTCATAGGTTCAGTATCCCTCTGCTGCAATGATGATAAACGGTGAGTACTAAAAGACAAACAGGTGGGTATCTCTAAGTAACAGATCAATATATCACGTTACTCGATCACTGTTGCGTTGTGCTGGCGGTGGGAAAGTCGGTAGAGGTGGCCTGCAATTCCACAGGACCCAGGTTCAGATCCGACTGGGGTAGGGAACAGTATAAAGGATTGGTATATTGTTAAAGCGGACTTTAATATATATAAACTATATAAACGGAATATAAAGGTTGAAACAGCAAAATTCTTTTTTCCCAAACCCTTCCTTTCAACTGATCATGAGTTACAATGAGGGCTACTGCAATTAAATGAAGAAAATAAAGAAAAACACAGGTCGCTTCTTCCCAAACTCGTTCTTTGCCTTGCACCGCATTAAACGCGTGTGCAAGAAAAAACCTCATTATCCCTTTACTTCAAATACATAAATAAACCACATATACAGAGAAGACTTCTTACCAATGACAACATGCATTTCAGGGAATATACAGAAGATCATTTCTGGGTTGCACTCTTTAACTCTGCAACAGCGTAATGGAAAGTGCTATTCAACATAAGACTTTTATGCCCATTGCAAGAAATATACGCAGTAAAGATATGTCACCCCATCCTCCATGACTTCCATTACTCAAATTCTTCTCATTGCACTCAGTCTGTGCAATGCGGAATGCAAAAAATATATTATACTGCAAGATACAAAGAAACAAATGCAAAAAGTTTATTCCATCTTGCCAAACTCCTTCTCTTGCCTTGAAGTGATCCCTGTGTTGCATTCCGGCCTGTGCAATGGAGGAGTGCAATAAGTCTGGCAGAAATAGCCTGGACGTGATGCGGAATTAAACATTATGTGACCATTAAATTCCAGACCAGCTGACGTCCACTCAGGCGGCTTTCTCTCTCTCTCTCTCTCTCTCTCTAGGGGATGGGTGAAGGGAGAAGAAGTAAAAAGTAATGATGATGGCAAAGAAGGGAAATAAAGAGTAGAAGGGAATGCAGGATGGAAGAAAGGAATAAAGGAGTGGGGCTAAGGGCCGTCTAGGGAAAGGGGGAGGGCGCCGGGAAGGAAAAATAAAAAGGGAAGGAAAGAAGTCTGGAGTGGAAAAGCATAAAAATGGGAGGGAGGGAGGGAGGGAGGGAAAGAGGGAGGGAACAACCGAAGAGAAGGAAGGATGAAATGGGAAGGTAAAGAAAGTGAAGGTAAAGAACTGAGGAAACAGTGAGAGATATGAGGAAAGAAAGGGAAGGGAAGGAAGGTAGAGAAGTGAGGGAGGGATGGAAGAGGTATGTAGGAGAGGAATTAATACAGTAAGGGTGAGGGAATAAATAAGAGAGAGAGAGAGAGAGAGAGAGAGAGAGAGAGAGAGAGAGAGAGAGAGAGAGAGAGAGAGTCACCAATTTATAACCCGTTTTTAAATGAGGTCTCCAATAAGCTACATAAAAATCATTCAGCGGCAGCATAAACAAACAGAACTCAGGTTTTTATCAACGAAACAAAAAAAAATCTTTTTCCATCGAGGGCCATTAATATGGTGAATAAAATCTCATGAATATAGTACGAAAAAAATTATACATCATCATTCTCAGGCGTATAACATTCATTGATAAGAAGATTTAGTGGAAGATAATATGGATTTAATGGAAGATAATACAGATTTAGTGTTAGATAATATACTGTAGATTTAATGGAAGATAATATAGATTTAGTGTTAGATAATATACTGTAGATTTAATGAAAGATAATATAGACTGAGTGGAAGATAATATAGATTTAGTGGAAGATAATACAAATTTAGTGGAAGATAATACAGATCCAGTGGAAGATAATACAAAGTCAGTGGAAGATAATACAGATTTAGTGTAAGATAATACCGTATAGATTTAGTGGAAGATAATATAGATTTAGTGGAAGATAATATAAACTGAGTGGAAGATAATACAGATTTAGTGGAAGATAATATAGATTCAGCGGAAGTTAATAAAGATTTAGTGGAAGATAACATACATTTGGTGGAAGATAATATAGTTTTAGTGGAAGAAAATACAGATTTAGTGTAAGATAATATACTGTAGATTTAATGGACGATAATATAGATTGAGTGGAAGATAATAAAGACTGAGTGGAAGATACTACAGACTTAGTGGAAGAGAGTATAGATTCAGTGGAATATAATGCAGATTTACTGGAATATAATATTCAAGTAGGCTATTTTCCCATTAGTTTTCCCTTTCCACATCTAGTAATTGTTAGGCTTTGAAACATCGCTAATTTATTATCTACTATCATCTACTTTATTGTCCATTTATCATCAACTAATCTTTATTATTTACTCTACAATTTATTTTCAGCCAACATTCCCTTATGCCATTATTTTTTTCTTTTTCTTTCTTAATTCGTGTTTGGAAAGTCCGAAATAGTGTTAACAGTATTAACAAAACTTAGATCTAAATCCTCAATCTCTCAGACACTACTAACCTGAACAAAATCGTCAGGAGATAAAAAAAAAAATAATAACATTGAGCGGGTGAACAAGCCCTACAAGGTTCCTGTACAATGGATTAGGACACACACACACACACACACACACACACACACACACACACACACACACACACACACACACAGCAAAATTAAATATTCTATTATGGATCCCGTCAGACGATTTACTAAGAACGCCAGACTTGCATTTGTGAAACATTTCATATATAAATTACTTCATATTTCTCTCTCTCTCTCCCTCTCTCTCTCTCTCTCTCTCTCTCTCTCCAGACATGCGGGATTAAGAATGATCTGTGCCACACGCGACTACGTATAATGCAAAGCGGGGACAAGCCCAAGTTATGAGACAGCAAGTTGATGGTGAGGTATGGTGTGTGTGTGTGTGTGTGTGTGTGTGTGTGTGTGTGTGTGTGTGTGTGTGTGTGTGTGTGTGTGTGTGTGTGTGTGTGTGTGTGTGTGTGTGTGTGTTGTATGTACGTATGTATTTGTCCGTGTATTTATGTATGTACGTATATACTGTGTGCACGTATGGCCCCTACCCAAGTCAATGATGTTTACTTCCCTGTATATGTTTGTAAGTGTAGTGTATGTATTTGTGTACGTGTGCATGTGTACCTGACAGACACACACACGTCCATAAATCTGAATGCAAGTGACAGGTAATTTGGGGATTAGTTAATTATTTTACTGATTAGTCTACATGCAGTCTGATGTGTTCATGAAGGAGAGTACATATGGATCTCTCTCTCTCTCTCTCTGCTGTATTATTTTTTTCTTATCATTCCGTGATTAGGATACAGGATACTCTTTTAGCATTAAGGTCAGATTATTTCGTGGGGACAGAGGATTTATGTGATTCTCTCTCTGTCTGTCTCTGTCTCTCTCTCTCTCTCTCTCTCTCTCTCTCTTCATAACCTCTGAAAACTTCTTACAACATCATAAATCCTTCATAAAATAACGTTCTTTCTTAACCAATTATAATTTCAAAAGCTGATTGAGACAGTCTACTAATGGCATGAACAAATTTTAAGATTCTACTGAGGGGGTCATGAGACCTTTTCTAATCTATTCACCTTTTTTTTTTTTACATTCTTCCTAACCTTAACATAATCGACTGCCAACAACATGAATAAAACAGACAATTTACAGAGGGAGCTTTTTTTGTATTCCCTTTCACTACGAGGGAGGGACGAGAGAGGGACGCCTTCATGTGGTGGCATCGATATAACCTGGAGACTCCACTGCCTAGTTATACAAATGCCTCTCAGATACTTTCCCATCTGTCGAAAGGGGGATGGTCAAATGCAGGAGAGGGGAAATTTCAACCTGCAGTCCACCGGGTTCACATTCATTTGAGCCTGGAGTTGCAACCACCACCACCACCACCAGAGAGAGAGATCCTTCGTAAGGATAAGAAAATTGCAAGTAATATTCTGACAACTGTTTGATTAAGAGATTCCTGTTGGTCCTTCTTAAACTGAGTGAAATCGTCTTGGGGAACCTGTAGTGCACTGGAGGCATACTCAGCCCGCAACTGGAAGACCACAATTTTGATTTTCGGCCCGATCAGACTCTTCGGTGACGTTGTTTCTCCTTCGTCTTTTATTTTTTATTTTTTATCATGTACAACTAACGATATTGATTTAAATTTCGATGGTTGCATGTCGTACTATAAACGAAGATTAATTGTCTGCCATAATATTATCTTCGAGCAGTTAATAGGTCTCAGTCTTAGTCCTTTTCCTTCATACTTTGGCAAAAACATAGCAAAGGTAATCAGTCTTTTTTTATATGATGACTCTGAGCCTGGAATACCCCTAACTGCCCATTCTCTAAGGCTAGCCAATCCTCCTAAACGCCACATGCTACCATTTCCACGCTACTACCCACCGTCCATACTGATTGCATGCTAAGGCTGTCTCAATCAGAATTAGTAGCTTTTTTTTTTTTATGACATATCGGTGCGTCTTTTGAAACATCCGTAAAGTCTGTTATAACGAAAGTCATTAAACTATTCCTTGCTCCTGCCTTGATTGAACTAGTGAAATTTCAGACAACATACGACCTCCCTAACTACTCGCCCACCACCTCCTCCGTAAATAAATTCAAACTAGACAAATCCTACGGAGGGAGGAATGCGAGAGTAAACAGGGAACCAGTTTACTTATTAGATCAAAAGGATAAGAAAAGGGGACCAAAGTTACTATACCCTTTTTACTCTAAGTTGGCTCAGATTTTTGTCCTTTGGTAGCATATTTCACGTAGCTCAGTGACAGAGGAAAAAAAAATAATGCAATGGCTATACATCCTCTCCACAGACCTTCTCGTAACTAGCATGAGTTTCTAGCATTAATCGACTGCTTGAACTAGGCATTCAAGATTGATCGATGGCAATTTTAGACCAAGTTAGAGTAAAAGAGGTATAGTTAGCGAGAAACATTTTATCTCTTCAGCCCCAGTAAGTCATATTAATTTTTCATGCTATGTTCAGACGATTTTATTCAGCACAGAGAAAACCCATCCCTGCCGGGGTTAATGTAGCCTACATTTCTATAAGCTGATGACAAGGATAGAGGTTTATAATAATGTGAAAATAAAAATGCCTGCGTTAATAATAACGAAACGCAAAGACGTCATCGAATTAAAGGAATAAAATGCAATTTCTTCACCGAAATAATGGAGTTAATAATTTAAGAGCAAAAAAAAATCTTAATTACTCAAGAATTTCCCTGTACAATAACCCAAGAGATGAAAAATTTGGGGGGAGTTATGAAAAAAATGTAGTTAGGCAAGGATGAAGAAGGGAGGGGAGGAATGGAGGTTCGATTTTGGCTTTACGGGAGGGTGACCGTAAAGGCGAGAATCACTCTACTCAGGGATGTGATGAGCGACTTTATGGGCCTTGGCGTGGGTAGGGAAGATGGAGGGATGGGAGAGGAAGGGGGGATGGAATGGCGGAAAGATGCGATGTGGGAGGCAGGGGAAATAAGTATGAATGAACAGAAAAAAATGTTTGATGACGACGACGACGACGACGACGACAACGACGACGACGATGATGATGATGATTATGATGATGATGATGATTATTGTTGTTAGTAGTAGTAGTTGTTGTTGTAGTAGTAGTTGTAGTAGTAGTAGTAGTAGTTGTAGTAGTAGTAGTATAATCATTATTATAATTTATCATTAGCATAAGTATTAGTATTTTTAGTATTAGTATTAGTATTATTAGTATTATTATTAGTTACTATTAGTATTAGCATTATTAGTATTATTATTAGTTATTATTATTATTAGTATTAGTAGTATTATTGTTGTTGTTGTTAGTTATCATTATTATTAACGTTGTTGCTGTTAATATCGTTGGCCTTACCTATAGCTTCTGTGCCAAAACATCCATTAACTTCTGTACTTGCTTCCCCTGTGCAATTTCATTTAGCTTAAGACTTAGATCTCACACTGAAGAGGTCAAGAAATCCACCAGTATTACCACTAACATCATCATCATCATCATCATCATCACCCGATTTATGACTAACTATCCCAACTACCAATTAAAGATGGCAATTGCTCCTCTACAGTTGGACTGCTATGAGAGGTATATTTATGACGCTGACTTCTATTGCCCTGTGTGTGTGTGTGTGTGTGTGTGTGTGTGTGTGTGTGTGTGTGTGTGTGTGTGTGTGTGTGTGTGTGTGTGTGTGTGTGTGTGTGTGTGTGTGTGTGTGTGTGTGTGTGTCTCTCTCTCTCTCTCTCTCTCTCTCACTCCGCATCAGCAACCAACATTTACCTCGTCACAATGGCAATATTTGTCTTTGTTGACTCACAAAATTACGGCACGGCAAGTCAAAATTCTCTGTCTGTCTGTCTGTCTGTCTCTCTCTCTCGCTCTCTCTTTCTTTCTTTCTCTCTCTCTCTCTCTCTCTCTCTCTCTCTCACACACACACACACACACACACACACACACACACACACACACACACACACACACACACACAAACGGGGCCACACAGACGCTTATGCACACAAGTTGGCAAACTAAGACAAACACACACACACACACGCCCACATTCATGCATACATTCACAGACACACATTTACATACCTGAACTGTATATATATAAAGCCATACACTTACCACACATACATGAAGGTATACACACATCCACAAAAACACTAACTCATACTCTGCACACATGACAAGACTCTGAACATATACACAAGACACCGAAAAAGGGTAAACACTATAAATACATGCCAACCCACACATACAATAGACACACACACACACACACACACACACACACACACACACACACACACACACACACGTAGTATAACCATTAAGCATGCATACATACTTCACCAAACACACGTCTGTTTTAACCAGATATTATCCATCTATTTAATTACCTATCTATCTGTCTTTCTGTGTGTGTGTGTGTGTGTGTGTGTGTGTGTGTGTGTGTGTGTGTGTGTGTGTGTGTGTGTGTGTGTGTGTGTGTGTGTGTGTGTGTGTGTGTGTGTGTGTGTGTTACCACTCAAACTAGTCAGACTCGTAAGATGTGGCATTCTCTCTCTCTCTCTCTCTCTCTCTCTCTCTCTCTCTCTCTCTCTCTCTCGGCCCGGCTTAAATGTGTCAAAACCGGTGCCAGTAAAAATCTGCCTGGCCTCAAAAGCGACCCCAGGCCTTCAGTTCGCAATTTTTTCACACCTTCATTGACGTTCAAATGGATTTTTAGATTATCCCCTCTACAGAGCAGATGTGGGAGGGTTGGGGAGGGAGAGGGGTTAGGGAGGCAGTGGATATGCGTAGGAGGTACAGAAGTTGAGTGGGAGGCAGAGGGGTTGGGAATGTAGTGGATATGCTGAGGAGGCACTGAGGTTGGTGTGGGGGTTAGGGTTGAGAGTAGAAATAAGTGTTGGCAAAGTGAACAGTATACAGGAAATTAAAGGACTTACAGGCTTAGGAGGGTACAGTTTACAATGTTACGGGTGAGAAAGGTAGCGATTAAGAATGTAAGGAGTTAGGGAGGCTAAGAATTAATATTAACTGACTAAGAATAAAGAAAGATTTGCATAGGAGTTGGAAATGAAGGAGATATATTTAGTGGTCAGGATAATATGAAGATAAATTTATGGGGCTATGAAGGTGGGAAGATTTATGTACGAATTAGGAAGCTTGGAAGGAGAAATCTGGGGGTTAGGAAGATTGCACGATTTATTTGGCCGGTTGGGGAAGGACAGGTTTTGGATAGGAAAGGGTCAGGATGGCAGGATAATATATTCAAGGGATTAGGAAGTGTGGCAAAGAGAGAAAATAACAGTGACTGCCTAATTTTCATAAGTGTGTGCATAGTGTTACAAAGTGTGACCTACGTGTGTGATCGAGGGATGCATTCTCGTGGCCTTAGGTGGCTGGATGTGGCTAGGGTTGTGAAAAGGACAGATGAACTGGCTTGAGGGCACAAAGACACATGAAAAATGCGAAATATGAACATTTAGGAACTAAAAGAAATTAAGAAGAACAGGAATAGGTGGAAGAAATAGGTTGGAGATGCACATGAAAAGGGCAATATACTTTTTTTTTTTTTTAATTTGACAGTCAGCAGAATGGGCTCTGTCTGACAGGCATTATAAAACACAATTTTATGGAGATTGTTTGACCTGTGAGACAAAGCAGATGATTTCGAAGGCTTGAATGTGGGAATGGATGTTCAGTGATTTTTCTGTGCACTTTGCTTGATAGTGCCTCAGTTTACTTTTATGTTCTTGCTTCTGGATTACTCCCTCAATACAGTGCGTCCTTGTAACAAAATAAAAACTGGCAACGTATCAGTAAAGTGTCTAGGGGAAAAAAAGAGACAACAATAGCACGAGCTGTAATGCAACAACAACTATAACGAACCGACTCTTTTCCCTCTCAAAGCACTCACTCTCCTTCCTCCTTACCTACTCCTCCCCCTATCCCAATATAACACCCATCCACCCCACACCCTTATCCTTTTTCCCCTCACTCACGTCCCATGAACCTACCCCCCATCAGTATCACCTCACCTATTCCCCATCTTTCCCCTCATCCCTGTCTCCCATCCCCCTAACCCCGACCCACCACTCTTCCCTCTCCTTCCTCTCGCTCAAGCCCACTTTCTCACCTTTCTCTGACACGAGCCAACTAATTAGGACAGGTGAGGCGGAGCACTAATTACCTGAGCCCCGACCCAGGTGTTCGCGTGGAGGAGAGGTAAACAGGTGGGGGGGCGGGTTTGGACAGCTGTAATTGGATGTCACATGTGTGTGTTTCATTCCCTTACACACAGACACACACCTGTTCAGATTTGTTTATATTTGTATCTTTGCCTTTTGCCTATGAGTTTGCGCTTCTCTTATATTATTGTGGAAAGACCGTACCACACTTATTGCAAAATTTAATCTGCAAAAGTCAAGTGTGCTGCACCGACACCGTGCTTTTTTTTTTTTTTAACCTTGTTATGTTGCTGATTCTGTAAGCGGATCTTATTTCCCCAGTCTGGAGTACAGCTCTTGTTTGTGTATAGGTATCACCACTTACATCACTTCTAAACATGGCTGGGTCAAAGATTTCTCGTCTCATTAGCTCCCTCTCAGTGACTCCTTTCATCCTATCCCTCTCTTCACTGCAACGTCTCTCTCTCTCTCTCTCTCTCTCTCTCTCTCTCTCTCTCTCCTGGTCACTGCTCGTCTTAACCCTTTTCTTGCATCCCTGACACTCTACGGCGTGATTACCGTACCCGTTGACTAACACACTCTCGCCTCACTTCTATCCAACTTTCTAGTGCTGGAGTTAGCTGGCACTTTCGGTCTTTCATTTACACAATTGGTCAAATAATGGGGTTGTCTTCCCCAGTCCGTCTTTCCCACTGCCTGTAACTTCCTGCCTTTAAAACGGAATGTGCTCGGGCATATTAAAACGGATGGTTCTTGATTCTGGCATTATTTTCTCTTGTTTAGACTTTACCTAAATACCGATACAGATCATAACTCGCAGGGCAATACTGATATGTAAGTAGGCTACTGTTCAATACGATGAATTCCCTAACAGGTTAACATAGCGTTGAATATAGACACTTTACATTCTTCCTATCCTACGAAATTTCCTTACCAATTTTTGTAAGCTGTATGATGGTCCTTCCAAGTATTTATTATTATGGACGTTGTTGGAAGGACACAAGTCAAGAGTGAGAGCAGTGGAAATGAGTTATTTAAGAGGAGCCTGTGGAGTCACATGGAGAGACAGGCTGACAAATGAGAATATAAAGGAGCGTTGTGGTGTGGATGTGGATGTGATAGGAAACGTTAGGAGGAATACACTGAGGTGGTTTGGCCATGTGGAGAGGATGGAGGGTGAAAGACTGACGAAGAGAGTGTATGTGAGTGAGGTGGAGGAGGGAAGAGGGAGGGGGAGGCCGAGGATGAGATGAAGGGATGGGGTGGAGAGGTATATGAGAGAGGGGGGTGTGAGTTGGGAACGGGGCAGTGAAATGGCGGGGGACAAGGCGACGTGGAGGCGATTTGTTTGTGGCCACCCCGAACGGGATTGAGGCATCTGGCAATAGATAGATAGATAATTATTATTATTATTATTATTATTATTATTATTATCATTATTATTATTTATTATTATTATCATTATTATTATTATTATTTTTTTTTTTTTTATGACGGACTGAGGGGCCTAGTGGGTGGAGGAGTCTACCTGCTTTTGCTATCCTTGTCTTTCCCCCACAGAACAGACACTTCAGTCATAAACTACATTATAACAAACGTCCTGGGTTCTTCTTTCCACTCGTCACACTATCATCCGCGTCACACCTACCCAACAAATTGCAACTCGTCACATCAGCACTACACTACTCATCGCACCGTCACCAGCGTCACACCAACATAACACAACACCACTCGTCACATCAGCACTACACCACTCATCACACAAGTGTCACGCCTACATAGCACACCATTACTCGTCACATCAGCACCACACCACTCATCACAACGTCACCACAGTCACACCTACGTAACACAATACCACACGTCACATCAGCACTATACCTCTCATCAGAACATCACTACGTCACACCTATGTAACACAATACCATTCGTCACACCAGCACTACACGTTTCACACCGTCACCAGCGTCACACATACGTAACACTTCACTACTCGTCCCACCAGCATTGCACCACTCATTGCAGCATCACTACGTCACATCTCCGTAACATAATACCATTCGTCACACCCGCATTTAGGTCATCAAAAGTTTTCGAGTCAATTCTTAATAGAAAAATTTTAAGACATCTTTCCTATCACAACCTTCTTTCCGATCGTCAGTATGGGTTCCGTCAGGGACGCTCCACTGGCGATCTTCTCACCTACCTTTCAGACTCCTGGTCATCCTCCTTTCGGGACTTTGGCGAAAGCTTTGCCATTGCACTTGACATCTCAAAGGCTTTCGATCGAGTCTGGCATAAATCTTTAATTTCCAAACTGCCCTCCTACGGTTTCTATCCTTCTATCTGTGCCTTCATCGCTAGCTTCCTTTCTGGTCGTTCTATAGCCGCTGTTGTAGACGGCCATCGTTCTTCTCCTAGATCTATCAACAGTGGTGTTCTTCAGGGCTCTGTCCTATCACCAACTCTCTTCCTTTTATTCATCAATGATCTTCTAAGCTGTACATCTAACCCTATCCACTCATACGCTGATGACTCCACCCTTCACCTTTCCATTCGGTTCCCGCAACGCCCATCTCAACAGTTACTTTAAGAAACAAGGGATGAGGCTATGGCACACCTAATGTCTGACTTGGCTCGTATCTCTGACTGGGGTAAAAATAATATGGTTGTCTTTAATGTATCTAAGACTCAGTTCTTACACCTATCAACCCGACAAAATCTTCCACAGGTATACCCACTAATGTTTAATAATATTCAGATTAATCCTGCATCATCCTTGAACATGCTTGGGGTTTCATTTACTCGGGACTTATCTTGGAAAGATCATATTACATCTCTTGTAAAATCTGCTTCCAAGAGATTGGATGTGCTAAGCCGACTCCGCTCTTTCTTTACCCCTGCACAATTGTTGACTCTATACAGGGGTTTTATCCGCCCCTGTGTGGAGTACAACTCTCATGTGTGGGGAGGCTCCCCACATACAGCTCTTCTCAATAGGGTGGAGTCAAAGGCTTTTCGTCTCATTAACTCTCCTCCTCTTACTGATTCCCTTCAACCTCTGTCTCTTCGCCGCACTGTTGCATCTTTATCTCTTTTCTATCGCTGCTTTAATGGTCACTGCTCCTCTGAACTGTCTGCTTGCATTCCTCCACCTCTACGACGGGCGCGTAACACCCGTCTGGCAGCAAACTCTCATCCCTTTTCTGTCCAACTCTCTAATGCAAGAGTTAACCGTTACTCCCAGTCTTTCATTTATGCAACAGGTCAGCTCTGGAACTGTCTCCCTCTGTCTGTATTTCCTGCTGCCTATGATCTCCAGTCTTTCAAACGCAGTGTGTCCAGGCATCTCAAAATGATCGGATCTTGAATTTGGCTCTCTATTGTATTTTGTTTTTCTCTTGGAGGGAACTGTTACTGCGGGCTCATGGCCTTTGGTTCCTTCTTCCTCGCATAAAAAAAAAAAAAAACTGTTACCAGCGTCACACTTACACAACAATATCACTCATTCCATCAGCACTACACCACTCATCACACCGTCACCAGCTCACATCTGTAACACAATACCACTCGTCACACCAGCACCGCGTCACACCAGCGTAACACATCAGCACTCCACCCACCACCAAATCACCACTACTTTTCCCTATGAGCGTCACATGGTTATTAATCTCAAAAAACACCTACACATGTTGACTCCGTATGTAACCCTTTCAGAACGATTACGCCTTGATCAAATGAATCTTTCTAACCGCAGACTATTCTATTCATCTTAACCTCCTCACGCCGACGACGCATTAAATTTTTGGTACTAACAGACAACCTCATCTAGGCTGGCAAAGACCACGTTTGGCTGGATGAGTTAGCAGAAACACTCCTACTAATTATTCATATGCCTAAATAGTGAACCTTTTATACATTTTTTTTTTTATTGAAGGCTTTGTACATTTTTAATAAGAGCAATTCACGTGATTCCGATGCCTTTATTTTTATAAGACTGTGGTAACCTTCCCAAAGTCGGGGCAACTCTAGTATTCTATTCTGTTCAAGGAAATTATTGTATATTTCACCCAAGTAAATCACAAGAGTCAAAGAGCTAACTTTAACCCTGTCCTGGTTACGATGATTTTGGTGTTCTGTTCTTTATATTAGTACACAACCAAATTATTTTTATTCAGCTGAGTGCGACACAGATGCCTCAGCGATTTTTATATATATCCAGGCAGACAGATAGATAGATATTGATAAAGACAGAAGATGCGAAAACCAATATATGAGAAATATAAAGCACTGTTCCTCTAAGATTTCTATCTATCTATTGCCAGACGCCTTAATCCTGTAAGGGGTGGCCACAAACAAATCGCTTCCATGTCGCCATGTCCAACGCCATTTCACTGCTCTGCTCCCAGCTCACACACCCCTCTCTCATATACCTCTCCACTCCATCCCTTCATCTCATCCTTGGCCTCCCCCTCCCTTTCCCCCTCTCCACCTCATTCACATTCACTCTCCTCGTCAGTCTCGCGCTCTCCATCCTCTCCAAACGGCCAAACCACCTCAATGTGTTTCTCCTAACGCTTCCTATCACATCCACATCCACATCACAACGCTCCTTCACTTCCTCATTTGTCAGTCTGTCTCTCAATGTGAATTCACATGCTCCTCTCAAACCATATATTTCCACTGCTCACTCTTGACCTGTGTCCTTCCAACAAAGTCCAACCTTTACTTTCATACGTTGGAGTTGGTATCATAATACTGTCATGCAGTAACTTTTTCACTTCCATGCTCACTTCCCTGTTTCTTATCACTGCTTTCAAAGAAACAGCAATCTCTCTTCTCTAAGATTTCATATATAATAATTATATCCATACATGAAAAGGTAACGAATAATATTTTTCACGATGGAAGCTCATGTCTCCTGTCAACGCAGCTGACGTGTTTCAAGAAAATTTTTATCAGTAATAAATATGATAAAGACTTCAAATATTAAATCTGTCTCGTCTCCACGTCAGAGTTTTAATGATGTTTTTCTGGCCTGAAACGAGAGGATCGTGTTTTTGTCAATCTGTTAACGTACTGACATCCTTCTGGCACACATATATACAGACAACAAATATTTTAATTTAAATTTTGAAAGTTTGTCTACAACTGTTTAAGCATCGTTTTATGCAGGGAAGAGAATTTAATGTTTTGAAGGAAGGAGGTATGTACAGCCATGAACTTAGGTACTCCCCCCAAAAAAAAAAAAAAAATGTTTGGATGTGTCTCTTAAACGAAAAAAAATGAATACACAGAAAACAAAAAAGAATGATGAAATACCTGTGTGACATCAACTTACTGCCAGAAATCAACAACATGATGGAAAAAATACCAGCGCACTTATGAAACAGTCAGGGTTAATTACATCATCACAATCTAATTTTAAGTTAAATCACACACACACATACACACACACACACACACACAACACACCAACCTACTCATTCACCAAAGCCCCCTAACCTCCCCATCACCATCATCAACAGTAACTACACACCAAACAGCACACTCGCTATCATTATTCACAGACCCTCAATAACAACCCATCATTATTCACCAATCCATCCGACGCTGGTGCTCTAAAACTGGCGTACGGATAGAGGCGTCAAGTGGCTCTACACGCCTCTGAAACCGACTCTACTTCACCGCATGCCAGACCGCGGGAATTTTAATTTTGAGGCTCGTGCTTGTGTGTGTGTGGCGGTGAGAGAGGTGCTTCAGTCCCCCCCTTGACGTCGATCGATAAAACATTTCGTAAATATTGTGCGTGGTGCTCTTGGGGGGTCTGGGTTTGGGTATGGGTGTGGGAAAATGGGGTTGGGTAGGGGAGTGATGGGGGTTTGTGTGTGTGTGTGTGTGTGTGTGTGTGTGTGTGTGTGTGTGTGTGTGTGTGTGTGTGTGTGTGTGTGTGTGTGTGTGTGTGTGTGTGTGTGTGTGTGTGTGTGTTACTTTTTCATCACAGATAACAATATACTATCTTAGCAATAACTGTATTAAAAAATGTATGGCCAACTATCGAACATTTCAACTAACCTAAAAAAAAAAAAAAAAAAAAAAAAAAAAAGCAAAATAATGAGTGAATCCCGTAATACTTCCTGCCAGGACAGTAAGGGCCGGAGATCAGGCTACAGCAGTCCACATTTAATAAAGATACTGTATAAGCGCCAGGCGGTAAGACAATAGAAGGTCAGTTGCCTCTTAAGGAATTTGTACCTACGTTTACAAACTGCCTTTTATTCCGACTGGCATTTTAGACCAACATTTCACAAAAAATGCAGAGAAAAATTATTAAAAATCATCCTCACATGATATACTTTTCGGAGATCTGAAAAAAATATATAAAAAACAAAACAAAAAAGACGAAGTTATCGAAAGTACTGTAACCCTTCCCGCCTAATCCCGTTTTAGAATTCGAGGTTGAGGTAAAAAAAAAAAAAAGTGCAGAAGAACTGGATCGATGGGGAGCGTATGGGCTTCATTAAACTTGGGTGTGAAAATCATTTCAGGCAGGTACTGTGAAGCACCACAAGAGACTCGGCAAGAACGAAGCACCTTTACATGTGAAAAATCTTAGGGAGTTAAATTGAATCCCCATATAGGCCTTGGTGTGAAAATCCTTAGGGTGTAACTGACTGACCTGGCCCCTCCAAGAGATGCTCCCTCACCTAAAAATAGAATGGGGAAAAACTGGCATAAAAATAATATAACTCACCAACTCAATCCAGCGTTCGGATTCGAGTTCGGAGTTAAAAATGTATGTTGTTTACTTTGTGGAGTGGTTTGGTATAGCTTGGACGAATTGGGTGCTTGGGGCTTTTGGGCGAGATGACGAATTGAAACCTTCCACTCGTCCGTGATTGCTTTCATACCACACACTCAAACATCACGAAAATATTAGTTGCCATTCTGTACACCACTTAAAACGTATTACTGTATGGGGAAGGTGGGGAAAAATAAAATAAAAGTTAAATATATTTCTTGTCCAACTTAGTTTCCTTCCTTTTTTTTTTTTTTCTCTCATGCTCATTATCACATCTGCGTTTTAGTTTCCACACTATGGTGTAGACTGAACTGTTTGCTCTGTTACTTATTATTATTATTATTATTATTATTATTATTATTATTTACTTATCGCCACCAGACACCTTTTGGGTGGGTGGGTGAATGCAACTTGAGCCTATAGGGAAAAAAATAAAAGCTGATTAAATGCCGTTCCTCCACGCCTTCACCGGCCAGTCCAAAGACCTATGGTGGTGTCAGGTGTCCTAATATCGCCCTAGTATTACCTTATAGCCAGGGGTTCAAATACCAGCCGGACTAGACCACATGGGAAGCGGGTCGGGGAACTGGCTTCTCCACTAGTGAGTCAGGGGTGAATTAACCTTTTTGATACTGTTTCTCTCGCCTAAACAAAACTATCTGCTGTTAGCCTGAAGGAGTGACTATACCCTCTACTTTTAATCTTTTGACTACTATTGTTCCCTTTCGTGGTGATGACTGCTATAATGATGACGACGATGATGGTTATAAAATGGCGAAAACAAAGACGATGATGATGATAATGACGATGGCGATGATGATGATGATGATGATGATGGTGATAAGGAAGAGAGGAAGAGTAGACGGACGATGATGATGATGATAAGGAGGAGAAGGAAGAGGAGGAGGACAATAATGACAATGATGATGATGATGATGATGATGATGATGATGATGATGATGATGATGTGATGATGATGATGATGATGATGATGATGATGAAACCCATGGCGATGATGATGACGATTCACGAGAACAAAAACTGCCAGTATCATCCTCAACGAAGCACTGATCCAAGATGCGTTCACGTAGAGAAAGGATTACATCGAGTCGTCTGACACTGCTTACTAAAACCGCTGGAAGACCTACACAAAACAAACCCTTTCAATCCAGTGACGTATATTTTATCTTTCATTCCAGTTATCACCAAACGATTTTATTAAACCTGAGATAAACTAGTAACGAAGAGGTTATGAAAGGCTATATCTAACTCCTCCAGCTCCAAAAATCTAACTTAAACCTAGTAAATTAGTCTTTGAAATAAAACTAATGATAATAAAAAGTAGATCACCGAACTGAAAGGGCCAAGATAGCACTTTTCACCGCTTCACTACGGGGCGACCACCTTAAGATGAACATAAGTGTCTAGCCATTATATTTAAAGAGAGATCTAGGCATGAAATGGGCAGAAACTGTCCCAATTTACCACTTCAGTTCCATGACGATAATTAAATACTTCTAATAAAAACAGGGGATTCTATTTTGCTTAGGGTAGAGGTCTCGAACTAAAGGGGTTAAGAGCTAGTCTGAGTTCCTCTCCTGGTCACTGAAAACTCTCTCTCTCTCTCTCTCTCTCTCTCTCTCTCTCTCTCTCTCTCTCTCTCTCTCAAAAAACGAAAACGAAAAACTCCCATTGTCAGATTAGCTCAGACTTTCACAAAAAAAAAAAAAATCTCAGAAAATTTTACGAGGGATTAAAGGGTACAATGATCTGGTGTATAATGCTCTTTTTTCTTCTTTCATTCCTATTATTTCCATTTGTGTGTGTGTGTTTGTGTGTGTGTGTGTGTGTGAGAGCGAGAGAGAGAGAGAGAGAGAGAGATGCGCCACAATTTTCTCTTTATATATGATAGCAATTATAAAATGTATGTTTAATATATATTTACCCTCCTCTGTTTCTCAAATATTCTTTTCCTTGTGATCTTTATATATTTTTAATCCCACGCTTCAATACATTCATTACTTTATTCTTACGTTACCTATGTTATTTTATTCTTTACTTTCACGTCTATACTTTCTCACTTTCTCAATTCTCTCCCATCTTCCTAGCTTTTCTCACAGTTCATACTTTCTTCTTTTTTTCTTTTTACTGATAATTTTCACCACTCTCTTCCTCTTTACTCTTCTACTTCCATATCTTCTTCCTAAGACTTTCCTGGTGATGCTTTGTATATTCTTACGTTTGCACACTATATGGTTTCGCTTACTCCACTCTCTCTCTCTCTCTCTCTCTCTCTCTCATCCAATCCTCCCCCAATTTCCCCTCTCCGCTCATTTTTTTCCCTCATAGGACAGTGTCAGACGGTCTCATTATTCTCTCTCTCCCCTTCTCCTCCCCTCCATCAAATCCTCTTTCCTTCCCTTCCGTCAACCCCCTCATCACTCATCACCCCTCTCTCTCTCTCTCTCTCTCTCTCTCTCTCTCCATTCTATCTATTACCCATCTTACTTTTTTATGACTGCATTCTCCTCTTCTTTCCTTTCGTCTCTCTCTCTCTCTCTCTCTCTCTCTCTCTCTCTCTCTCTCTCTCTCTCTCTCTCTCCATTCTATCTATTACCCATCTTACTTTTTTTACAGCATTCTCCTCTTCTTTCCTTTTCTCTCTCTCTCTCTCTCTCTCTCACACACACACACATACACACACACACTAAGCTACCCTCCCTCCCCCTTTCTTCTCCTTCTTAATCCCTCCCCTCCCTTCCCCTCCCCTCCCCTCCCGTCCCCTCCCCTCTCTTCCCCTTTCTTCTCCCCTCTTCCTAATCCTCTGCCTTTTTCTAACTGGCCAACGTCTTGTCAAATCCTAAGCCTTTTATGGCCCGACCTTATGAAATTTCTTTCTCTGTTATACTTTCTTGATTTATTTTTTCTTTATTATATTCTGGGTGTATTTGGGTCGTTTATATACTATCTCTCTCTCTCTCTCTCTCTCTCTCTCTCTCTCTCTCTCTCTCTCTCTCTCTCTCTCTCAGTGGTCAGCCTTCCTTCCTCTGATTGGTATCACTTATTTTGATGTTCCTCCATAATCTCTCTCTCTCTCTCTCTCTCTCTCTCTCTCAAGGTCCACAGCAACTTTCCTCTAATCTAAATTTCCTCTAAGTTTCCTCAAAGACTCAATCTTCTCTCCATCCTCCCCCTCCCCCCGTCTCTCCAGCCTCTCCAAGTACCATTCCTTTTTGAAGTTACAAAGGGTTGGGGAGAAATACAAAGGGATACTAAAGAATACAAAGGGTGGGTTTTATTGTACGCTATTATTGTCATCATATTCATAACTATCTCCTCTCACACAATGCAGGAAGAGTATTATTATTATAGTTGTCATCATCATCATTATTATTATTATTATTATGATTATTATTATTATCATTATAATTATTATTATCATCATCATCATTACATTCTTCACCATCATCATCATCATCATCATCATAAACTTACCCTATACCCACTGAATCAGTTGTTCCGGATTTCGCACCAGGATTAACGATACGCGAAAACTCAGACACCCTCACATTCCGATTCTCTTCCCAGTGACGTATGAACGGAGTGGGAAGGACGCAAAACAGGAATGATATAAACAAATGTAGGACATCTGTCACTATTATCACCCTCCTCCCACTCCCACTACAATATATGGGGTGGGTAGTGGTACTGTAGTGGTAGTAGTAGTAGTAGTAGTAGTAGTAGTAGTAGTAGTAGTAGCAGTAGTAGTAGTAGTAGTAGTAGTAGCAGTAGTAGTAGTAGTAGTAGTAGCAGTAGTAGTAGTAATAATAATAATAATAATAATAATAATAATACCGTAAAAATAATAATAATAATAATAGTAATTAGTGAGCGAAAAACATTAGTGAGCGGCAAATGGACAGGACCGTTCCCAGGGATCACACCGCGTCGAAAAATGAAAACAAAAAGAAAAATAATCATCAGAAGGTCCATGAAAACTGGCGTCCATCTAACCAGCCTGTGAGAAATACCAAATAAAGAATGCTAATGGATGGAGAAAAGTATGAAAAAAATAGAATGCAAATAAACAATATATGAAAAAAATAGAGGGGGTACGTAAATTAATGACAGGAAAACAAGATTAATAAATATAAAGAAGGCAAAATGGTAGGGGACACAAATACAAGGCAAGGCTGCAAGAAATACGTAAATGAGAAATTCAATCCACTCACTAGGAAGACATCTGTAATACTCTTTTCTTCTCAACTCTATAAATTTTTTTTTTAGATTACAGGGAACTGAAAAGGTTACATCAATATTATATCCTGTAACAAATCCTTCACCATGAAAAAGAATAATTAGTTGCATAAAATAGACGTTTCAGTAATACATTAATAACAAAAAAAAAAAAGCGTTACTATACCGAATCTATTTAATACAAGAAAAATACACAACACGAAAGGAACAACATTACACGGAACAAAAGAAAGGAAGCTAAAATAATGAAATGCAAATTTGTATGAATATATATATTATGAATGAACGAAAACAACATAATCTCTCTCTCTCTCTCTCTCTCTCTCTCTCTCTCTTTCTACCTGTTCTACCTGTTTTACCTGTCATTCCTGATTACTTATTTTTTAACTGGCCAGGATTGATATATATACCTAATTATTTTTATTCCTATATATATTTACAGCAATAGGAATGAACCATGTCCTTGTGGCTGTTGTTTTTTTATTAGCACTAAATACTTATCATTTTTTTGTTACTGAGGTTAATATACAGTAATTATACCGCTGTATTTTATTATTATTATTATTATTATTATTATTATTACTATATAGGTAGGTGGTGGCGACCATCATCCACTCACTTGATGTAGTGCTGCCTACTTCTTCCTTAGCCTTTATTATTCTTTTTCTGTGCCTGCCTTCCTCTCTTCCTATTTCTGCCATCTTTCCTGTCACTTCTTATTGCCTTTCTTTCCTTTACAGGTGGCTTTACATTGAGTGACAAACCTAATGGTTTCCTGTAAGCAAAGAAACCATTTACAACGCTGGGTGGTAACCATATAAACAAACCATACGTGCTACCTACGTGTCAACAAGTGTGTTGGTGGAGGGATAGTGCCCCTCCCCGTAAAACAAATAACTCAAAGTCAAATAGCCACCCCTTACGGGATTATGGGGTCTGGCAATAGACAGATAGATTATTATTACTACTACTACTACTACTACTACTTATTACTACTACTACTACAATTACTACTACGAGCTGGAGGGATGGAGTGGAGAGGTATATGAGAGAGGGGCGTGTGAGCTGGGAGCACGGCAGTGAAATGGCGTTGGACAGGGCGACATGAAGGCGATTCGTTTGTGGCCACCCCTCAAGGGATTGAGGCGCCTGACAATAGATAGATTTATTATTATTACGGATATTTATATACCGTAATTCATAACAAAAACAACAACAACAACAACTACTACTATTACTACTTCAACAACTACTATAATTACTATACTCGTTTTACTCCGCCTAAAATTCCCATTCCTTCATCGTGAATGCTAAGTTTTAACAAGTTAACCTAAAAAAATAGTGCTCGTCACGAAGAAGTGCTATGGGAAGGATGTAGGGATGCCGTCCTGTCTTTTTCTACCATTAAGCTATGTGAGCAAAAAATTGCAAAAAGACGAATATCTAGGCCAGGTTAGGGTGAAAAGAGTATGGTATTTTTACAGTACCAATTTCCATCGTTACTTTTCGTTCCTGTTACTTCTTGGAATTAAATGCATCGTGTTTTGATTACTCTTTTCAGCATTAGTACTAGCGCTAGGTAAACATACGCATCATTTATTTTTCATTTTTTTAGTAATTTTCTTCTCGCTTTTTTTTTTATATATATAACCCGCTTTTCCTCTCTCTCACTCCCTTCCCCCCTTTTCCCATTTTCCTTCTCTTTCACCCTCTCCCACTCGTTTCTGCCCTGTTTAATCTGCTCCCCTTTTCCCATCCCTCTAGTCTTTTCTCTATCCTCTCCTCCCTCCCTCTTTCCCTTCCTATCTTTGCTCTCTATTTCTTCCCTACCATGTCTCGTCTCCCCTCCCTCTTTTCTTCCCTCCCATTCCTTTTCTTTTCCTTACCTCTTCACTTCCCCATCCTATCTCTCCCCTTTTTTTTCTTCAGTCCTCCCTCCCTCCTCCATGTGTTTCCTTTCTCTCCCCTTCCCCTTCCCTCCGCCGTGTTGTGGGCGGGGGCGGGGTAAACAGGGCGTTTCTCCCCGCCAGTTTATAGGGAAAGTTGGGACCGAGTGGGGAAAAATCAGGGAGCATCGTATAATACCCCCGCGAACTGCCTCCCCCCTACACTGACTCCCCCTCTCCACCCTTTACCGCCTTCCACTTCTCCCTGCCTCCCTCCCTCCCTTCCTCCACTCCTCTCCTCTCCTCCTCCTCCCGCTCCCTCCATCCCACCCTCCACTGCCCCTTTCAATTACCCTCCCTTCTTCCTTCCCCCCTTGCACTCCTCCCTCCTTCTACCTTCTTCTTCCACTGGTCCCCTCTCCCTCACTTTCCATTGCCAACCCACTCACAAACCACTGCCCGTTTCCCTCTCTCGTCTGTCCATTCCTTCCTCCATTATAATGCTGTCCCCACTCCACCAGCCCTCTCCAGTGCTTCCCTTCCCCCTCCTCTACTCACCCTTCCCCAACACTTTCCACTGCCACTCCCCCACCCAAAAACCAATACTCCCCCCTCTCCTTCCCTCCTTCAGTCCCCCTCTCTCCTTCCCTCCCTCGGTCCTCCTCTCTCGCTTTTCACGCTCCCCTCCTGCCCCCCCCTCCACTCCCCCCTCTACAGTACTAACCTATCCTCCATTTCTCACCCCCATTACTCTACTGCCACCCTCCCTCCCAAGAACCACTATCCCCCCTCCTCATCTCCCCTTTTCTCTTCCCTCCCCCCCCCATCGTCCACTGACCCTGCCCTCTCTCTCCCCATTCGCTCCTCACTGCTCCTCCTCTGCCGGCTACCCTCCCCAGGCCCCCTACTGCTTCCCTCCCACCTAGTGCTCCCCTCCCTCCCTCCACTGCACTTCCTCCCACTCTCCAGCCCTAACCTTCCACCCCTCCTCCACTATCTCTCTCTCTCTCTCTCTGGCCAAAGAAAGTACCAGGCAGGCAAGAAGGAGCAATGCAAGCCACTGGCTGATATGTGATTTTATTTTTTCCGGCAGAGCAACTTTAGGGATGTAACCAGCAAAGCCTTTAATGCCACACACACACACACACACACACACACACACACACACACACACACACACACACACACACATTTACATACTGCACTTATAGTTCTACAGTATTGTATGTTTTTGTTCTCACTTTACACATAAGCACGTCTATCCACATACCTCCGAAGACACACACACACACACACACACACACACACACACACACACACACACACATTTGTCCGAAGAAATTCAAGAAGAAAACTCTAATTCAGTAATGGGAAAGAGCACAAAGGATTGAAAACAGTCTCATCTTTAACCCTCTCGGCGCAGTCACTATTTTTTCGCTTAATCCTACTCCATCCAAACGATTTTCTTCTGCTGGCAAAGACCTATTGAGCTGGAGGGGTTGGATACACTCTCCCTAAACCTCTTAACTACAAAATCTCCCTAACCTGAATAAAATCGTCTGGAGGTAGCGAGAATAAACTGAAAAACATGATCATGGTTGTGCTTATGGGGAAAAAAAAGGGAAAAAAAAAAAAAAGCCCCTCTATTTCGCGTGAGCTGTGGAGGTCGTAACCCTATCCTTGCGTAGCGGGGGAGGGGAGGGGAGGGGAGGGGTTGGGAGGGGAGGGGAGGGGAGGGGAGGGGAGGGGAGAGGGAGAGGGAGAGGGAGGGGGAGGGGGAGTGGGGGAGGGTCTGCTGTGGTGAGGATATATTTGCTCTGTTGCTAGGATCGTAAGGGGGACGGGGGGAGGGGAGTTAGATGGAAAGGAAAGAGAGGACTGAGATGGACGAGGGATGAGGGCAAAGGGAAGGGACGGTAGGGAGAAAGATACGTGGGAGGTGAGGGAAGGGAGGGGAAGAAAGAGGGAACGAGGAAAAGCACTGAGATGCACGAAAACAGGGAGAACGAAAGGAAAGGACGAGGGGTGGGCGAGGCTGAGATTGAAGGGAAGAGGGGAAATGGATTGAAGATAGGGCAGAGAAAAGAGATGAGGGGAAGAGAAGGGGGAAAGGATGAAAATCAGTTTGAAAATGATAAGGAAAGAGAGGGGAAGGAAGGGGGAAGTGAGAAGAAATAAACGAAAGGAAATTTGGAAGGAGAGGAATATCAATCGGAAGAGAAGAGAGTTAAAGCACGAGGAGTGGAGAGTAATAAGGAGAAGAGGGAATGGATCGAAAGAGAAATGAAGCAGAAGACAGGCGATATAAGAAAAGGGGGGAAAGGAAAAAGGAAAGGAAAAGCATGGAAGGAGACAGGCAACAGGAAACTGAGAGGAAAGGAAGGGGGAACGAAAGGAAGAGGGGAAAAGGATGGAGAGGGTTATGAAAAGAAGACAAGAGAAGTAAACATATTGGGGGAGGCAGACAAGGGGACAATCAGAGAGGGGGGAGGAAAGAAACAGGAAAAGAATGGAAGGGAGTATGAAAAGACGAGGCAGGGAGGGGACGAAAGGAGGGGAAGAAGAAAATTAGGGAAGAGCGGAAAGACAGCAAGAAGAGAAACACGAGGGAGCAGAAGGAAGAGAGGTGAGGTGAAGAGAGGGAAAGTGCAGGAGGGAAAATTGGGAGAGAGAGAGAGAGAGAGAGAGAGAGAGAGAGAGAGCAGAAGGAAGAGAGGTGAGGTGAAGAGGGGGAAGGTGCAGGAGGGAAAATTGGGGGAGGGAGAGAGAGAGAGAGAGAGGGGGGGGGGGGAGGACACGGGTTTGAAAAGAGAAAGAGAAAGGTGAAGAAGAGAATGGGATAAGGAAGAGGAATGAGGGAAGAGGGAAGGGTAAGGAGAGGGGTTTGAACGGGAAACAAAAATGTGAGGACAGGAGAGGAAGAGGAGAAAGAAGACAGGAAAGAGGAAAGAAGGAGACGGTACTGAAAAGGTTACAGTAGGGATGGGAGTCGGAGAAAAAGGAAGAAAAGAAAACGGAGGGTGAGATGTTGAGAAGAGAAGGGAAGAGAGAAACGGACTGATGAGGAGGAAATGGGGGAGTTGAGGAGACTGATGAGGGAAGATAGAGGGGAAACTAGCATATTTTTCCTAATGCAAGTAAGAAAGAAGTAAAGGCTTAAAACCCGCAAGTTGTTCTTTGCAGGGAAAACTATACAAAAGAGAACCAAATTAAAGATGAGAAAGCTGGAGGGTGACGGAGGAAGGACACTAAAGACAGGCAGAGGGTAAGGCAGAAAGGAAAAAGTAAAGAGAAAGAGGTATGCAGGGGAGGATATGGAGGCAAGAAGAGAGAACAGGGAGAGATGGAGAGGTGGGGGGAGGCGGCAAGGATTTGATTAGAGAAACAAAGTAAGACGCGAAAGGACACAAGGAGGGTGAGGTAGGGCCTGGCGGGTGAGGTAAGATAAAGGGAGGCGGGATTAGGCAGGGCTTGATGAGGGAGGCAGGACTGAGGCAGGCAGGGTGATGAAGGACAAAAATGAAGCAGTATGAGGCAGGATTTTGGAAACTTGGGCAGGGTGAGGAATGGTGATGCGAGACAGATGGGAACAGTGTGAGCAGGAACATGGAATTTGGACAGGGAAAGACAGAAAAATAGGATGTTGTAGCAGGGTGAAGCATGGATACGAAATATATTTAAATGCGAATACAACAAAGGGACAAACAGAGAAAGAATGAGACAGAAAAAGCCACAACGAAAAATTTTTAGGTTGACTATGGCAGGGTGGAACATGAGAGTCAGGGGCACGAAAATTGGCAGGGTGAAGCATGAGACATTACGAGAGTATGGATGAGGAATGACAGAGTCAACAGAGGAACAAGGAAATTTAGGCAGGCGTAGGGAAAAAAAAAAAAAAAAAAAAAAAAGAGGTAACTACGATATAAGTAATACAAATAAAGCAGTGCTGATGCAGACGTAGGGCTGGGATAAGGCAGAAATAAGACAGGGATGAGGCAGAAATACGGTAAGGATAAGGCAGATAAAGGTAGGGATAAGGCAGAAAAAGGTAGGAATAAGGCAAAAATTAGGCAGGGATAAGGCAGAAATGTGGTAGGGATAAGGCAGAAATAGGGTACAGATAAGGCAGAAATAAGGTAGGGATAAGGCAGAAATAAGGTACGGATGAGGGAGAAATAAGGTAGGGATAGGGCAAAAATAAGGTAGGGATGAGGCAGAAATAGGGTAAGAATAAGGCAAGGAGGTGGCAGAAAGAGGACAACGGTTAGGCAGACGAGGCAGGGGTGACGCAAAGATAGAGCAAAAGTAAGGCAAGGATAAGGCACAGATGAAGCAAGGTTAAGGCAGGGATAAGGTGGAGATGTGGCGTTTTTTTTTTTTTTTTAAGCGAGGAAGAAGGAACCAAAGGCCATGAGCCCGCAGTAACAGTTCCCTCCAAGAGAAAAACAAAATACAATAGAGAGCCAAATTCAAGATCCGATCATTTTGAGATGCCTGGACACACTGCGTTTGAAAGACTGGAGATCATAGGCAGCAGGAAATACAGACAGAGGGAGACAGTTCCAGAGCTGACTTGTTGCATAAATGAAAGACTGGGAGTAACGGTTAACTCTTGCATTAGAGAGTTGGACAGAAAAGGGACGAGAGGTTGCTGCCAGACGGGTGCTACGCGCCCGTCGTAGAGGTGGAGGAATGCAAGCAGACAGTTCAGAGGAGCAGTGACCATTAAAGTAGCGATAGAAAAGAGATAAAGATGCAACAGTGCGGCAAAGAGACAGAGGTTGAAGGGAGTCAGTAAGAGGAGGAGAGTTAATGAGACGAAAAGCCTTTGACTCCACCCTATTGAGAAGAGCTGTATGTGGGGAGCCTCCCCACACATGAGAGTTGCACTCCACACAGGGGCGGATAAAACCCCTGTATAGAGTCAACAATTGTGCTGGGGTAAAGAAAGAGCGGAGTCGGCTTAGCACACCCAATCTCTTGGAAGAAGATTTTACAAGAGATGTAATATGATCTTTCCAAGATAAGTCCCGAGTAAATGAAACCCCAAGCATGTTCAAGGATGATGCAGGATTAAGCTGAATATTATTAAACATTAGTGGGTATACCTGTGGAAGATTTTGTCGGGTTGATAGGTGTAAGAACTGAGTCGTAGATGCATTAAAAACAACCATATTATTTTTACCCCAGTCAGAGATACGAGCCAAGTCAGACATTAGGTGTGCCATAGCCTCATCCCTTGTTTGTTGAAGTAACTGTTGAGATGGGCGTTTCGGGAACCGAATGGAGAGGTGAAGGGTGGAGTCATCAGCGTATGAGTGGATTGGGTTAGATGTACAGCTTAGAAGATCATTGATGAATAAAAGGAAGAGAGTTGGTGATAGGACAGAGCCCTGAGGAACACCACTGTTGATAGATCTAGGAGAAGAACGATGGCCGTCTACAACAGTGGCTATAGAACGACCAGAAAGGACGCTAGCGATGAAGGCACAGATAGAAGGATAGAAACCGTAGGAGGGCAGTTTGGAAATTAAAGATTTATGCCAGACTCGATCGAAAGCCTTTGAGATGTCAAGTGAAATGGCAAAGCTTTCGCCAAAGTCCCGAAAGGAGGATGACCAGGAGTCTGAAAGGTAGGTGAGAAGATCGCCAGTGGAGCGTCCCTGACGGAACCCATACTGACGATCGGAAAGAAGGTTGTGATAGGAAAGATGCCTTAAAATTTTTATATTGAGAATTGACTCGAAAACTTTTCAAATACAGGACGTTAAAGCAATTGGACGATAGTTGGAGGGTTGGGAGTGGTCACCCTTCTTTGGGACTGGCTGAATGAGAGCAAACTTCCAGCAAGAAGGAAAGGTACAAGTTGACAGACAAAGGCGAAAGAGTTTGCCTAGGCAGGGTGTAAGCACAGAAGCACAGTTCTTGAGAACAACAGGAGGGACCCCATCAGGCCCATATGCCTTGTTAGTACTGAGGCCAGTGATGGCAGAAAATACATCAACTGAAGAAATTTTAATGACAGCCATGAGGAAGTCAGAGGGGGTAAGTGATGGAGGAACAGCACCGGAATCGTCTAAGGTGGAATTGGAGGAGAAAGTCTGTGCGAAGAGATTTGCTTTATCAGTAGAAGAAATAGCTACAGAACCATCAGAGTAGAAAAGAGGAGGGAAGGATGATGAGGTAAAGTTGTTAGAAAGATTTTTGGCAAGGTGCCAGAAGGAGCGGGAAGAATTCGAGTTGGAGAGTTGAGAGCATTTAGTATGGATGAAATTATTTTTAGTAGAGCGAAGAACAGACTTAGCACGATTCCGGGCAGAAACGTAAAGATGATGTGATTCAGGGGTGGGTCGGCTCCGGTGAGACAAAGACGAGGCAAATATGAGTCAGAGGTCAGACAGAGATGAGGGAGGGATAAGGCGGGATGAGGTAGAGGCCAGGGGTAAGAAGGAATAACGTATAGAGGAAGAAGAGATGAGGAGGAGATGAGTCAGGGTAAGGTTGGGATGAGGCAGAGATAAGGCAGATGTAAGACTGGGGTAAGATAGGGAGGAGGTAGAGGCAGGGTGTATGAAAGGAATGATGCAAGAGTAACGCAAAGATGAGCAACAGGTAAGGTAGATATAAGGTAGGGATGAGGCAGAGGCAGGGGTAAGGCTAAGATGAGGCAGAAGTGAGGCAGATGTAAGGCAGGGATGAAGCAGGCAGGCATAATACATCATACACCGAAGTTTGTCAAGCAAGTCTCGTCACCCGCCATTAATTCCTGTTCGTACCCCAGGCCGAGGGGGTCGGGGGTGGAAGGGCAGGAACCAGACTGACATGCACCTCGTTAAGGCACTTGGCTCCCCCTATCGGCTATATCGGGAACCGGTACATGCTATCAAAGTTTGGTCCAGCATATCGGGACTGAGCTTATCTCTGGCGGTATTAAAGAAAAAAAGATAAGCCAAGACGATGACGATGATGATAGGGACGACGACATTAGCAAAAAATCACAAACCTTTCCTCTTCCACTCGCTCTGTCATGTACCACAGCTCCCCGAATGAGTAAGGTAATAAAAATCTACGGTATCCACTCATTACGTTTCACCTGCCATGTTTTCCTCCTCATGCACATATGATGGAGATGCGGTGGCTCGATCGGTAGCGTACTCGTCTCGGAATGCGTATACCGCGGGTCTAGGTTCGAATCCAAGCTATGGGAGTTATTTAAAATGGGTGTTGGTAGAATGTCACTTCAATTATGCTTGCAAATTTTTCGCATCACGTCTGTTCTACCAATGACATATGCAAACTCCAGCACTGACAAGCAGGGACAATACAAAACTTCCACTTTCACGTGCATCACTCTTCCTACAAACACTCCTTTCCCTTTCGTGCTTGGTCAGCACAGAAGAGGTTTAACTCTGGCAATCACTTTCCCTCCGAGGCGCTGAAAGAAACCAACACACGGTGGCAATGTGCACTCTGGGTGGAGGTAACCAGCTGTGGCGTTCACTAGGGATCCAACTCCTGTATTTCCCTCCACCTCGCTGTGGGGAAGGACTTTGGTTTGACCGTGGCGAGGCGCTGTCTACCACAATGGGGAGGCGGGGGAGGGCTGTTTGTTAAACGGTTTATATACCACACTGTAACTGTAGGACGGCTCCAGAGAAGCAGTTGCTTACCCTGTGGTCGACAGGTCTGCTCTTCTCAATATGATGAAGTCACAGGAGTTTCGTCTCATTGACTCACCTCCCTTTACTGGCTCCCTTCAACCTCTGTTTCTTCGCATTGTTGCATCTTTATCTCTTTTCTATCGCTACTTCAATGGTAACTGCTCCTCTAAGCTGTCCGTTTGCATCCACCACTACGGAGGGCGCGCAGAACCCGTCTAACAACAAACTTTCCTTTTTCTGTCAAATTCTCTAATGCAAGAGTTAACCGTCACTCCCAGTCCTTCATGTATACAATAGCTCAACTCTGGAACTGTCTTACTCTGTATTTCCTAATACCAATGACCTTCACTCTTTCAAACGCAGCGTGTCCAGGCATCTCGAAATGAAGTGATCTTGAATTTAGCTCAGTGTTATCATGTTTTTGCCTTTCTTTTTCTTGAAGGGAAAAATCTTGCGGGCTTCGGGCCTTTAGTTCCTTCCTTGCATTAAAAAAAAAAAAAAACACACACACACAGACCGACCGAAGTTAAGCAATGCCATCATCATAACGAACAACAACGTACCCTCCGAGGATACACGGTTTGCCAGTCAACCTACTATAAACAGGCACAAATAAAGAGATAACTAAGTAAAACAAACAAACAAAAATAATAGACAAAAATACAAATAACTAAATAAAAGATAATAGCCTAATATACAAATACAGACTGAATCAAACAACCAGATAACATACAAACAGATAACCCAATAAAGCAAACATATAATAAGAAGATCTGGATATTAATCGCTTTCGACGACGATCTAAATACCTGAGAAAGACAAGCTATTTTTTTTTCTTCATATTTACTGGTATCATCGAATTTTGGGGTTATCAGAACGGAATCAGACAGTCACGTGGATAAAAAAGATACTGAAAGCAAAAGAAACAACAGCTAGACAGATAGACAGGCAGACAGAAAGACAGACAGGGAAGCAACAATACTTGATTGTATCTTCCTCGAGGGCTCAGTTTATTACTGGAAAAATGGTGGAGGTATTACGTGCTCCGTGTTAATAGACAGCACACACACACACACACACACACACACACACACACACACACACACACACACACACACACACACACACACACACTTACCTACCTACTTATACCTACATACATAAATCTCATTACATAAACATATTCAACTGAAAAATAACACCCACATATATCATCCATTTAAACACACACACACACACACACACACACACACACACACACACACACACACACACATTACAGACAATCCCTTCCATTCTCTGCCAACACCCCTCCGTTTTTTATACGCTGACCCCAGACTCTTCTATATTGCCGACACTCAAATAGAATTACGGGACTGAGGACGTGTTAATGGATACTGAAATGCAGGTAAATGCGACGCAAATGGAGAGTTGATATAAAAATGTACTCTCAAATGTCACTGACTCTCTCTCTCTCTCTCTCTCTCTCTCTCTCTCTCTCTCTCTCTCTCTCTCTCTCTCTCTCAAAATTCAACTTCTTCCAACTATTACTTCCTTCAATCCAAATACTTATTCCTCTTTCTCGCAACTGTCAGAAGATTTAATTCAGCTTTGGAGACACTATTAGAACTAAGAGATAATCAGTTATTTTCATTAATCCCTAAATGGCACAAAGTCTCCAATAAACTAAATAAAATCGCCTGGACGTGGAAAGAATATGCAAACAGAATAATCACCTGCTTCCAAATATCAAATCAGTTTCAATATTGGAGACTGATAGAGCCGTGAATTTGGCAGCGAAAGTGATTATATTATTCGGTCTGAACTGTTTTTGCTCTGGACCTGCACACACATGGATATAACGCATACACGTGAATATCACACACACACACACACACACACACACACACACACACACACACACACACACACACACACACACCATTAAATTTGTAAGTGTTCTCATAAACACTCACATTTACCGTTTCACATGCAAAAACCCACACACATAAGCGGCCACACATACAACCATGAAAAAAAAATGTTCTCTCTCTCTCTCTCTCTCTCTCTCTCTCTCACACACACACACACACACACACACACACACACACACACACACACACACCGTCACCTTTAAAGTGTTACGCATCCTACAGCATTAGACGTGGGATTAACTCAGCTGAAAATAATCAAACTATCGTACTCTAAATTAACTTCACCTGAGCCTTACCCAACCTACCTTACCTTGATGTATTATCCAAACTTAACCTACATTTTCTAAGTCTAATCTAGTTTACCATAACTTTACCTAGGAATCAATCTTAGCCTAACCAATGATGAACAACCCAATCTAGCCTAATCGACCCTATGGCCTCACCTAACCTAACCTAACTTAACCTAACCTAACCTAACCTAGCCTAGCCTCACCTAATCTAACCTGGCT
Organism: Coenobita brevimanus; assembly: GCF_032717465.1. Taxonomy (NCBI): domain Eukaryota; kingdom Metazoa; phylum Arthropoda; class Malacostraca; order Decapoda; family Coenobitidae; genus Coenobita; species Coenobita brevimanus. Next base: position 5,607,843 of record NC_136991.1, on the reverse strand, counting down.
AAACACCTGAACAATTACGGGACTATTACGCGATATTCTGAAACGTCCATTGGGCTCTAAGGGTTCAATAATTGAGTTTCGAAAGTTATTGTTCACGCTGTTTTACAGTGTAATGTACAACTGTGAAGGGAATTATTATGTTCGCTATTGTATATTTTACGGTTGGAGAGAAATTATTATGTTATTTTATACTTCCTGAATATATCTTTTTTATTTCTTTTTACCTGTTTACCGTACCTGATTTTGAACTCTGTGTGTGTGTGTGTGTGTGTGTGTGTGTGTGTGTGTGTGTGTGTGTGTGTGTGTGTGTGTGTGTGTGTGTGTGTGTGTGTGTGTGTGTGTGTGTGTGTGTGTGTGTGTGTGTGTGTGTGTGTGTGTGTGTGTGTGCGTGCGTGCAGCTCTGCCATACACTTTTTCTTTGATCTGGCTCCTTCTCCCTTTTACTGAACCGCTGTGTGTGTGTGTGTGTGTGTGTGTGTGTGTGTGTGTGTGTGTGTGTGTGTGTGTGTGTGTGTGTGTGTGTGTACACTTTATGTACGTATGTGTGTGTGTAAATGTATGTACTCGTATTTGTAAAGGCAGTGGATATATCTGCGTGTATGTGTATGCCTGTGAAGATGTAAATACGTGTAAGGTATGTGTACCTTTACCTGTACGTGTGCATAAGTGCTCTCCCATAAGCAGTCGCCCCACAGCCAAATAAATGAGTAAATAAATAAATAAAGGACACACAGATACATATGATGCCAGAGTATTTGCGTGGAACCTACTGTATGTATGATCGTAAAAGTGTGTGGGAATGTTGAAGTGAATATTGGTTAGTGTGTCCCATAATACTGTTGCTGCTGTGGCACTACGCGCATATGAAACGTGAACACAATGGACTGCAGGATTGTGCTTCCCTTCTCTTGACGTCCACTATCCTAGTTTCGGGCGGATAAGGAGGTAGTTGAGGGACGTTTGTATAACCAGGTTGTTGTGACGCCTGGTTGTATCGGTAACATCACATAAAGGAGCCCTTCTCCCGCATTTCTTAGTTCTTACCGATGGCATATAAAGACTTACCGATGAGATATATTACCGATGAGATATAAAGACTTACCGATGACATAGAAAGACTTACCGATGACATATAAAGACTTACCGATGATATATAAAGACTTACCAATGACATACAATGACTAACTGATGACATAAAGACTTACAGATGACATATAAAGACTTGCCGATGACATATAAAGACTTATCAACGACATATAAAGACTCAGACACACGCAAACACTTGCATTACGCATTACGAATTTCACAAGCATCATTCTCACTACACACGCTGGGGGAGGGGGGTGAAAGCTTTTCCTAATCTGCACTCGTACTTCGCCAACACGGAAAGGGGTAATTCTGACTACCACTCTCCCACCGAGAAAAAAATCCGATTCTCTAGTGTACCTCATACAGAATATTACACTCACAGTTAAAGTTTTAGAATGTTGTTTAGTTTGTCGGTACTTGTATGAATGTCCGTGTTAAGTGCTTAAAAATTCCCTTACCAAGCAGCAGCCACGCAGAAAAACACACACACACACACACACACACACACACACACACACAGATAAACGAGAGGCGTCTATTTGCGGGACATCAAAGAAAACATTATAGGAAATATTAGGAAACAGGGCAGGTATAATTTGAGAGAGAGTGTTTGGGAGGTAAACAGTATCAAAGAGGTTAGGTGTGTGTGTGTGTGTGTGTGTGTGTGTGTGTGTGTGTGTGTGTGTGTGTGTGTGTGTGTGTGTGTGTGTGTGTGTGTGTGTGTGTGTGTGTGTGTGTGTGTGTGTGTGTGTACCTTTTCCCGTCTATACTTCGCCGTGTGTACTTCCTTACGTGTGTACTTTTGCCGGTGTATACCACTTCCTGTGTGTACTAAATATGTGCAATTATTCCAGTTACACCTTTCGCCTCTGTAAACCTTTGTATATACCTTAACTGTGCTCTCATGTATACTTCATCCCATGTATACCTCTCTTCGTATACACCCCCTGCCATGTGCACCTTCTCCATGCATACCCTACCCCATGTAAACTTTCCCTATTTTTATCCAATCTGTGTATACCTATTTCACTGCATGCCTCTTCTTATGTATACTCTCTTCGTGTAAACTTTTTCCTATGTGTACCTTTTCTTGTACATGACTCCACCCACGTACATTCTCCATGTATACCTCCTCCCGTGTAAGTTGTCTCCATGTACACCAAGCCCCATGTATACTTCTCCTGTGTGTACCTTCCCCCGTGTGTTTCATGTATACCCAATCTCATGCACACTTCACCTCATGTATACCTCCTTCCGTGTACACCGTATCAGCGCCCACCTTCTCCCGTGTATTCTTTTTCGATGTACACCGATTCCCGCGTACACCCTCACTCGTGTATACCTACCGTGTAAACCCAGCTCAATTACCAGCAAAAGGAGCGCAGTATATGAGGGAATAAAATCACCTTGCTATTAAAAATGGCTTGCGTTATGGCGAGACGGAGGCAGGGCAGGGGAAGGATGAGGAGGGGAAAGGAGGGGGGAATGGTGGGGATGGGAGAGGTGGAAGGTGGGGAGGGGAGGGGGAGCGGGAAGGGAGGGGGGGGAGCGGGAAGCAGGGAGGAGAGGGAAGGAGGAGAGAAGGGAAGGGGATGGGAGGGGAGGGGAAAGGAAGAGGGAGGGCAGGGGAAAGGAAGAGGGAGGGCAGGGGAAAGGAAGGGGGAGGGGAGGGGAGGGGGAGGGAAGGGGAGGGGGGAGGAGGGGGGAAGAGAAGGGGATGGGAGGGGAGGGGAGGGGGAGGGAAGGGGAGAAATGGGGAGGAGAGGGAAGGTGTACGGTATGAAATAGGGAGGGAAACGGGAGACGAAAAGGAGGCGGGGAGGGGGAAGGGAGAGGGGGAAGATGGGAAGCTAGATGGGAAGGTCAGAGAAGGGGGCCAGAGAAGAGGAGAGAGGAGGAGAGGAGCGACGGGGAAGGAGGGGTAACAGGAGAGGGAGAAGTACAGGAGAGGAGGATAAATGAACAAGAAATTCGGCAATGAAGGAAAAGAAGGGAGGGGAGAGGAAAGGTGAAAGGAGGAACCTGGGACCTGGGAAAACTGAAGAGGATGGGTGGATGGGGAGATTTGTGGCTAGTGGGGAGAGGGGAGGGGAGGGGAAGAGAGAGGCGGGAAGAGAAGAAAAAAAGACGAGAAGACGAGGAGAGGAGAAGGCAAAGGAAGAAGAAACAGAAAAGAGAAGAAAGGTGAGGAGAGGGATGGAAAAAGAAGCTAGGAGAGATAGTGAAAGAAGAGGCATAAAGAATAAACAGGGGAACTGGAAAACAAGACCTGAAATACAGCAGATAAATGCATTCCCTTCATTAATTCCACAGCAAAAGAGAACACCAATAAAGGACTTCAATCGCCTAGTAAAGTCACGGAAATCTGACAGTGAATACTAATTACTGACTCCTGCTTTACCTTGATCACTGCCTGTTCTATTAGTACTGCTGGCTCTTTATGTATCTTCTCTTTTCCCCGCATGTCTGCTTTACTATTTCGTTTCAGCGAATTTTTCTGCATCCATCTCTCTCTCTCTCTCTCTCTCTCTCTCTCTCTCTCTCTCTCTCTCTCTATGTATGTATTCGTATATATAATTTTAATAACTTCTACACAGGATAGACAGAAAACAGCTTAAAATAAACTTCATGGCACGTAGGCAAATGAAGAAAAGGAGGAGGAAGAGGAGGAGGAGGAGGAGGAGGAGGAGGAGGAGGAATAACGATAATAATTATAAAAGCAAACAAATTAAAGGAAGAGGTGAGGGAAGAGAATTAAATAAATGAGGTCAGGAGAAAGACATGCAAGACTGATATAAACTGGGGGAAGTGAGAGATAAATGACTTATCTGTGTAATTACTTTATTTGTATGCGTAAAAAAATAAAGACTTTGTAATGATATCGCTGGGGGTGGTGTGGGATAGAGAGAGAGAGAGAGAGAGAGAGAGAGAGAGAGAATGTCCGCCCAGCTAGATGGGTCACAGTCTCAATCACTCACCATTCAAGCCCCTGGAATCCTGACTCCGCCTCGTAAACAATACATTCATATCTAAGCTCTTCAATTTAGCATCGTCTACAATCTCTTATTAAAACCGGTACACATTTTCATTCAACCTAATGCAGACCCCTCAGTGCGAAAGGGTTAGAGTATATGAGGGTGGTGGCTTGGTTTTGGAGGGAGGAAGCAGAGAAACCTATTACTTTTACTGTCACAGCCTCAGTGGATGAACTCAGGGATTAAGCGCCTGACAATGGATAATATAGACAGATAACAATACATACACAGATAGATATATGATTGAATGGACAGACAGATAGATACACATACGAGATAGATATAGACTCACAGATGGAAACACAGATACAAACCGTAGTATTTGCATCCTGTCACTTAAGCTTACTCTCAAGCATGTAGGCTTTCACCCAACCTTTTAACTAAGTCCATGCTTACTAGTTTAAACCTGTACTCAGTATACTTATTGTTGCACTGTCAGTTAAGTCTGCAAGTAATCGTCAAAACCTGATTGCAATAAATATGCTTCATTTTGAACTCCGATACAATGGCACTGTTTTATTACTCTAGCTAATGGCAAACAATTATATTCAGCTTCGGTGACTTCGTAGTGAAGGAAGTAAACAGCCTGATATAAAGCCCTTATGAATATTGTGTGACTACTGTGATCCGAAATTCAACGTGTGGACGTGAAACTAGTATGTATCGCATTGTTTGGCAAGGCTCCAACATGCTTGCATGAGCCAGCCTTGGTCACCTAAAGGTGGCTCTCCACGCTGCTCGATCTCTGGCAGCCTCCTTATTCGGTCACTTATCCGTGAGATCACTCGACGACCTTCTCCCACGTGTTTTTTCGGTCTGCCTCTCGCAACCCTACCCCTGACGTTCACACTTCTCATTTTCCTCACCCAACTGTCATCCTCTATCCTCTCCACATGCCCAAACCATCTCAATCTACCCCTCCTTACCACATCACCAATACATTCCAGTCCCATCTTTCCTCTCAACTCTTCAATCGTAATCCTAGACCCCCAAGTCGCGCATTCAAGGACGCATTACACATCCATCCAATCAATGTCATTCCTGTACGTCTGAGCCTCCGAATATCCTCTTCCTTTACTGCTCAGGTCTCACTGTAGGAAGGACATAATTCAAGCGTGAGTGGCGGAAATGAGTTATCTGAGAGACGCATGTGGAGGAGACACGCAAGCCAATGAGGAAATGAAGGAGGGATGTGATGATGTAAATAAGCTGGAGACTACTGTTTTAGGAGAAATACGCGGAAATGCTTTCGGTCACGTGGAGATAACGGAGATTGACAGGCTGACTACGGGTGCGGCCACACTTGCTCGAAACATGTGATGGACAAGAAACGAAGCACCAGGTTAAAGGCATAGCAGTATCTGAGTCTGAACGTTGGACGGACCCCTGAGCCTCGTTTCCTCTTGTCGATCACATGTTTGAAGGAAGTGTGGCAGCACATCTAGAAAGTGTAACTGAAAGAGATGGAGAGTGAGATAGGGAGGGGGAGATTGAGGATGAGGAAGGACGGGGTAGAGAGGTAAATGAGTAAGAGTGATGTAACATGGAAGAAAGGTAGCCTGAGGGATGAAAGAAAGGTGAAATAGAGCCAATATGTTTAACCATCCGTTCTGGGATTAAGGATACATAAAGAGACAGACACACAAGGATTCATTAGCTCGTCGCTACGAGACAAACTGCCAAAATACAACTGTGTGATAGTAGAGAGAATAAAAACCTCAAGTTGTTACTTTACAGAAGGATTACACTATTAACAACTTCACTGTATCAGGGCTTTCCTTAACTGAAAAAAATCGCCTGGTGGTAACAAAAATAAACTAAAAACAGACATCAGGGTGGCAAAAATCGTTAACCGAGATCCGACTGTCTCCACAACCCAGACCTCACTCGCCTTCCGTGTATAGAAAATGAATATGTGGCTGGGGTAACTGCACTGGAAAAAAAAAAAAAAAAAAAAAACTCCAAGCAAATCCCCTTCCCGTCTCGGTGTGGTGTATAATATGAAACTCGTGTAAGGCTTAGAATGACTGCTGCCTCCACGCGTGAATGTTTAATGCTGTATTCAGAAGCCCGTGACCCATTTTGAGGGGTTGGTAGTGTGCTTAGGGTAGAAATGTTAATGGACTGATTTTGGGAACTATCAGACTCTTCTTCATACAGGCTCCACTATCAATGTCTCTTCTCTTCTCTTCTCTCTCTCTCTCTCCCTCTCTCTCTCATCTCACCTGGCAACCTCGTCTCAACACGCAACATCTTGCTCTTGGCTCAACCTTCACCTCCTCGAGCCAACTTTCCTTCCTCACTCTTCTCTCTCTCTCTCTCTCTCTCTCTCTCTCTCTCTCTCAATACTGAAATCTCATCTTTTAATTAACTATCACTTCTTACTCTAGCTTTCACAATCATTACTTTCTCTCTCTCTCTCTCTCTTTCTTCTTTTTTTACGATCGCTCCCTTTTTCCTGTTTCCTTCATCTTTGCGTCCTTCCTTACACCTTATTCGTTCCGCTACACTGATTTGTTTTCTGTTTTCTCTATTTTCACTTCCCTATTTTTCTTTGTGTCTTTTTAATCGTGTTTCTAGCATTCCCTGTAGTTTGTAAAGTTTGACATTAATTGCCTTTCCTTTACTGGTTTTTTGTTGCTGTTTTTATTCCTCCTCATTCTTCATTCTGTTAGTTTCAATCTACATGGCTTTCTTTACTTGACGTCTCATGTCTCTCAGAATATTCAAATGTACACACACACACACACACACACACACACACACACACACACACACACACACACACGTTAACCTCTCTTTTTATCTCAGCTTTCAGTTTTCTTCCCTTCATCTCTCTCTCTCTCTCTCTCTCTCTCTCTCTCTCTCTCTCTCTCTCAAATATTTCCGCATGATAGTAGGTCACCTGGGCAACATTCTTGGCTGGCTTGGATGCTGATGTCACTCACCTCCCTGCCTTCGTCCATTTCTCTCCCTCCTTCTCTCACATTCTCTCTTCCTTTCCCCCCTTCCTTTCTCTCTATCCCTCCTTCCCACCCCTCTCTCATCCCTTTCTCTTCTTTCATAACCTCTATTCATCCTCTCTCACTCCCTCTCACCTTTTTATCACTCTTCCTCCCTCCCTCGCGTTCCTCTTACCCACTAACATCCCTCTCTTACCTCCTTTTCATACCTGAATGATGTGGAGCCTACTATGGTGCCCCTGTTAACTGGGTGGAGCGACTCAGATGGGGCGTCCAACCAGGATCCAAACCTCCACACCCTTCCCCGCTCCTCGCTGTGGTGAGGCTGTTGTTATTTAGATTTTCCTCCCTTTGGGAGGTCCGGACCAAGTGATGAGGCGCTGTTTGCCGCAGGGGAAGATTAGTTCACCGCATGAGACAGCCCTGCAGGGGCAAATGCTTTTCTTCGGCTGATGGGTCTGCTCGGCCAGACAGACCGGGGTTGCTCTTCTATTACTACTACCTCCCATTCAGCATCCTCCTTGCCTCCTTTATTCCCTCCTATCTCTCTGCTTACCTCACTCCCTGTAACATCCCTCTCCCTGCCTGACCTCTCGCCCTAGCTCCCTCTCATACTCTTTCTGGTTTCTTCATTGCCAGTCCTGTCTGATATTCCGTTTGCATCTTTCAATATGATCTTTCGTCTTTTAGATGATTGTATACATTTTTATCTGCTTTTCTGCCTCAATTATACACCGTCCTGTTTGCCTCCCTCCCTCGTCCTGCCATCTTACATCATAATCACCCCTCTCAACCCTACATCCCTGCCTCTCTCTCACATCCTCTCATTCCTCTATCCCTGTCTCCCTTTCTTGTATCTCTTTCTCCCTCCCTGTTTTCCTCCCTCTCTCATTTCTCTCTCCCTCCCTCCCTCTGACTGCCTCTCGCCCCTCTCTATTTTCATTCATCCTGATTTCCTTTTTTATTTTTTTTTTTGACCTCCTTCCCTCCTGTTTTCTTTCTTACTTCTCTGCCAACATTTTTATCTTCCTCCCTGCCTCTCTATCTCCATCTGCATTCCTGCCTTCATGACTGTTTCCTTACTTCCTCATTTGCTTCTCTACATTCCTCCTTTCTATGTCTCTACCAACTTTTCTTTGTCCATACCTTCCTTCTTCCTCCCTTACTTCCTTGTCTGCTTCTCAAAACCCAGCCTACCACTCTCCCTCTCCTCACTCGTACATTGGTCACTGCATTACTCCCTTTCTCTTCCTTTTTGTCATTTTCGCAATTCGTATTTTTTTTTTGTAATTCTACCTTTCATTCCTCCTGCTCCTCCTCCTCCTCCTCCTCCTCTTCGTTCTCCCCTTCCCTCTTCACCTCTTTCCGCCTCCTCCTCCTCCTCCTCCACAATTTTTCTTTTCAATTTATCCTCACTTTCCTCTTACCCCCTCTTCCCCTCCCTTCATTTTTTCCTCCTGTCTTCTCTTGTTTTCTCATTTCCTCCTCCTCCTCTTCCTCCTCCTCCATACACACGCATTAAAGCAGCTCCGCATATCCAAGTGTTTCAACCACAAGCTTGAGTGAAGATAGGTGTCAAAGTGAATCAGATAAGTGTATAAGAGTCGTAGACATATTTCCCCCGTGTAAAGTATTTAAATAGATTTCATGTAAAAGTTTTAGAGCGGGTTAAAGGTGTAAAGCGTTCGCGTGTTCCTTTGTTTACATATACCGCCACCCTCCACTTCGTATTCCTGCCCTTTCCCGCCGTTATTTCTGGTCTCAGACATATTATAGTTTATTTTCCCGCAGATCAAGGTCAGTTAGAACGATATCTAACAAACAGATTATCTTTTCTCACTAGTACAGTAAATGGTGTAGTGAACCGAAAGTGTATTTACCTACCAGCTCTCTTGTTTTTGTTTCACTATCATCCTTGTACGTCTTACTTTAAAGTTTAACGTAACAAATACTAACTAAGTTGCTTGCTAGTTTAGTGCAAGTGAATAGCATTGTCTTCTGTATAGAGTAACAACTGTGTGATTGATGTTACACCAGTGAAATAGTTTTTGCACTACAAACCGTTGTCCACTGAGTGAAGCTAGGTGTTTATTTTGATTTCTCCCCAACATTCCATTGTTATTTTCTTTTTTCCTTTTTCTCCCAGTGAATCAGTTTATGGTGTACTTCCACAATACATGGTAAGCTAGATCATACCATAGCAAGTAGATTTTCTTTACATTTTACACAGTTCATGGTAAGTTAGGTTGTACCATAGGAAGCAGATTTACTATTTTTACACTGGTAAAAGAATTCATGTAGGTTGGCTTGTGCTACAGCAGGTGGATTTTCTATTCTTTTTATACTGTTAAAGGAAGATAGTATACAAAAAGTAAGTGAATCTCCCAAGAAATTCAATTTTTCATTAATAGAGTAAATTGTCCATTTTCAACAACATCCCTTAACCAGTTGTATATTATTTTTATTTTCAGTTGTTCACTGAGAGAAGCTAGGTTTTTATTTTTATTTTTTCCCCAACATTCCATTGTTTTTATTTTTTCCTTTTTCTCCAGTGAATCAGTGTAAGGTGTATTTCCACAATTCATGGTAAGCTAGATCATACCCTAGCAAGTAGATTCCCTTTTCATTTTACACAGTTCATGTTAAGGTAGGTTGTACCATAGCAAGCAGATTTTTCTGTTCCTTTTACATTGGTAAAAGAATCCATGTAGGTTGGATTGTGCCATAGCAGGTAGATTTTCTATTCTTTTTATACTGGTAAAGGAAGATAATATATAAAAAGTAAGTGAACCTCCCTAGAAATTCAATATCTCATATATAGAGTAAATTGACCATTTGTAACAACATCCATTAACCAGTTGTATACTATTTTTTATTTGTGTGGGATTGTGGAAATATTGCTGCAAAATGCCATCTACCCTAAAGGCCTGCCAGAGTGTACTGGTCGCTTTAAGGCTCAGTATTTTCAAATTACTTTTCGACGCCTGTGTGCAAACTATGCATCTTGAGAAAAGATCTAGAAAATGGTTTAGCTGAATCGCAGAGAAATTACAGGGAACTCAAGGCAGAGTTTGAGACACTGAAAGAGTTTGTAGTGGCAAATGTAGGAGTCAGCAACAGCACTCGAGAAGGAAGAAGCGTACAAACTGAGCTCGTACAAGCCCCCGCCCATCAGGCAGTCACAAATAATAGTGTATCAGTATCTTCCTCACCCAGCGATTCAGTACGTTCCTCGCTTAAGCGAAGTCCCCTTTACTATGGTAAGAAATGGCGCAAAACCCGGAAAAGATTCGAGGAAGCATCTTCCCATAACTACGTATAATCGCTACCAGATCCTTGCCGAAGAGCGGTAAATGAGACAGAAGAAACAAGGCTTATTGGGGACTCTATTGTACGCAGTCAGCTGGAGGAATTTTGTGGACGTGCCCCCATCAGCAGAAAGAGGTACTGTTTTCCAGGAGGTGGACTAAGTGATATCACAGAAGCCTGCGATGAGGTCACAAAAGACGCAAATGATCAAACTCTATACGTTATCCATGTTGGTACAAATGATCTGAAGCGCAGTAGATCAGAGGAATTGCTAGCAAAGTATCATGAAATGATCAAACGATTCAAAACTAAGTCCACTAATATGATAATATCTGGTATACTCCCAAGGATCAAGGCAGAAAATAGTTTCTATGATAAGGCCTTCAGCACAAATAACCGGCTCAAATCTCTCTGCACGCAAGAGGGAGTCGACTTTGTCAATCTGTGGGACCAGTTTTATGAGCAACATACTCTATTCCAGAAAGATGGTCTCCATTTGAACTCAGTAGGAGCAGCACGGCTAGGTAGACTTCTACACGATAAAGTTGCCCTCTTCAGATCAAGAAACGCGGCACGTCCAGGAACAGTAACCTTAACGTAAATACCCACAAAGTCAGATCACCAACTGTTCGGAACGGAATTAGAGTCTGCTATGCTAACGCACGTAGTCTACGTAACAAGTTTGAGGATTTAGAATCTCTAATTTACCTAGAAAATTATGACATCATTGGCATCACAGAGTCCTGGATTAACACATCTGACCGTGACTTTCTAGCGGAATACTCACTAACAGGGTACAATATTTTCAGCTGTGAGCGACCACATCGAGCTGGTGGCGGTGTTTTACTATATGTGAAAACTAGTCTCCATCCCCTTGTGCTATCCAAACCCAGTATTACCAACATAGATGCCAGTTATGTTCAGCTAAGTATTAATTCACACAAGATAAATATATGTCTCATCTATCGTCCGCCAGCACAGTCAACTGAGACAGATGAAAAACTTTATGATCAAATTGCGGAAATTTGTTGTCAAGAGGATAGCATAATTTTTGGAGACTTTAATCTACCGGTAACAAAGTGGGGTGAACCACTGACGGCACACTCAGGACAAGAGCTTTATACGAATCTTCAGGAAAGCGCCCTTTCCCAACACGTAGAATACCCAACGAGAGGAAACAATATCCTAGACATCATCTTGACTACAAATAATAACCTAGTCAACAACGTTGAAATAGGACCTGAGTTTAGTTCCAGTGATCATCGAACTATACAGTTTAATATTACTACTGAAAAAGTAAAAGAAACGGAGAGCAAAGAAAAGGTCCCAGATTATCGTAGAGCTAATTTCAACAGGCTCAGAGCGCTACTTGCAACTGCAGATTGGAATCAAATGTCTGAAACCGATGACATAAACCAAGCATGGGAAATATTCACCGAAAAATTTAATGAAGTGGTAAAGTCATGTGTGCCACTACGTAACAGACGTCCAGCTGGAAATAGTAAACCAAAGTGGTGGTCCAGTGAAATAAAAAGTAACTTAATAGCCAAAAAACAGGTATACCATAAATATAAAGCTACACAAAATAATGATGATAAATTACAATACGATAATCTACGCCGCACATCGAAAAGACTTATTAAAAAAAGCAAAAGAGCACTGGAGATCCACATTGCTAATACGTGCAAATCAAATCCTAAAGAATTTTACAGTTACATTAGAAAGAAAAAGGTTATGACTACATCAATAGGTCCTCTAGAAACAAACAGTGGCAGACACACTGAAAATGAGGTCGAAATGGCAAACATTCTTAACGATTACTTTGCGTCTGTTTTTACAGTAGAAAACACCACCAGAAACCTACTGTTACCCACAAACCAAGCAAATAGCACAGTCCTTAGTAACTATGCTATTGATAATAATGATATCCTTTCAGCCATAAATAGTACGGACATAAACAAAACCCCTGGCCCCGATAAAATATCACCGAGAATTCTCAAAGAAGCAAAACATGAGTTACTGCTGCCACTCTCTGTCTTATTCAATAAATCATTAAGTACTGGGAAAGTTCCACGCGAATGGAAACTAGCAAATGTAACACCAATTTTCAAAAAAGGAAATGAGTCGCACCCAGGAAATTACAGACCAATCAGCTTAACATCAGTAGTGTGCAAGTTAATGGAAAAAATCATAAGAGATAAAATAGTTAATTATCTAGAAGAAAATAATATAATTAAAGACTCGCAACATGGATTCAGACATCGTCGTTCATGCTTAACTAACCTACTGGACTTCTTCCATGATGTTTACAAATCATACGATGACTCAAGAGCAGTAGATATAATTTACCTCGACTTTCAGAAAGCATTTGACACTGTCCCTCACAAGCGTCTCATGAGAAAAATAGAAGCACATGGAATAAAAGGAAAGACGCTAAAATGGTTACAAGACTGGCTGTCAGACCGAAAACAGCGAGTTGTGATAAACGGAAAGGAATCCAAATGGCGTAATGTGATCAGCGGCGTTCCCCAAGGCTCAGTACTTGGACCGATACTTTTTATTATCTATATAAATGACATTGATGAGGGTCTAAATTGTAAAGTATCCAAATTTGCAGATGATACTAAAATAACCAGTAAAGTCACTTCAAAATTACAGTGGCAGCAGTTACAAAATGACCTTAATACTTTAGCAAGCTGGGCAGAAAAATGGCAAATGAAATTCAACACAGAAAAATGTAAAGTACTTCATATTGGAAGTAACAATGTCCATGCAAATTACAAAATGAACAATATTCAGTTATCAAGTACAGACAGTGAAAAGGATCTTGGTGTGACAATATCAAATGACCTAAAACCAAGCAAGCAGTGTACCGATGCGGTAAAAATTGCAAACAAGCTAGTGGGTTTTATTGGAAGAACTTTCGAGTTTAAATCGGAAAAAGTCATACTTGCCTTGTACAACTCGCTAGTGCGCCCCCATCTTGAGTATTGTGTGCAATTCTGGTCTCCGTACTACAGAAAGGACATTGAAAAATTAGAGAAAATTCAGAGAAGAATCACAAAAATGGTACCACGACTTAGAAACAAACCATATGAGGAACGCCTTGAAGAACTTAAATTATTTAGCCTAACGAAGCGCAGGTTAAGAGGGGACCTAATTGAAGTTTTCAAAATCATGAAGGGATATGACAACTTAGACATGAATAAATATTTTGATATAGACCGGTCTAGTCAAACCAGAAGTAATGGCTGCAAAATCATGGGAAAACGATTCCAATCCCACGAAGCAAAATACTTCTTCTTTAACAGAGTTGTAAATATCTGGAACAGATTACCCTCAGATACCGTGAACAGTATCTCAATTGAGACATTCAAAAACAAATTAGACAAGTATTTGCACGAAAATCCTCAGCTGACTCTTTTTCTGTCCGAATAACTTGCTTTTATAGCTACGGTACATGTAAAGTTCATGCCCCCTTAGTCTACAAGACACCCCGTAAACAATGTACCCGTACATAGTGTTGCGTCACGATATTATACATTTTCAATTTATTCGGTGCAAACAAAGCAATATAAGCACAGATTAGGATCTGCACAGATAACCCTGAGTTAACGGTCACTACTCTTACTTTCGACCTGTGATGGGCTGTGGATCACTGAGGGTCCTTGTTAGTCAAGTGACCACCATCGGGATTTTAATGTACCAGGGGTCACTGCTTCAGGATGAAACTTGTGTACTGTCCCACATGGGAGAGTTCCTTGTCTCAGTGGAGTGAACGGAGCTATTGCCTGATTGACTGCTGCCTACCTAAAAAGCGCCAGGGAAGGTTGCCGCACCACCCCTAAACATCCACTCTGTGCATTGCACATCCACACTGTGCACTGTGCAGTCCCCTTTATCTAAGACACCCGTCCTATATACTTTTCAGTCTCCCCAGCGCAAGAAAGCAATATAAGCACAGATTAGGAGCTGCACAGATAACCCTGAGTTAACGGTCACTACTCTTACTTTCGACCTGTGATGGGCTGTGGAACACTGAGGGTCCCTGTTAGTCAAGTGACCACCATCGGGATTTTAATAAGGTACCAGGGGTCACTGCTTCAGGATGAAACTTGTGTACTTGTCCCACATGGGAGAGTTCCTTGTCTCAGTGGAGCAAACGGAGCTAGGGCCTGATTGACTGCTGCCTACCTTAAAAGCGCCAGGCAAGGCTGCTGCACCACCCCTAAACATCCACACTGTGCAGTGTGTAGCTTCCACGTTATGTCCACAGACTTCCCATTAACTCAATGTAACTGGTTTATAATGTCATGCCGTAACTATTATTTTATTTGTTTACTTTCTCTTTCAGGTTACTCTATCGGGTAGCTTATAGATAAAGTATTATAGAATGTGACTTTTCCTTTCCAGTGTTTCCTATAAAATTTCCATGTCAGTTTTTCCATGCTGCATGGTGGTTTTTCTCACTTTTTCCTGGAGGGTTTGGTGGTGGGGGGAGCCTTCTTGCTTTCCTATCCTTATCCTTCAACATGTAGAGTTAGATCTTGTAGTCATAGTTTTCTCTAACAAGCAGCCTCGAAAGGACCATAAGGTCTGTTGCTGTTTGCTTTCCTGTGTAATCTCCTCCTCCTCCTGGGCCTCAATCAGGGAGACACACACAGCGAGGGAGCGACATTTTCTACCACCGAAATGAAACCTTCGCCTCCTCTGTTTGGGAACATAATAAAGCACTTGGGAGTCTCACTGGGAGGGAGGGGAGGGGAGGGGAGGGGAAACGAAGAAGCGAGGAAAGAAATGAAGAGAGCAAAGAAAAGAGAAGAGGAAAGAGAGAGAGAGAGAGAGAGAGAGAGAGAGAGAGAGAGAGAGCATGAGGTATCATGATTCTGGAATCAACCCAACCGATATACAAATGGAAAAGAAGTAGGATGATGATGACGTTGACGT